>NW_028270140.1:75086070-75432281 GCF_037043375.1 Chiloscyllium plagiosum
CTATTTACCTTGGTTGACTTCTTCCCCATAAAACCATTCCTCTCCATATGAAAATCTTCCATCTTGTATTTCTCGAAGTGTATAACTCATGTGAGGTAACAATGAAGGAATGTAATTTTAAAAAGGGTGGAACTTACATGATAATTGGTTAATCTTTGTTTTAAAAGTGAGACTACCATAAGATATGAGAGTTTAAGTGCCTGAAAAATTGTCTATAGTTGTAAAGGTTAATTATTTAATATATGGTAATCGGTAATAGAAACAAGTAATTATCACACCTTGGGAAAAATGAGGTGTCTGACTTTTCAGAAGATCATATTGGTATACCTTTTAGACATGATCCGACAATGGTATCTGGGGCATTACAGTATGTTCATTATGTTGAAAAATGTTAAGGTTATACGCTTGCAGAGTAAATTAAAAGGCAATGAGATGGTTCTTCTTTAATTTGTAAGTTAATGTAATTAATTTGATGTCCGATTTTTTTTCCCAAAGGGAAATTGACGCTCAACATTTAGTGTGTTATAAATTTATCATGGACTGTCCTGGGGGGCTGTTTAGTGCCCTTTTGTAAATTTTGCATTTTGCAAAGAACAGCACTTCATAACAAGCATGTCTGTTTTAACATTTAAAGGATACACACCTTTACACTTTTCTACGTACATTTCTTGTAGACATACTTTGTATGGAACTTACCTTTGTTTCTTAGGCTGATTTTTTTTTAAATTAGAAGTTCTACATTGTTGTCAAACTAATGGCTGTTACATTAAACTGATATTAATTTGTACATGGCAAATGGTCTCATTGGGGCTACTGTAGGAAATATTTGCAAAACATATTACAGCTACATTTAATAGAAGACTCTTTCTTCCCCCCCAATATACTTCATAACCACTTTTATCCAAAATTGTTTTCCAAAGTCTTTGGCTACCCTCTTGAAGAAATCCAACTGTACTTTATGTGCTGACTCACTTTTCATAGGTATTGATTTCAACTTCTACCTTTGTTCTGTGTTTCTTTGTGTTCAGATTGTGGCACGTATTAAACACACATCAATTGTAATGGTGTCAGAAATGTAAAGTTGAAAATGTGTGGATATTCAGAGCCTAAAGAGAGCTAGCTACTGATAGAAACTGCAAAGGAAATATGGAAATAAACACAGTCTGCAGCCTTGGATGAGCATGAGTCAATGTGGCTTTCCATTTTGCATTCCTTTCTGCTGTAGAATTGAAAGAGATATGAGACAAAACTGGAAATGTTTCCACAACTCCTTGGCAAAATGATGATATGCTGACAGATTTAGTTTAAAACTTGAGGAAATAAAACTAGCATTCCTGCTCTCAATGCTGGGGAAAGAGGGCTACAGCCTAGTTTTCATTGAGGAGCAGAAAAACAGACTCCAGAGATCCTGATGGCTTTGAAGACACGTGTTGGATCTCACATATAACGCTATTTATGAACAGTATGTGCTCAACATCAGAGCTTGGGCAGAGGTAGACTATTGATCAGTAAGTTACTGCACTGACATATCTCGCTGAATCTTGTGAATTTGCATCTCCCAACACAAAAAATAATCTTTTCAGAAATATGATCGTCGTTGACATGTGAAAGCTGCCATGCAAACTGGCCTGCTGAGAGAGGAAAACTTTACTCTTGAGAAAGCTATCAACATTTGCAGAAGCTCAGAACTTCAGTCATCAGTGAGTAGCTAGTGATTGGAGAACAGATGAAGCTGTGCTGTATGCTAAGACACATGCCAGGCCAAACGAGAATGAGAAAAAAATCAAAAATATTTGGAGAAAAGACATCAAAAAAGCCAAAGCTAGAGAGAAAAGTGTCAATGTTGTGAAGGACATCACACAAATGAAAGGGAAACCTCTCCAAGATGGGAAAAACAGTGATCTAATTGCTGACTCGCTTCACACAAGTGCTTAGCTAAAAAGCTTGTGAGCTAAAAGTGAAGCAAAACATGTCTATAAAGATGTTTACTAGGAGCTGTCAACCAATAACTCTAACAAAATTGCTCAACACATTCAACAGGTTAATGTCATTAAATCGAATGGTGACAAATGGTTTGTGAAACTGCAGAAGATGAACATCAACTGAGTGTGAAGTGTCAGCGCAGTTTTCTATAGCATCATGAGCGTTGCAAGTTGCTGGTGCAAAGTTGTGTAAGATGCAGACCCATAAATTAACCACTGATGGTAAGTTTACATTTATGATGAAATGATCCTCATTTCTAGAGGACTAACAAAAAGTTCAATGCAATGAGAAGAATATGATCTGGAGTTTAGAGCTGAAACATTAAGCAATCTCCTTTCATCTCAGCTGGAGCAAGTCTAAAGCTTGGACTAAGAATACTAAATGTGGAAGAAGACATTTAGTGTTTTAGCAGCAGGAAGCCATTAACAGCTGAGCAGATCCTAGAAGAGTGCTAAGATGGCTTTACAGGTCTTGGATGTCTTTTTGGTAAATATCATCTTGAATTGGCTGAGAATGAGACCAACATGACACCTGCTGAAGAGAGTTGTAGCTGCCCTCAAGTCCAGCCTGAAAGATGAGAGAAGGTTTGGAAAACCAGGAATAATCAACAAAATGACAACTCCCAAAGGACTGACTTAGCAACTTGGGAATGTCATAGAATCAGAATCATAGAATCTCTACAGTGTGGAAACAGGCCATTTGACCCAACAAGTCCACACCAACCTTCCAAACCCATTCCCCTTCCAATTACTTTACATTTACCCTGACTAATGCACTTAACCTACACATCCCGGAACACTACGGACAATTTAGCATGACCAATTCACCGAACCTGCATGTCTTTGGACTGAGGGAGGAAACTGGAGGAAACCCACGCCGACAAGGGGAGAATGTACAATCTCCATGCAGACAGTGTGGACGTAGTGGAAAAATATCACAAAAACTGAGAGTACCAAGCTTTGAAGAATTCACAGTGCCACATGCCAAACATTGGAGAAATGTTGCCACAACTTGCTAAAGCAAATAAACTTTCTATCCTTGATGTTACTTAATGGATACTCAACAGTAAAGCTTTATTGATTGAAAAAAGTTAGAAAAGTTTTAACAACCCCATTTATGTGGCAATTATATGACTCCCTAGAGTCTGAGTTATTGTGAACTGGAATGACACTTATTTCAAATATTGTGGTAATGGATAGTTTTATTTAATATTTAACAGACAAAATGTTCTACCATTCTATTTGCATTCGGATACATTATATTGTGTAAAATAATTTGAGATATTTTATGTATAGCTTTTGTCTGAAGGTTAGTGATTCAATAGCTACAAATTAAGAATGGACTTTGACTTTTCATTAACCTCTGTCATTAACTTTGTCAAAAATTGTCTTTATTGGCTAAATTTTGATTTTGTATTTGCCCATGTGAAATACCTAGCCAAAGCAAGCTTTTACACCAAGCCTAACCCTCAATAATGTTGCAAAGCTTGCTATTGTCTTGCTATGCTGTGGAAATAGAATTGACAGTTATCCTAATGCATGCTTTTTTAAAATATCAGATAAACCGTGTAATTGGTTCAGTTTGTGTTCGAATGAAGGTTTTTTTTTGAATTAGAGAGATTAGGTACTCTGTAAGTCTCATAATTGTTTTCTGGAAAATGAGAAAGAAGGGTTTGTGTAAATGGCAATAGTGTAACCTCATTAGAGGTTAACAGTTGAGAATGCATTTGAAGTTCCTGGAAGAGGTGGCTTGATATTCCAAAGCAAAATAAATAGAAATACAATGTGTTTCAAAATTGTTAATAGAGATTTGGCTTATTAACTAAAGTTGCAATCTATTTATAAACTGGACTACATTAGGAGTTGGACAACAGGAGGGCAAAAGGGGGGCGTGACATAGCTTTGGCAAATAGGGTTGAGGAGAATTCAAAGGATTCTTACAAATACGTTAAGGACAAAAGGGTAACTAGGGAGAGAATAGGGCCCCTCAAAGATCAACAAAGCAGCGTTTGTGTGGAGCTGCAGGAGATGGGGAAGATAATAAATGAGTATTTTGCATCAGTGTTTACTGTGGAAAAGGACATGGAAGATATGGAATGTAGGGAAATAGATGGTGACACCTTGAAATATGTCCATATTACAGAGCAGGTGGTGCTGGATGTCTTGAAAGGCAGAAAGGTGGATAAATCTCCAGGACCTGATTAAGTGTACACAAGAACTTTGTGAGAAGCTAGGGATGTGATTGCTGGGCCCCTTGAGGTTTCGGAAGACTGGAGATTGGCTAATGTGGTACCACTATTTAAGAAAGGTGGTAAGGACAAGCCAAGGAACTATGGACCGGTGAACCTGTCGTCAGTGGTTGGCAAGTTGTTGGAGGGAGTCCTGAGGGACAGGATGTACATGTATTTGAAAAGACAAGGACTGATTAGGGATAGTCAAGATGGCTTTGTGCGTGGGAACTCGTGTCTCATAAACTTGATTAAGTTTGTTGAAGAAGTAACAAAGAGGATTGATGAGGGCAGAGTGGTGGACATCATGTGTATCGACTTTAGTAAGGTGTTCAACAAGGTTCCCTGTGGGAGACTGGTGAGCAAGGTTTCATCTCATGGAACACAGGGGGAACTAGCCATCTGGATACAGAACTGCCTCGAAGATAGAAGACAGGGTGGTGGTGGAGGGTTGCTTTTCAGACTGGAGGCCTATGACCAGTGGAGTGCCACAAGGATCAATGCTGGGTCCACTACTTTTTGTCATTTATATAAATGATTTGGATGTGAACATAGGAGGTATTGTTTGTAAGTTTGCAGATGACACCAAAATTGGAGGTGTAGTGAACAGCGAAGAAGGTTACGTCAGATTATAACGGGATCTTGATCAGATGGGCCAATGGACTGAGGAATGGCAGATGGAGTTTAATTTAGATAAATGCGAGGTGCTGCATTTTGGGAAAGCAAATCTTAGCAGGACTTATATACTTAATGGTAAGGTCCTCGGAGGTGTTGCTGAGCAGAGTTCATAGCTCCTTGAAAGTACAGTCAAAGGTAGATAGGATAGTGAAGAAGGTGTTTGGTATGCTTTTTTTTATTGGTCAGAGTTAGTTGAGTATGGGAGTTTGGAAGTCATGTTGCAGCTGTAAAGGACGTTAGTAAGGCCACTTTTTGAATATTGTGTGTAGTCCTGGTCTCCTTCGTACCGAAAGGATGTTGTGAAACTTGAAAGGGTTCAGAAAAGACTCCCAAGGACGTTGCCAGGATTGGAGGATTTGAGCCATAGGGAGAGGCTGAATAGGCTGGGCTGTTTTCCCTGGAACGTCAGAGGTGAGGGGTGACCTTATAGAGGTTTATAAAATCATGAGGGGCATGGATAGAATAAATAGACAAAGTCTTTTCCCTGGAGTGGGGGAGTCCAGAACTAGAGGACCTAGGTTTAGGGTAAGAAGGAAAATATATAAAAGGGACCTAAGGGGCAACGATTTAATGGAGAATGTGGTACATGTATGGAATGAGCTGCCAGAGGAAGTAGTTGAGGCTGGTACAATTGCAACATTTAAAAGGCATCTGGTTGGGTATATGAATGGTAAGGGTTTGGAGGGATAGGGCCTGGGTGCTGACAAATGGAACTTGATTAGGTTGGATATCTGGTCGTCATGTATGAGTTGGACTGAAGGGTCTGTTTCTGTGCTGTCCATCTCTATGACTCGAAGAAAGATTTCACCTTGTTCTTGCAATTTTGTAATTGTGGCTAGTCAAGGCAATATAATTTATAATAGAGAAAAAAAACAAAGAACTGCAGATGATAGAAGTCAGAAACAAAAACAAATTACTGGAAAAACTCATGTCTGGCAGCATCTGTGGAGAGAAAGCAGAGTTAACATTTCTGGTCCAGTGACCCTTCTTCAGAATACCTCATTCTCTGAAGAAGGGTCACTGGACCCTGAGAAATTAACTCAGCTTACTCTCCACAGATTCTGCCAGATCTGTTGACTTTTTCTAGCAATTTCTGTTTTTGTTTATTACCTTTCATAGATTTCTTTACTATGTTGTGAAAGATCAGATTTGTGAACCAGTAAGTGGAATTTAAATCATGTTCTAACACTTGATTTTTGGCAAAAAGAACTAGAGATATGTTAATGGTAACATTTTGCTGGAATATGTAGCACATTAGCATATTGATATATCGTAACCAGGCACCATGCTCATCACTTTTCTTATAGAGTAACAGAGTCATAGAGATGTACAGCATGGAAACGGACCTTTCGGTCCAACCTGTCCATGCCGACCAGATATCCCAACCCAATCTAGTCCCACCTGCCAGCACCAGGCCCATATCCCTCCAAACCCTTCCTATTCATATACCCATCCAAGTGCCTCCTAAATGCTGCAATTGTACCAGCCTCCACCACATCCTCTGGCAGCTCATTCCATACATGTATCACCCTCTACATGAAAAGGTTGCCCCTTAGGTCTTTTTTATATCTTTCCCCTCTCACCCTAATCCTATGCCCTCTAGTTCTGGACTCCCCGACCCCAGGGAAAAGACTTTGCCTATTTATCCTATCCATGCCCCTCATAATTTTGTAAACCTCTATAAGGTTACCCCTCAGCCTCCGACGCTCCAGGGAAACCAGCCCCAGCCTATTCAGCCTCTCCCCTGTAGCTCAGATCCTCCAACCCTAACAACATCCTCGTAAATCTTTTCTGAATCCTTTCAAGTTTCACAACATCTTTCGGATAGGAAGGAGACCAGAATTGCATGCAATATTCCAACAGTGGCCTAACCAATGTCCTGTACAGCCGCAACATGATCTCCCAACTCCTGTACTCAATACTCTGAGCAATAAAGGAAAGCATATCAAAAGCCTTCTTCACTATCCTATCTACCTGCAACTCCACTTTCAAGGAGCCCCCTGCACTCCAAGGTCTCTTTGTTCAGCAACACTCCCTAGGACCTTACCATTAAATGTATAAGTCCTGCTAAGATTTGCTTTCCCAAAATGCAGCACCTTGCATTTATCTGAATTAAACTCCATCTGCCACTTCTCAGCCCATTGGCCCATCTGATCAAGATCCTGTTGTAATCTGAGGTAACCCTCTTCGCTGTTCACTACACCTCCAAGTTTGGTGTCATCTGCAAACTTACTAACTGTATCTCTTATGCTCGCATCCAAATCATTTATATAAATGACAAAAAGTAGAGGGCCCAGCACTGATCCTTGTGGCACTCCACTGGTCACAGGCCTCCAGTCTGAAAAACAACCCTCCACCACCACCCTCTGTCTTCTACCTTTGAGCCAGTTCTGTATCCAAATGGCTAGTTCTCCCTGTATTCCATGAGATCTAACCTTGCTAATCAGTCTCCCATGGGGAACCTTGTTGAACGCCTTACTGAAATCCATATAGATCACATCTACTGCTCTGCCCTCATCAGTCTTCTTTGTTACTTCTTCAAAAAACTCAATCAAGTTTGTGAGACATGATTTCCCACGCACAAAACCATGTTGACTATCCCTAATCAGTTCTTGCCTTTACAAATACATGTACATCCTGTCCCTCAGGATTCCCTCCAACAATTTGCCTACCACCGAGGTCAGGCTCACTGGTCTATAGTTCCCTGGCTTGTCTTTACCACCCTTCTTAAACAGTGGCACCACGTTTGCCAACCTCCAGTCTTCCGGCACCTCACCTGTGACTATCGATGATACAAATATCTCAGCAAGTGGCCCAGCAATCACTTCTCTAGCTTCCCACAGAGTTCTCAGGTACACCTGATCAGATCCTGGGGATTTATCCACCTTTAACCGTTTCAAGACATCCAGCACTTCCTCCTCTGTAATCTGGACATTTTGCAAGATGTCACCATCTATTTCCCTACAGTCTATATCTTCCATATCCTTTTCCACAGTAAATACTGATGCAAAATATTCATTTAGTATCTCCCCCATTTTCTGTGCTCCACACAAAGGCTGCCTTGCTGATCTTTTGAGGGGGAGAAAGTGAGGATTGTGATGCTGGAGATCAGAGCTGAAAAATGTGTTGCTGGAAAAGCGCAGCAGTTCAGGCAGCCTTCCAAGGAGCAGGAGAATTGACGTTTCGGGCATAAGCCCTTCTTCATTCCTGAATACCGTCAAAATTGGCCTTTCTCCAATTTAGAACTTCAACTTTTAGATCTGGTCTATCCTTTTCCATCACTGTTTTAAAATGAATAGAATTATGGTCGCTTTCATTTTGTTATGTGTTGATATAATACTTGTAAACCTCTAGAGGCATTTCTCACTATAAATGGGAATATGGTCTGTGACTTGGTTGATTTTCTCATCATCTTGGGGTTTTCTATTTCCACCCTGTTTTTTTTATGCAAGTGGATAGATAGCATCATGAGAAAGGGGAAACACCAAATACTCCTGTTGCCCTTTCCACCCTCGGCTGACAGCCATTATTGGCCATTTTATGTTGTCTTCAACATGGGCAGCTATAAGAGGGAGTAAAGAATTATCAACCTGACATTGATAGTAGGGAAATGCTCAAAATCACAAAAGATTTAATAGCTTGAACACTTGAAAGATGGTGACACAATTGGACAGAGTCAGCATGGATTTATGAAAAGGAAATCATGCTTGACAAAGGTATTGAAATCTTTCAAGGATATAAGAAGTAGAGTTGATAAAGGACAACCAGTGGATGTGGCTTAGTTGGACTTTCAGTAGGTGTTTTTTTATAATGTCCCAGACAAGAGATTAGCATACAAAATGAAAATGCATGGACTTGGGGGTAATGTACTGACATGGAAAGAGAACTGGTTGGCAGACAGGAAACAAAGAGTCATAACCAGTGACAGGTACCACAGGGATCAGTGCTTAGACCCTTGAGAATACAATACATATTCATATTAATGACTTAGATGAGGGATCTAAATGTAATATCACCAAGTTTGCAGATGATATAAAATTGGATGGGAGGGTGAACTGTAAGGAGGGTGCAGAAATGCTTCAACATGATTTGGTCAAGTTGAGTGAGTGGGAAAACGCATGGCATATGAAGTATATTGTGGATTAATATGAGGTATCCACTTTTGGTAGCAGAAACAGGAAGGTGTATTATTACCTGAATGGCGATAAATAATAAAGGAGGAGGTGCAATCAGATTTGTGTTCCTTCTACAGCAGTCAGTGAAAGTGAGCATGCAGGTGCAGCAGGTGGTGAATGGGTATGTAGACTTTCACAGTGAGAGGATTCAAATACAGTGGCAGAGATGTCTTGCTGCAATTGTACAGGGCCTTAGTGACGCCATACCTGCAGTATTGTGTACAGTTTTTGTTGTCTTATCTGAAGAAGGATGTTCTGGCTTCGAGGGAGTGCAAAGAAAGTTTACAAGATTGATTCCAGGCATGGCAGGACTGATGTACGAAAGGAAACTTAATCATTTAGGACTTTATTCCGTGGAGTTTAGAAGAATGATCTTGTGGAAACCTATACATTTATAATAGGATAAGACAGGGTAGACGCAGGAAGGATGTTTTTGATGATTGGGGAGGCCAGAAACTGTCACAGTCTCAGGAAACAGGCTATGGCATTTAGGACTGAGATGTGGAGGATTTTCTTCACCCAGAGAGTGATGAATACAGGAATTCTCTACCACAGCGTGCAGTTGAGGCCAAAGCATTGAATGTTTTCAGGAAGGAGATAGATATATTTCTTAGGGCTAAAGGGATCAAAGGATATGAGGTGAAAGCAGGAATAGGATACTGAGTTGGATGATCAGCCATGCTCAGATTAGATGGCAGAACAGGCTTGAAGCACTGAATCCTCTGCTACTGTTCTGATTATCTGTCTTTCTATGTCCACTTAAATCTCACAATGTGACAACAAACAGCCAGATACAAAACATTTAACAATTAATAAACCAGCTGAAACTGAGTTTACCGAATCAGAACGTACAGGAACTGAGTCTCACCAGATACCTGTTTCTGAAATTTTTCAAAAATTTGAAAAAAATGCATAGTTGAATTGTATGTTGACCTTCCTTTGAAGTTAGTTTGGTACTAATTATGATTTCTTTCTGAGCTGATGGCAGAAGCTTAGTTGTGCACGATTCCTGAGACCAGGATTAAGATTAGTCCATTTCACCCTTAGATTATTCCATTAGATCATGGTTGATCTCTACCTTGCCTCCATTTACTCACCTTCTATCCATAACATTTAATACTTTGTTTATCAGAATTGAAACAAATTTAGAAAATAGTTGCAAATTTCTTATCAAACTTGTCATTTGTGAGATATTTTCCCACTTTGTTTCTCAATAGTATTCTCTCCACTACTGAAAATGTATAGATTTAAGTTTCTGTTTGTTGGAATCATCCTTCTTGTGAGATTAAAGATGGAGAGTTGGTAGACTTCTTGAGCAGCACTTGTACTCTGGAATTAAGTGAACTACTTTTCCTCAGCACTGCGGGTTGAGGGAAGGGTAGCGTGTTTATTCAAAAACAGGGCAGGGGCTTAGGCGTGATTTTTATCCACGCAGCCTGTTAAAATTTACGAAGGTTTTAAACAAGGAAATGTTTGGCCTTTTTTCTGTTGCTTTGAACCTATGGTGTCCCAATGTTTGTCATGTTATAGAAAAGCTGTTAATAACATAACTGGTTTTATTAGAACTCCTAGTGTATACCTCTGGTAGAAATGTTGCATTAAGTGTGTCAGTGCGATGCACAGTGATTAGTCTGGCTGTCACTTCTCGCTTTCAAATCTCACCGCTGGCTAGCAGGATTGTGAAAAACAAGCTGAAAGCATCAGCCTTTCCCATCTGTACATGTCCACTTGATCAAGCTGGAGAGAGCCTCTCCACTTATGTAAACTGGGAACTTTATGAAGCCAGCCTCAACTACAGGACTCTCAGGAGGCTTTGCCTTGTACAAGCAGACCTCTACGTTTCCATCAGCATGTGGTTATGCCAGGATATCTATAAACAATATTTCTACCCTTCGGTTTCTAATCCCTCTGTCTCTTGGGAGGGAAGATAGCTAAGGGAATAAACCTGACAAAGTCTGGAGTGGAGTCCCACAGGTAATAATTTGTCATTTATCAGAGTCTAGATTAGAGTGGTGCTGGAAAAACACAACAGTTCAGGCAGCATCCAAGCAGCAGTAAAATCGACGTTTCGGGCAAAACCCTTCATCAGGAATACAGGCAGAGTGCCTGAAGGGTGGAGAGAATTTATCGATTTTACTGGTCTTCGGATGCTGCCTGAACTGCTGTGTTTTTCCAGCACCACTCTAATCTAGACTCTGGTTTCCAGTATCTGCAGTCATTGTTTTTACCTTTGTCATTTATCAGGTGGTTTTCAGGCGAATGCTACAACATAGCTGATTCCCAACAGGATCCTTTCCTTGAAAATTAAACTTCCCACTTGGACACCTGGGCAGCATTTCCTCTTTCCACATGATATCACCAGTTGTAATAGAGCAACATCAGACACTTTTAAGATCAGTCATGGGTTAAAGCAAGGCTGTACCTTGGCGATAAAACTTTGGCAAATCCCTTCGAGTTTTGGCAACATCAAATGGAGCTGTTGGAAAACCTGACTAATGTGTGTAATGTTCTAGTCTGAGGTTTGCTGTTTGCTGATGATGCTGCACTAACATCATATGCTGAAGGCCACTTGCAACAATTTGTAGGTAGCTTGTGCTGGGCCTGCAAGGGATTTGGCCTGGCAATCTGTTCCAGAAAAACTGAAGTTCTGGGCCAGAACATCAGCATGAATACCCTTACCCTGGATGTTATCCACAGCTTCACATACACTGGATCAAACATTACAAATAACCTACGTCTTGATACCAAATTCAGCACCAGGGTTGCCAAGGGTACAGATGTCATATCAGGGTAAGGAAGTCACTTGTGGACCAAGTACAAACTAACTGAAACTGCAACAAGTTTTGTGGTCTCTGTAACTAGTTTATAGCTGTGAAACTTGGGCAACTTTTGAAAGCTAGGAAATGTGCTGAACAGTTTCCATCTCTACTGCCTCAGACAAATATTGGGCATTTTATGGTAGAATGAAGTACTTTATAATGCAGGAATCTCCTGCATGCTTGTCTAAACAAATAATCTCAGTCTTCTCAGCAATTTTTGCAATCCCATATGTCTCCAGAAATTCATTTATATTGAGTCTTTTGTATATTGTCTATTCCATAGACTTGTAGCATAACTTATTCCACAATGGTAATGCAACTGAGTTTAAAAGTCTTCTTCAGATCTTCTCTTCTAATATTTTCTATTATTATTTTGAACCTTTTTATGATTTTGAGCAACTGAACCTTTCACAATAGTGCACAACTTGTCTGATCAGTATTTGTTGATTCTGTCTATGATGTTAAACTTCAAATGCATCATTTGGAAGTTTATTTTTGGAAGCAAATAAGCCTACTTTCACTGATTTAACATCCTGACACACTAGAACGTTAAGTGTCAATTACATCTCTTATCAATCTGAAGAACCGCCATTGTTTATGTTTTGCAGAGACAGCATAAAGAAATATTGGAAAATAGCTGAACTGCTTAAGGAAGAACTTGCCTTTCATTATCGCAGGACATTTCATTTAAGAGAGTTTTATAATTATAGGCTTGACATTCCCTTTTTATTTTACAAATATTAAAACCACTACATCAGCCTAACATTTGAAAATGTGATGTACATTTAATGGTCCAAGTGAAAAATGATATCTGCCCTGGATTGTTCCAGAGATTACTTGATGCCAACCAGTGACATTTACTATACTGATTATTTTATTATATTGATTAAAATTGGTTGATCACTTTTGAGCCTGATCTTGTTTTCATTCAAAAGCCTTGTATATACATTTACATTGGAATTGGAAAGTGAGCATTGTTGAATTTTCCTTTCCCTAATCCAGGTTTAATTGCACAGCTCACTGGGACTCTGGCTGAGTCTGGCCAACTCAAGATAAGCTAAGATTCCAAACTGGTGATTAAGTACAGATCTCAGCCACAGGGCTGAGGCTCTCACTATGTCATGCAGTGGTTCATTGAATCAGGGAAACAAACCAGCTTTATTGGCAAGTGTACTATTTTCCACCTGGAAGTACTCAATACTACAATTATAGACATGTTCAAACAATGACTGAGCAAGGCAAATACTTTATTTAATTTTCAATAACTGAATATAAAGATAATTCCAAGGCAATGAATGAAATTGAACTACTGATAATAAATACAATAATTACATTAGAAACTATCTTAAAAATATTTTTCTTTCTGTCAACCTTCTTGTTTTTTGGTTATGATATGTTCCTAGTTGAGCTGGTGTTCAGTTTTAATATGCTTTATGTCAAAGTTCAATACAAACAGATCACTCCAATTCTAAAGGCCTGTCATATTTAATTGTCTTTCTTCATTAGAAGATGGCTGGTTATTTTTTGCTTGGCTGATTTGCATACTGTAATTAAAATTCAGGATTCTATTATTATCCAATGTGTCATTAGATTTAGCAGAAGTCATAAATTATTGCTGTAAAAATCAGCTGAACATGGACATAGCAGGAAGTCTACTTGACAACTCCTGCTCTGAATATTTAATACAAAGGAAATGGTGTTCCCACTAATTTATCCTCTTGTGCAGTTTGTGATGTGATAGAGCCATAGATTCATGCATTAAGTTAGTTTTTAGAATTACGCCTCTTTCATCTGCTAATAAGATGCTAAGAATTAACTGTTTGTTGTCCGTGTGTCAAAATGCAGGAAGTGATAGGAACTTGCATTTAACTGTAGCTTTCTAAAACTTGATTTATTTTTGTCACAAAATAACAAACAATTTCTGATAAAAATGAAGATGTTTGAAGATAAAATCCTATGTTTTGATTCACATTTGAAAAATCTAAAGTTGAATATGATGAGTTGCACAATAATGAGCATTTGTATTGCTTCTATTACCACCATTCTCAAAGCACTGAACAAACAGATGGAAAGAACCAGTGATGATGGGTAACACAGCTTAGTATAGAAATGCTCTCATGAATAGACACATGAATAATATAATAATCTATGACTTTAGCCATGCCAATCAATGCAAAGATTAGATTAGATTCCCTACAATACGGAAACAGACCCTTCAGCCCAACCAGTCAACACCGACTCTCTGAAGAGTAACCCATCCAGAACCATTTCCCCCTCTCTAATGCACCTAGCACTATGGGCAATTTAGCATGGCCAATTCACCTAACCTGCACATCTTTGGACTGTGGGAGGAAACCCACGCAGACACGGGGAGAATGTGCAAACTCCACACAGAGTCCCCTGAGGCTGGGATAGAACCTGGGACTCTGGTGCTGTGAGGCAGCAGTGCTAACCACTGAGCCACCGTGCTGCCCAATCAATGAGACAAATTTGAAAATTCATGTGAGTTACTTAGATAACTATAAAGCGAAAGAATACAAAATAAATTATTGGGAGAAAGTGAGGACTGTAGATGCTGGAGAGTCAGAGTCACCGTGGAGCATGAAAAGCACAGCAGGTAAGGCAACACCCAAGGAACAGGAGAGTTGACATTTCGGGTATAAGCCCTTCACTAGGAATAAACTGTTGGACTACTGTAAATTGAATTATAATAATGAGTCCATGACAAAATTGTCACAGCTTAATCATGAGTCCATCTCTTCACCTTTTCATTAGAAGACTTAGCTATTTAGGGTACGTGGGATAGAAATGAGGAATAGAAATGGCAAGATTAAGAACAATGGATGACAGGTGAAATTGTGAGACTAGCTAAGAGAAAAAAAAGAAGCATACATATTATCTAGGTGACTGAAAACAGATGAAGCTTTGGAAGAATATCGGGAAAGTAGGACCAATTTGAAACGAGGAATTAAGAGGGCTAAAAGGGTTCATGAAATATCTTTAGCAAACAGGGTTAAAGAAAATCCCAAAGCCTTTTGTTCATATATAAGGAGCAAGAGGGTAACTAGGGAAAGGATTGGCCCACTCAAGGACAGAGGAAGGTTATGCATGGAATCAGAGAAAATGGGTGAGATTCTTAATGAGTATTTTGCATCGGTATTCACCAAGGAGAGGGACATGACGGATGTTGAGGTTAGGGATAGATGTTTAATTACTCTACGTCAAGTTGGCATAAGGAGGGAGGACGTGTTGGGTATTCTGAAAGGCATGAAGGTGGACAAGTCCCCAGGTCCAGATGGGATCTATCCCAGATTACTGAGGGAAGCAAGATGGGAAATAGTTGGGGTCTTAACAGATACCTTTACAGCATCCTTGAACTTGGAGGAGGTACCAGAGGATTGGAGAATTGCGAATGCTGTCCCCTTGTTTAAGAACGTTAGCAGGGATTAACCAGGTAATTATAGATTGGTGAGCCTATATAAAGTGGTAGGGAAGCTGCTGGAGAAGATACTGAGTGATAGGATCTATTTACCTTTGGAAGAAAATGGGCTTATCAGTGATAGGCAACATGGTTTTGTGCGGGGAATGTCATATCTTACCAACTTAATAGAATCCTTTGAGGAAGTGGCAAAGTTGATTGAGGGAAATGATATAGATATCATATACAGGACTTAAGTAAGGCGTTTGACAAAGTTTCGCCATGATAGGCTGTTGGAGAAAGTGAAGTCGCATGGGGTCCAGAGTATATTAACCAGATGGATAGAAACTGGCTGTACAGCAGGTGACAGTAGTAGTGGAAGGGAGTTTCTCAAAATGAAGAATTGTGACCAGTGGTGTTCCACAGGCATCTGTGTTGGGACAACTGTTGTTTGTGATGAACATAAATGATTTGGAGGAAGGTATAGGTGGTCTGATTTGCAAGTCTACAATGACACTAAGATTGGTGGAGTAGCAGGTAGTGAAGGGGATTGTTGGAGAATGCAGCAGAATTTAGATAGATTGGAGAGTTGGGCAGAGAAATGGCAGACTGAGTTCAATCCAGGCAAATGTGAGGTGATGCATTTTGGAATATCCAATTCAAGAGCGAACTACACGGTAACTGGAAAAGCCTTGGGGAAAATTGATGTACTGAGAGATCTGGGTGTTCAGGTCCATTGTACCCTGAAGATGGCATTGCAGGTGATAGAATCATAGAGATATACAGCACGGATACAGACTCTTCAGTCCAACTCATTCATACTGACCAGATATCCTAACCTAATCTAGTCCCATTTGCCAGCACTTGGCCCATATCCCTCTTAACCCTTCCTATTCATATATGCATCCAGATGCCTTTTAAATGCTGTAATTGTACCAGCTTCCACCACTTCCTCTGGCAGCTCATTCCATACATGCAACACCCTCTGTGTGAAAATGTTGCCCCTTAGGTCCCTTTTATATCTTTCCCTTCTCACCCTAAACCTATGCCCTTTAGTTCTGAACTCCCCCACCCCAGGGAAAAGATCTTGTCTATTTATCCTATCCATGCCCCTCATGACTTCATAAACCTCTATAAGGTCACCCCTCAGCCTCCACTGCTCCAGGGAAAACAGCTCCAGCCTATTCAGCCTCTGGATAGAATGGTCAAGAAGGCATATGGCATGCTTTCCTTTATTGGACAGGATATTGTGTACAAAAGTGGGCAGATCATGTTACAGTTGTATAGGTCTTCGGTTCCGCCACATTTGGAACACTGTGTATAGTTCTGGTCACCACATTACCAAAAGGGTGTAGATGATTTGGAGAGGGTGCACAGGAAGTTCACCAGAATGTTGCCTGGTATGGAGGGTTCTAGCTATGAAGAGAGGTTGAGTAGGTTAGGATTATTTTTGTTAGAAAGACAGAGGTTGAGGGGGTCCTGATTGAGGTCTACATGAAAGATATCAACAGAGTGGATAGCAAGAAACGTTTTCCCAGAGTGGGAACTCAATTACAAGGGATCATGAGTTCAAGGTGAGAGGGGAAAAGTTTAAGGGAAAAATGCCTTTCCTTTGTTCCTTTGTTCTTTGTGTGTGGGTTGGTGAAGGCAGAACCAGTGAAGTAAAGGAACAGTGCAGATCTCAAGTAAAGAAAGTTTAAAAAGAACATAAGACTTCTAGCAAGGGCTGCTAACCCAAGTGTCTTTGAATTAAGCATTTTATCTGAGGAAAAACACTGGGGCACTTGTTAGTTCCTCCCAGTAATAGTCCTTTATTCTGTATTCCAACGATGGAGCTTACTTTTTGATGTCAGTTAACCCTATTGGGTCTTAACTACCTTATCTACTACACTAAATGCCTCTTGGCATTGTAACACCCTATCATGCCTGTATTGGCCTTGATTCAGTGAAAGCATATTCGTCAGAAGATTATGGGTTCAAAACCCAGAGATGTGACAAACTAATGAATGGTCATACGTCGGGCAGTACTTAATGAGTGCTGCACTGCCAGAAGTACCATTTTTTGGATGAGATGTTAAACCATGACTGTATCTGCTCTGTTAGGTGCAAGTAAAAGATGCTATTGCACAATTCAGTCAAAAGCAGGGTGACTCTAATATAATTTTCTTTCCTTTACTCAACTATTAAATGTCTCCTAGACAGTTTCCTATGTTTCACCCTCAAATAAGTAATCCGTACAAATCTTTGTTATCCATACACTTACAATCTGGCCAGCTTACAATCTGTATCCCATTAATATATTTGAAGTATGTTTATAATAAATCAGATTATTATTATTGAAAGTAACTGAATAAGGGTCCTGACCTGGCAAACCTTTACAAAGGCTCCTATTCAAAGTAGTTTCATATGGAGGAGATGAAAGCATCATGGAGTCAGCCTTACCGTCTCTTGAGGCAAATTCAAAGCAAAACCAGCTGGTGGTGAAGCTGCAAGGCTGTAATGATACTGATGTTTCCTGCTAGTAATGGAATATTGGATTTAGCAATTTGTTGACAGCACACATGGTAGGACAGGCGGACTTCAGGACAGGCAGCAGCGAAAAGTGGCCGAGCAGAGGCTGATAGCTAAGCTCCATACCCATAGGGAGGGCCTCAACCGGGACCTCGGGTTCATGTGACACTACAGGTGACCACCATTGCACTATACACACACAGACACTCTTACACATGCAAGCGCACACACACACAGGCACTCCTATACACACACACACACACAGGCACTCCTATACACACACACACACGCACACAAACACTCTCACACACCCTTACAGACACACAAACTCCCACACTCACACATGCATCCTCTCAGAAACTTAGACCACTCTACACTCATGCACACACATACAGTACTGCCTCGACATACGAACGATCCCATTCACGTACAAATCGGTTTACAAACAGGATTGTACATAAAATTTTGCTTCAACGACGTACAAAATTCAGGTATGAACGAAGGTACGAATGCAAAAAGCCTGTGTGCGACCACGTGGTTTCATTGTTCTGCTTTGCTACGCGCTTGTTGGACTCAAAACCTCTCGGGTCCCACGTGATCTCATTCAGTTCGTCTTTGGAGCGTGCGCTGTGAACAGCCGTCCAAGCATTCTTACGCCATCCGAACAATAGGAAAAATTGATTCAGTTCGCGAACTTTTTGGTTCGCGAACCGGGTCCCGGAACAGATTAAGTTCGTAAGTCGAGGTGCTACTGTATACACTTTCTCTCACAGACACTCACAACCTCCCACATGCACCCCCTCACAGACTTAAGACACTCTACACTTACTACACACACACATATATACTCACTCTCACATTCACAACCCCCCAACCCAGATAGACAGACAGATACATACACGCGCGCGCGCACACACACACACCTATATTTTGTGGGGTGAATTTGTACTTACAGAGTTACATTGTACTTTGCTCAAAAACTGCATGAATTCATGTAAAACTTTGTTATCTCACTTTTTAGATTAGAATCAATTCTAAACATCATGGCATAGACAGAGGACACAGGGGGCTAACACCTTCAACATATTGTCTAGCTAACACCAATTTCTACAGTTAACCTGAGAATGCAACTTTTAAAAAAAGGTTTTGTGATTTACACGTGAAAGAAGTGAAACTATCATCATATTCAAACAGATAAAAGACTTTACAGACAATCAAGGTATTTTTCAATGTATAATTTCAGTTACATCACACTGTAAATTTTTGCTATAAATTCTGTGCCTTACAGGTGTGTCCTCCACAACCACCTGATGAAGGAGCAGCGGAGCAGCTAGTGTGCTTCCAATTAAACCTGTTGGACTATAATCTGGTGTTGTGTGATTTTTTACTTTGTACACCCCAGTCCAACACTGGCATCTCCAAATCATGGTAGGACAGATGAGGCATTGTTCTAATTAGGTTGGAGGGCTGAATCCTGAAGGAGTACTGAAGTGATAAGAGTAACATGATATTGCTGAATAGATTGGGATAGTCAGGTTGGAAGGGGTAGCCAAGAGGAAGAATCAATAGAGTTTATTCAGGACAGTTTCCTAGAACAGTGTTATGGATACAAGTGGGTTGAGGATATTTTGGATCTGGTGATACGTAATAAGGCACATTTAATAAATGGTGTCAGAGTTAAAGATCCCATAGGAAATAGTGACCATAATATGGTAGATTTTAGCATTCAGTTTGAGAGGGAAGAATTTGTGATGTGCTAAGCTTAAATAAGGTTCATTACAAACAACCAAGGGCAGAGCCAACTGGAATGGATTGGAAAAGGTGTTGACCAGCAAAGACAGTTGAGGAGAGATGGCAGACATTTAAGAAAATAGGTTATCGCTCACAGCAACATATATCTCAATGACACAGAAGGATTCTGCAAACGGAATAAGCCAAACATGGTTAATCAGAAAGTTAAGGATAGCATTAAGTCTATTCATGACTGAGATAGATGGATCTTTAATCAGCAAGGGAATTGAGAATTATGGCGGGTAAGGCAGGAAAGTAGAGTTGAGGACAGTCAGATCAGCCATGATCTCATTGAATGTGGAGCAGACTTGATGGTCTGAAAAGTCTACTTCTGTTCCTATGCCTTATGGCTAATAGCACATTCTGTCATTAATATTCTCAGAAATATTAAAAATGAAACATCTGGAACATCTTGTTTCACAAAATATGATGCAAACTTTTTTGATGCATTATTTTGTTTGGGATTCTGGTGTAGTCATTTCAATCTTACAACATCACGTAGCTTGCTGTTACCATCCATTCTCACTCTGTTTCCTTTGAATGCCATCAGATTTGTCATTTTCAAAGCAAAATCTAGTCAACGCAAAAGAAGTAAAGAATAAAATACTCTGTGCAATTGTCTCCTGAGAGAATTATCTGCTGAGATTGCATCAGCTTTGAAATTGCTAATAAGATGTAAACAGGATTTAATGATTTGTTAATGGATTTCTTTGTTAGTCATTGTTTCTTTATCTGTGTTGCAGGCCTTTCTATCTCGTCCAAATGTTGTTGATGATTTAAAAGTATTTACTGGAAGGCATGGTTATGACATTCTTGTCTTGATGACTTTCTTCCTAAATGATGGTGGTGAAGCAATTCAGCAAGTTGCCATCTACACTGACAATGATGAACTATGCAACAGAGTAAGTAATTTCTCTGTCCTTTTTTTCTGTTCTTCAGTTTTGAAGATACATCACCGGACTCAAAATGTTCACTCTGTTTTCTCTCCATTGGATCTGAGTTTCTCCAGCAGTTTTTGCTTTTGTTTGTTTCAGATCTCCAGCATTTGCACTTCTTTGTTTTATTTAAGTAATGTAAATTTCACCTCTTGATTTCACTACATTTGTTTGCTGAATTTTATATTTATAATAATTTAAAAAGCTTTTATAATATGGAGGGTTTTTTTGCATATTAATTTAAGTACACAGAAATAGAGTCCTATTTCATTTTGGAATTTGTAATGACTACCTTTTTATTTTTGTGTCTGTACAAACTATGGGCTAGTTTATAGAAGAACCGTTCTATTTTGAAATAGCAGGATTTACTAGGAGGGCTGCAAACTTTTACAGCAAAGAATTCAATAGCTGTCATGAGCCATTTGTTTTTGTGTCTGTGTGTTTGTACAATATGCTGGGGAAGCTCGATTATCCGAACGTGATGGGCAGGCACTATTTTGTTCGGATAATCGATTATTCGGTTAATCGATTAAATGCCTTTCCTCTGGGGCTCGGAGTTTTTAAAGTCTGCTCCTCATTCAGGAGACTGCAGCAGCACACAGCATATGAGTCCCCACCCACCCCGATGCCGTCCAACACCCCCCCCCCCAATCCCAACTCCGTGCAACACATCCCCCGCCCCCAACACCTCCCCCAACCCCAATCCCGTGCGACACCTCCCCAGCCCCCAAACCTGTGCAACACCTCTCCCCGCCCCCAACCTCGTGTGACACCTCCCTAGCCCCCAAACCTATGCAACATCTCCCCCACCCCCAAACCTGTGCAACACCTCTCCCCCCGCCCCCAACACCGCTCCCAACCCCGTGCAGCACCTCCTCCGTCCCAACACCGCCCCAACCCCGTGCAGCAACTCCCCCTGTCCCAGCCCCGTGCAACACCACCCCGCCCCAAACACCATCCAACACTGCCAACCCCCCAACCCTGTGCAGCACCTCCCCTGTCCCAGTCCCGCACAAAACCTCCCCCTGCCTCCGACCCCATGCAACACCTCTCCCGCCCCAAACCCTGTCCAACACTGCCCCCCCAACCCCCATACCACACCGTCCAACCCCCATACCACACCGTCTCCGGGGCAGCTGAACTGGACACCAACAACAAGACTGCTGCATTTGCCTTTGTGGGGTAAACACACACACACGCACACACACAGACTGACACACACACAGACTGACACACACACACACACACACACACACACACACACACACACACACACACACACACAGACTGACACACACACTGACACACACACTGACACGCACACGCGCACACACAGCCACAGCCACAACTTTTTATTGCAAGTTTTTGACCAATTCCACCTTTGCCCTGTACAGGACAATGTTGGTGAGATTATGTGGGGAACGGGGGGTTTTGGGTACACCCCTGTGTCGAACTCCAGGGAAATTTGGGGGGGAAAGAGAGGGAGGGCGGGAGGTCAGTCATTTGGAGACGGTGCCTGTTTAATCACTGTAATCAAAAGACGCGATCAATGTTGGAAACACGTCTTTGATGTAATGTTTCCATCGGGACCTCGATCTCCTTCGATAATCCGATTTTCGGATAATTGTTATTCGGATAATCAAGGTTCCTTTGTACAGATTATCAGGAGCCAAGGAGTTGTTCACAAATAATGTTGATTGATTCTCACTAACTGACCAGATTGTTACTGAAATAAAGTTACAACAACAATGATACAGTGAAAGAGAGAGAGAAAGGTGTGCTGTTGTTCTCCCCAGCAGAAGCAGACTGTTCTCTGTAGTGTAAAAAATAAATCATATTTAATTTGAAAACCAGTTTCCTTTTCTGCAGCAGTAGCTGTGAGCAATGGCCTTTGAATTGAAATCAGCAACATTTTCCAATTGAATTGTGCGATACTCTTAAAAATCTTTGGAAGCTTCTAGAAAAAGTCAACTGAACACGGCATCAGGAAGCAAAGATCACTGAACTGACTTTCCATGGGTTTTTTTTCGACCTCCACCAGTATTCTAGTTTATTCATTTGGTTGTCAATGTTTGTGTGTATGTTAGGGGAGCTTATAAGGGAATTAGAGTTTTAGTTAGTAGCGTTACATGCCTTTGGTTTATATCTGTTTACCTGTAGATATAGTCTAATTATGTACACCTTGCCACAGTGACTCTTGCTCACTCGACATGAAGCATTAAGTCTGATTTCCCTCCACAGACTCTGCTGAGCTTTTCCAGAAATTTCTGGGTTTTTTTTTGTGGTGGGCAACAGTTAGGATAAATGGGACATTTTCTGGTTGACAATCTAACACATTGAGAGCCATAAAGACCAATGCTGGGGTCTGCATTAGTTACAATCTACATTAATGACTTGGATAAAGGAACTGTATTTTCACCAGATTTATTGACAGTACGATGATTAGTAGGAAAGCAAGATATGAGGAAGATCAAAAAAGATTTCTGCGAAGATGTAAAGATAGTTGAGGTAAGTGGACAAAATGGAGGCAGATTGAAGATAATGTGAGGTTGTAATCTTAATAGGAAGGAAAAAATGAGAAGAATTTTTATTCTAAATGAAGAGTACTTGCAGAATAGTGTGGTACAGATGGATCTGGATGCCCATGTGTAATTAGAATGACAAATGGAAGCTATTTCTTTATTGCTAGAAGAGTAGCATATAAAAGTAGCAAAGTTTAGTCAGAAATGTGCAGGGCATTGGTGTGACCAGGCCTAAACTGTCACTTACAGCTTTGAACTCATTATTTAAGGAGGGGGAGTACTTACATTGGAGTTGGTTCAGAGAAGGTTAGCAAGGTTGATTGAGGAAACTCTGGAGTCTGAGCCTACATTTTGGGAATGAAAAACATTATTGCAAAATGTCATTTTCTGAGGGGACTTGACAGAAGAGAATGTTTCCCCTCATAAATAATCTAGAACTAAGGGACACAATTTCTGAATAAGGGATCTCCCATTTAAGAAAGTGATGAGGAATTTCTTCTTTCTGAGGGTCACAGATCATTAGAATTTTATACTCTAGTAAAACAGAAGCTAGGTCATTTAATATATTCAGTTAGATAGTGTTTTTTTTTATCCATGTAGGGAGTCCATGTTTAAGGGGGAAGATAAATGTCGGGGAATTAAGGCCATAGTCTGATCAGTCATGATCATATTGAATGGTGGAGGTGAGTTGAAGAGGCTCCTAATTCCCATGCTCAGTTGAAAAATAAGTATATGCATGCACCAGCTGTTTGTTTTCAGAGCTACAGAAAGACATTTTCTTATTCTGATGGCACAATATAAACTGGCTATGATTCTTCTTCAGGGGTTTGAGTGAGATATTTAGTAGTGTACAAGGAACCAACATACAAATACATGCAGTTTGGCAGCATCTGCAGAGAGAAAACAGAGTTAACATTTCGAGTCCGGTGCCCCTTCAGAAGGGTGTGCCGACCTGAAGAAAGGTCACTGAGCTCGAAACATTGACTCCGTTTTCTCTCCACAGACTTGGTAAGCTTCTCTAGCATTTTTTTTGTTTCAGATTTTCAGTATCTGCAGTCCTTTGTTTTAATAGATGAAACCATTCGCCCTTCTGGTGTGCCTAAAGGGAGTAGTACATTAGAAATTAAACTGCACTCTACCTGGAATCATTGTAAAATTTAAACTCAGGTTTCTGTAATTAATAAAGATGACTATTTATTGAAAGTACTGCCAATTTTTTTCATTAACTATCAACTATGGGACTAGGAGTGTGCCAGTTGATGAAGTATTTCGGATAATCGAGGTACACATAACTGCAGGAAACCCTAACCAAGTGAAGCTTTCAAACATCAACATCCCTCAAAAGATTTACGTAAACATGTCTATACACCTTCTAAAATCAATATAAGAACACATAATAAGTAATAGAAACATAATTTAGGGGGTATATGCATCGCTGTTATATCTTATTTACAGCCTAAATACTTGGACCTCACAGTAGTTCACAGTATTTGAGACATATAATTTTTTATGGTTTATCAAGAGTGCTGATTGATAAGATGCCAATTAAAATAAAGTTTGGCATAATTAGACTTTAACTACAGGTAAACAATTATGAACCATTGGCATATAACTCTACTCATTAAAGCGCTATTTTTCTTACACGTAGACAAAAAAAAGTCTTTTGTAGATGGAAGGAAAGCGTGAAAACAAAGTTCAGTGGTACCTGAGATCATTCTTGCGTTGGTCAGAATCCTGCTCCTTGGTCTTCATCCTGATGGTTCCATTTATTTACAAGAGGCACAGGATGGCTGATTCACTTTTAAAACATTCAGACAGGCTACTTTAAAATCACAGTTTACAGTAGTTGTTGGAGGGAAAATAACTTGGTTTTCTTCAGATTTAATTGGTTTTTATTGTAGGGAGCTCATGAGCTAATGGTCTGAAAGATTTTATGTATCCTGTTCCCAAGCTATTCAGCTAACTGAGAACCAATCACATAGTTGTTGGCAAACAGAAGGCCTTCTCATCAATAACTGGTGACTTGTCCACAAACCAATCATCTATTTTTTGCTAACCAAAGCTCTATTTGTATAGAATCCTTCCATCCCAGTTTGCCTGCAACCTTACTTTAACTGCGGTTCAAGCAGGCAATGTGTAAACTGTGCTTAAAATGAGTGTCAAGTTAACTCGCTTTCAAAATATGAAATAATCCTCCAGCAATTTTCGGTTTTAAAACAGTTCATTGTTCATTTTAGCATTATATTAAGAATACAGAGAAACAAAAGACATTGTACTACACTGAATTTTCTTTTCATAGAATCCCTACATTGTAGAAAAAGGCCATTTGGCCCAACCAGTCCATACCAATTCTCCGAAGAATATCCCATCCAGACCCATTCCACTACCCTATTACTTTACCTTTCCCCTGACTAATGCACCCAGCCTATACATCCCTGAACACTATGGACAACTCAGCATGGCCAATCCACCTAACTTGCACATCTTTGGACTGTGGGAGGAAACCCATGCAGACATGGGGAGCAAGTGCAAACTCCACATAGACAGTGCCAGAGGCTGGAATCGAACCCGGGTACATGGCGCTGTGAGGCAGCAGGGCTAACCATTGAGCCACCATGCCGTTCCATCATCCCATGCTCATGAGCTCTCAGAAAGAAACTCTCGTTTACACTAAAATTGCTATAGAATAATTTGGTAGCAAACAAGCATTAGTTAATATCAGGAAATAACTTGAAACTTACCCAGTTCATGCCCCCTGTGTAAAGACAGCCTCCAGTAGAGTGGAAAAGTTTTATTAACAATTTCTTTAGTCCTGTAAAATATTGGACAGATTTTACTGTTTCTCAAATTCTCTGCCCCGTCTATCATTAAATGTGAGATGCCTCATTTATGCAATGAAAATAGAAAGAAATATCTCTGAGGCCGTGGCCTGAATTTTAATGTAGAGATGGGTGCTAAGTAGGAAAGCTGTTGTGTTTCAGAAATCCACAAGACTGAGTTCCATAGACACTGTGCAGAACTTAACTGCAGTATTGTTTTATTGGTGTAACTACTCAAAGGCCACCTGATTCACAAGGTTGAAGCCTTTTGGCCAGGAAGGCAATGTGCAGGACTGTGGTCGGAGTGAGAAAGACCTTTGTGAGGAAAGGTTTGGGAATAGTTCCTTTGCCCATTGTTGGGATATGGGAATTGTCCAAGAATTGTTTGGAGTTTTGGATGTGGTGGAGGAGAGCCAATCACTGCGGTGAAGGTGTTTAGTGGAAACCTTGTTGACTATGAAGGACACATCCTTTCTCCTTCAGACCCTTCAGGTATGGGTTCAACTTCTCATGTCTTCTTTCAGCTGACATGTTTCCCAAGGTCTGCATTATTTGTAATAGTTAAATGACCAACCAGCCTCCTGTAAGGGAAATAATTGCCATCTTCTTGTCCAGCCTTCATCAAAACTGGAGACTTCAGGCAGGTTGGTTCCAGTTTTTAGACCTTTTGCATCTTAACTTATTAGAGAACCCCGGATTTCAGTCCCATATTTTAGTGACAGCATCATATGCCCCATAAGGTGGTTCCCAGGAAGCGGGGAAGTGTTTCACAGTTTTCCATGCTCACATCCCCAGTTTACAGGTGTGGTGGTGACTTTACGTACCAGACTAATAACTGAGAGGCCTGGTGTAATAAGAGTCCAGAGATATGAATTCAAATTCTACCACAACAGCTGGGGAAATTAACTTCAGTTAATTTAAATGCATTCAGAATAACAAGCTAATCTGAGTGATCTTTATGAATTTACCAGCTGTAAATATAAAAAGCCCTCTGGTTCACTAATGACCTTTAAGGAATAATATCTGCAATCATTAGCTCATCTCAACTACATGTGACTCCAGAACTTCATCAATGTGCTTGTCTCGTAACTGTCCTAAAAAGCTATGGACATTATGAAAATGTCAAATAGCCATAAAGCCAATTAATTATCTGCACTGACCTAGGCATCAGATTCAAACATGCCCGGCCAGGTGATCATGCAAAGTTAGTATCACTAACATAAATGGATTTGTGTCAAAATTGTGAGAGCTGTCTCATATATTGGTCAAGCAGCAGTCTAACATAATTAGTCTTCCTGAATCATACCTTTCAATGGACAGACTCCTCCTCCTCCATCACGAGTATGTTCTGTGGCAGAACAAACCAAACAGAGGTGACATTAAGTGGTGTAAAGTCCGGAAGTTCTCGGCCTGGGTATCTTCAAAATTTACACCGCATCCCATGATGACTTGTGATTTCAAGTTAAGTGTAGGCAATCAAGCCTTTCTCTAATTGCCACTAATCCTTTGCTCGAAGCCCCTCAGCTGATGAGTCTTTGCACCCATACATAAAACACCTCTGGACAAAACACTGAATATAACAAGAATGTACTCTGACAGGAACTTCAATGTCTATCCCCAGGAGAGGTTCAGTTGCACTTGATGCAGCTTTTGTTGCGATTAGTTAAGGACTGTTTGAAGAAAGTTGGAAAGAGATGGGATAATTTGAATATTTTCTAGATTGTTAAGGATCTTGTGACTTCCAAAAATTACATTCAATAGTGCTTTGGGCTTGACACATTTACTAATTCATGATGTCAAAAGTTTAATACAGAGGAACCTCGATTATCTGAATAATCAATTATCTGAACGAAATAGTGCCCGCCCACCTTGTTTAGATAATCGATTCTATCTTAAACAAGGAAAGCCATTAAACAAGGTTCCAAACAGCTTCTACGATTGCAAGAGCATTTGTCAGTTTCCAGGAACTTAGTGTTGCGATAGCGCCGCCTCATGCTTGCGTTTACTTTCTCGGCCATTTTTTCCATGAATGGCCCGATAAAGTGACAGGAATACCCTGGACTGTAAAACACTTACTTTTACAAAGAGCTGTGAACTAACCCAGCACGGTGGGGCGGCACGGTGGCACAGTGGTTAGCACTGCTGCCTCACAGCACCAGAGACCCGGGTTCAATTCCCGCCTCGGGCGACTGACTGTGTGGAGTTTGCACGTTCTCCCCGTGTTTGAGTGGGTTTCCTCTGGGTTCTCCGGTTTCCTCCCACAGTCCAAAAATGTGCAGGTTAGGTGAATTGGCCACACTAAATTGCCCGTAGTGTTAGGTAAGGGGTAAATGCAGGGGTATGGGTGGGTTGCGCTTCGGCGGGGCGGTGTGGACTTGTTGGGCCAAAGGGCCTGTTTCCACACTGTAAGTAATCTAATCTAATCTAATCTAATCTAATCTAAAACCCTTACCTAAAAAAATATCCAGTTGCTGATGCTCGAGGTGCTTGTGTTTCTTTGTTTTTGCCAGTATTTTCACATGTTCTTCAGTACAGGTAAATCTAATACACATGCTTCTTTGATGTAATGTTTTTGCGGGACCTCGAGATCTTCTTCAGATAATCCAAAATTCAGATAATTGATACTCTGATAATTGAGGTTCTTTTGCTCTAATCCATTCGCAGTTCTTAATGGAAATCAAGTGAATTTGGGAAAGCGGATAAGCGTAATTTTTCAAGGAGATCGAGAAGGTATTTATAGCCATAAATACTTGAAAGGAAACTGGCTTTGAGAGGCCTAGAGGCCTATTCTAACAATCTCCTAGCAACCTTGTTAGGTCTAGAGTTCTGTTTATTGCAAACGCAGAAGTCAGTGAGGCAAGAGCTACCCCAGAAGCTGCAATGTGTCTCCTCAAGTTCGGTTCATTATAGAAAATAATCCAGTGAACCTAATAGTGTTTTCAAATATCAGTACTTCTGCCTACATGGTATAACCTGAAGCAGTGGGTTGTTTTTAAAAAATAAATTCTCAACAACATGACTCCAAGTTGATTGGAATTAGAACTGGAAATTTCATGGATCTATAGTCGTCAAGAATTCAGTTGAGTTAACAGGATATTCAGTGGATGTGCGAAATTATCAAATATTATTCTTTGTTTCCAGACTTTTGCCAATAATTCATTTTTCCCTTTTGCCTTTTATTTAAAAAAAAACCCATCACCTGACTTAATTTTTTTTGCTAGCAGTACTAAGAAAAGCGATTAACCATTTTGGTAATGGAGCCAATATTTGCATTAATCATGCAACTGGTGAAGTGGTGGGGCTTGATTAAAAGCACATTCCTCCTGTCACAGTCAGAACACTTTCCATGTGTTGGTAGAAATGTTGACTGTCTCACTGAGGACACCTTGCACTGCATTTTGTGGCTCACTCAACATGATAAGTAGGATACATTCAGAGGAAGTCATGTTTAATATAAAAAAAAATTGGATATGGTTGCTGGAAACAAATAGTCTCAATTCCAGGACATTGCTACAATTGTTCCTAAGCTAGTTTTTTTAAAATTTCAACAATCTTCAGCTTCTTCATTAACCTTGCCTATCTCATAAGGCAGCATCTCATAAGCTCATAAATGGAGAGCTTTTGATGATTGCTGGCTGATGATTGCACAATATTCAGTTTCATATGCAACTTCTCACATTCTGAAGCAGATTATGCCTGCAAGAAGGAAGACATATATCACATTCAGGGTTGAGCTGATTAAGTAACATTTGTGCAACAACAAGTGTCAGTTATGGAACATTTTCAACAAGACAGAATCTAACCATATCTCATCATCATTAGATTGCATTAACATCATTAAACAACCTCCAGCAACGTTTAGGGCCTACCACTGACCAAAACTTAATCGAAGCAGCTACATCAACACCGAGGCTATAAGAATTTATCAGAAGCCAGCTGTTTTTTAGCTCCTGTGAGCCAAAGTCTGGAAACAAAGGATAAAATGTGATAACTTCTCAGGTGGCAAATAGCATGCTATCCAACTCCTGAAAATTAGTCCACTGTCTAAAAGATACAAGTCAGAAGCATAATGGCACATTCTCTCTTGTCTGAATGAATGCAGCTCTAACACTCAAGATGCGTAGCATTCCTCTCTGCTGAGGTGCGTACGATCGACAAGATGCACTGTAGCGCCTTGTTAAAATATTTTCAACAGCACCCCCTTAAACCAAGAGCTTCTTAGCGTAAAAACACACTGACATATGTTACATGCACTAACATCTGCAGATTCCTGTCGAAATGTCATCCCATCTCGACTTGAAAATATGTCGCTGATCCTTCATTGTAGCTGAGTTAAAAATCCTGGAACTTTCAGTCTAGCAACTCTGTAGGTGAATCTACCAGTTGTGGACTGTAGCAGTTCAAGGAAATTACTCCCTATCACCTTCTGAGGGACAGCTGGGAATGGGCAAATAATTCTGGACTTGCCAACAATATCTACATCCTTTGAATGAATAAAAATATTCTGAAGAATTTGTTGGGTGGAAGTTGATTACTTGGAGTAATATTTAAACTTGCACCAAATCAACTGACATTGTTGAAATTTCTGTTTTTATTTAAAAAAAATCAAAGTTCTGCTTTCAGGTCCACAATATTAATGGTGATTACCATTATCTGTTCCATCATTCATTTTATTCATGTGGTATTGATTTTTGTTTTATACAAGCTTATCTTTTGCTTCTCAATTTATAAAGAAAAAAATTTATCAAATTCTAGAAATTTAGAATGACAATTGACTAGCTATTTTGTTTTTGTTTTTACTTAATGATTTTGATTTCTGATTATAATGGCACACTACATGAATTAAATATAAGTTCCAGAAAACAGAAAATCTATTGTTCTGATTTGTCATACTAACCGTAATTATTTAACAAATTATACTTGAAATAAAGTGTTAATTGATATTTTCATTGTTTGACAGATATGCAATACATTAGAAGAGTGTCAGAATCCATCTCTTCAGCTATTGCCCATAGAAAATGGGTTGCAGGAAATCAGAGCATATCAGCAAGGAAGCTCTTCAGTTTCATGCAAACAAATGCTTCCACTGATAAAAGAATGTATCCATAGGCGACAACAAGAAATGGTAATGAACAGGAGAACTTCTTCCACTGAAGCTGTCAATGGCAGTGCTCCAGTTTCAGAAGGATCATCTGGTGCTTTAGACTTATCTGGTCCTGATATAGATTCCCAGAACACTGAATATATTGGTGACAATTTATTGGAAAATTCTCAGAATTTGAACTCTTCATTGCAGGCTCATGGTGACGGCAATTTAGATCTAATGAGTCCAGACAGCGGGTTAGCCACTATCCGAAGCAATCGGTCATCTAAAGAAAGTTCTGTTTTTCTCAGTGATGAAAGCCCGATACGAGAAGCCATTGTACCGCCCTCTAGTGTTATACATGGATATGATATGTTTAGTTCACTGCCTGAAGGTGAATTAGCTGAGGAAAAGATACCTTCAGTCATCCATGTGAATGATAATTTTGATTTGTCTGTCCTTGATCCATCACATTGCAGTAACACTAATGCTGATGTTATAGGAAATAATGAAGAGTTTTTGATGATTGCCAGCTTGTCAAAGTTAGATTCCACCCCTCAAAAAAATATTGTGGAAGATGTTCCACTAAGTTGTAATTGGCCTGAGCCTTCTACTAATATGTCAGAAGAAACTAGTCCAGAAGCTAACCTGGTAAAAGTAAAGGATGTTCATGTTTACAAACAAGGAAGTGCCGGTAATAAATCAGGAGAAGATCAAATGTTGCAGGTTGTTAGATCCCATGCAGCTAATATTTCTTTACTTTCTCAAAATCTTTCTAATGATGTAATTGGATCACAAATTGAAGATAAGAATGTCCCCCCAACACCCATGAACAGTCTTGTAGATGGTTCTCCCCTGGATGAAGGACCTCATAATATTTTTGCAGAAGATGTAATTGAGAAAATGAACGAAATTGTTATCCTTGACTCTGATCAGTCAGATTCTATACATACTGGAAAACAGAAAGAATTTGAAATTTGTATGAAACAGGATGCGCCAGGCCCAAAGGATGTCTGGAATGAAAACCAAAAAAAACTAAATGTACTTGTGCAATCTCCTGATTTTTGGACAAATTTTGATCAGGAATTCACTCAATCAGATTTTACACATGGTGATATCTGGAGTCAAATTGATAGCCAATCTCAACAATCAGTTATGAAAAATATTGATGATCAGTGGAATATAACCGAACCAAGCATTTTCCAATCAACCTCTGCTAAATCAAACGTACATGATGAATTAAACAAAACTCAAATGATCTCAAACACTAACGGGAGCAAATCTATGACAGAAGAAAATTTGTCAGGTGTCGATAATATAGATCCTTGTTACAAATTTGCAACCAAAAATTTAATAGTACACGAATCGCTAAACACAACAACACTACCAGTTCAACAGGACAAACAGCAAGGTATAGACAGTTCACATATAGGTTCTGAACAGAAACAGTGTACAGCAGCAGTAGCAAATACAGTTATTTGGAATGTACCAGTGCATGAAGTTATAAGACCTAATGAAAAATTTTCAGATATTTCAAAGAATTTCGAGCAGAAAATCCAACAATCAAACACTGAAAGCCCAGAGTCTATACAGGATTCTCAACTATTTTCATCACAAATGCCTACAATATTAAATGATTCTGAACAGGAGATTAGTTTACCAGTTGCTGTAAATTCAATTATAGGGAATGAATCTACAAATAAAACGCAAGTGACAGGTGAAAGTTTCGATGCATGGACTACATTTGACCTTGAACCTAACAACCTAACTTCTGAAAGTGAAAAATTAAGGATTGCAAAAGATGTCCCTCTGACTGCACACAAGCATGATCTAGAGTTTAGTCCTGAAAAGGAGAAAAGGCAGCTAACCTTTGAAAATACAGATGTACGGGATGACCACTTCCAGAAAAATAATGTTGAAATATGGAATATTGGTCAGCATGATTCCAACAGCTCACTATTGAGTAATCCTAATCTATTGAGTAAGCAAGTAAACAGCATTAATCAGTCAAGTCAAGAAGGGAATGAAATAGAGCAAGCTATTCCTCAGCCACTATTAGAAACTACCATTCCAATCACTGAATATGTGCAGGAAGGACAGCAAGCTCCAATTATTCATAATCAGGCAGCATTTGAAGTGGTAGAGACTTTGAACCCAGGTGAATGCAAACAAGCATCTCCAAATGCTTCAGTTATATGGAATGAATTTGAACATTGCAGCAACTCACCTTTTGAAAGTCTAGATGGAAGTGGTAAATATCTTGAGAAGACTAGTCTGCAAAGTGCAAAAAAAACTTTAGATAAAATTGAAAGTTCAGATCTGAGAACTAGATATTCTACAACTGAAAATTCATACACAGAGGACAGATGTATCCAAGAGAGCAGCCACCTTTCAACAGGGATACACTCTCCATGGAATGTTTTTGAAGAGGATGTTAATAAATCTATGTTCATAAGTCAACAATTCCAGTTCAATCAAGTACAGGAGGTTAGTCAGCCCACTGCAAGTCACCCCAACATTGGCCATCATTCTGAAACTGAAGGCAGTTTACCAGATTATAAAATTAATAAATTCTGCAGATCTTCTGAATTTGAAATGGTAGAGACAGACAATCAGCAAACTTCTTCAGCTCCTCAGACATGGAATCAGGAAGGTTCTGAGCTGAATGAAAAATTTTCAAATTCACAGAGCAAATGTGAAGAATTTTCTTATTCTGACCTAGAAGAAAACTGGGAAACATCTGGACAGCAAAGAGAACAGCCAGTGGTCAACATTTCTGATACACATTGTAAAGAACAGGATAGTCAGTTGTTAACCTCTGAAATACCACAAGACTATCCAGCAGGCACTGATATCAATAGACAACCAATTGAAGAAGACAAATTACAAGTTGTAAAGAATTCTGATCATTATAATGATTCCGAGTTTGAATTTATCCAGGCAACTACCGATTTCCCTGTTTTGAATAGATTTGAACAAGAGCAATCAAATGCACTTGATTCTAACATACCTGTAGAATGTGAGTATAACCGTACTTACACTGAAATTCCTGACACTTGGACAGACTCAAAATTTGAATTTCCTGAGTTGCTTCCCACTTGTAATGATGCATATAGTGAATTTGAACAGGAGTTAGTCAAACAAGATGAAAATATTCCTGATATTGTCAATGACTATCATCAAGATGCAAATCAGATTTCTTCAGTAAATCCTGATTTATGGGCTAAATCTGATCACTTGTTTTTTGAATCAACTACTGTAAATCCTGATATTCTGAATGATCATGAGTTAGATTCCAGCCAATCAACTTCAAACAGCCCTGATAGATGGAGTGAATTGATTGAGACAGAAAAGCAAGAACTGGGGAATCCAGATATGTGGATGGAGTCAGAAGGAAAACCTGCTGAACTCAAGACTGAACTTCCTGATATAATGGATGTAGCTGGACAGCAGTCATGGCTGTCAATGTCAGACAGTGTTGCTTCATGTGTATTAGCTGAACCAGCTGTTTATGATCAGTATCAGTATGTACATAATGAATTGGTGCAACAAGCAAGCCATTCACCCTTAGTTGCTGCGGATGCGCAGTCCTGTAAAATACAGTTAAACAACCAACAGGAAACGAAATATGCTGATGGTTGCACTGAATCAAGAGAAGAGTTTGTTACAGCAAAACAAACGTTCAATAAAAATAAAGACCTGACCGAATTAACTCAAACTATGTTTGATTTTGTACAAGAAGATAAACAACATACTTTTGTTAGTCCTGATGCTTGGATTCAGTTAGAAGAAGAAGCTGCTGAAGCAACCAGAAAAGATCCAGATTCACAGGTTAAATATCAAGAGCGAATACATTATTATGATTTAGCAAATCATAAATTTACAGAGTATAGGGACACTGTAACTCATCAAGAAAATTTGCAACATCTTGATACCAGGAATCCAATGGAAGAGATTTCTGTTACTGTGGATAGCGTATTACTTTGTGAAAATGACATTTCATGGGGCGAAACTAAAAAGTTTGAACTCTCAGGTGCTGAAAACAATGAAAACAAAAAAGCACATGATATGCCATCTGTAACTCTACAGGACAAAAGCTTAAATTCATTCTTGCCAGCTAAAGAGCAAGAGGGCAGTGTTTTAGAAGATAAATCTTCAAATCTTTACCGAGACAACAATGCAGCCAGGAAAACTGATGAGAAAAGAGAAAATGAATGCCTTTTTTCAAAATCCAGATATGCAGATGACTATTTTACTTCTGCTACTTCTAGCTATAGCCTAGATAGAGAGATACATGATCCAGGAATGATGGAATACTTCTCTGTATCAGAAGAAAATATTTTGAATATGGAACCACTGGAAGATTTTTCTCAGGCAGTAACAGAAGCTATTCATTTGAATGATAGTATTTCATCCGTAAGTATCAGTGCTTCTAATACCATTAAGGATGAGTTGGTTATGGCACAGAAAGCATCTAAAATTGGTGATGAGGGGTCTCAACCAGCTGGTCCTGAATATCAAAGTTGTAATAGAGAAACTAACTCAGACGTATCTGAAGATTCATTTGTCCATGGTACTTGTGAATCTGTAAGGCAGCCTGATTCACTAAAAACTTCCACCGACGTTATCGGAGAGAGAAATATATTTCCACCAGCAGCTGATATAGTAGCACAGCCTAACATTGATATGCTAAACCAAAGTAATATTGAAACAGAGCAAGAGGTACATAATGTTGTAGAAAGTGCATGGCTTTCATTTGGAAATACAGATATTAGCAGTAACAGCAACGAGACATCTTCTAGTTTATCATCTAGTATCCATAAATCAGACTTTTGGGAAGATCTTAGTCCCCAGGATTGTAGTATAGTTGCTGACGAATTTTCACATGTTTCTGTTTTAGAGAGTACTGTTGCAACAGAGAAGCATAAGGAGATGATAGGAAGTGAAGTAAGAGTGGAAACTGCGCAACAATTGTCAGAACTCTACGGCAAAAGCGGAGTTCCCCTTTTGGAACAAAGATTTGATAACCAGTGCAGTTCCTTGGTTTATTCGCTCAACACTCCAGTTTCCTCAATTGAGATTGGTAACGGTTCGCCAGAAGTTGACAAAGTTGGTAAATGCCAAACCAAGGTGAACTCAAGTGAACTTGATATTAATGACATCAGAATAACGTCTGATAAAGACCATGACACAGGAGAAATGGATTATATAATTGTAGCTGGAAATAAAAGACCTTGTGAAGAAGTGTCGAGTAGCCAGCAAACTAAAAATCTAGCCATAGATCTGAATGCAGATATTATAAAAACGGATTTTGAAGATAATTTTTCAACATTTCCTTCAGTTACTATTCAACCAAGAATCAGTGGAAATGAAATGAGTGACTTGGAGAAATTTTCTGATAGCTTATCTTCAACATGCAATGCCACTGCTGCCCAACTTCTAGGCAATAAAGACCAAAATCAAGGTGGGGCACATTTGGATGAGAAGCCAACTAAAGATCAGAATAAAAAATTAGTGGATGTAAGTGAACTGTTGGACACCGCACCTGAGGAATATCCTAGTAGAAGAAAAATGAGAGAATCTGGTTCAGAACATTCAATTAAAGAGCTAAAGACAATGAACCTTGTTTCTAATGAAACCGGTGTGGATAACACTAAAGAATCTGAGATTGACTATGACACCATGCATCACATATCTCCAGAAATGAATGTTACAATATATACAAAAAGAACTGTATCTACAGATGAGCTAAGCAACAGTGAAACTGAGAGCACAGCATCCCAGTTCTCTGTGAGGGAGGCCAACGTTTCACATGAAGATTTAAGTGAAAGCGAAAATGTGGCAGAACAGATTTATCCCAACCCATCTGCAACTGAATGTTGTACTTCAGTGGGAAAAGAGATAAGGAGGGAAGAGATTATTTTAATTGAACAGGGAGATTCGACTAAAGTGAGGTAATTTATGCCTTTTTATTTTGTTTTTAATATTTTTGTTAATATAGCAGTACAAATCCTTTATATACAGAAAGTTGAACATTCTGGATTATAAAACGTTTTATTTTCATTAACTAAAATGGCAAATATTGAGTGCTTTGTAAATGAAATTGACATAATTCAAAATTAATTTCAGAAAGTTAAAAAATAAGCCATTTTGGGGACCACATTTTGGTAGCCAGAGTTGGTGGTTGAAAGTGAATGGAGCCAACTGTTAAAAGTAAGTGTTAAAAATTGTATTCTTTGTGGAATAATTTTCACCAAAAGAATTCTGACAATACATGGGGATATTCAAACCTTTCCTGGATCAACTGGTGCCTCACAACAATGGTTCCATGAAAAATGTCATTGTGATACCATTGACCTGGCTAAGTCCATGGCCAGGCAACCTCACGTAGTAGAAGGCTTCCCTTCCTCACCCACTGTTCCATCTGTTCCCATGTCCTGCTCATCCTCTTCCTCTGGGGACATCTCACCATCTTTTGTCAAGAGTTTCTGAAGAGTTACTTTCTGGGCATGTTATGCAGCATCATGATATTGTTAGAAACTCTGACAGGTGGGTATTGCAGGACACCACTTAAGCATTCCAGGTTTCAAAAATGTAGTTTAAGCAGGCTGATGGACTGCTCAATGAGGATTCTTGTCAGCAGATAATACCTTTGGGATCTGTTCCTGCTCATGGACAACCTTTAGAATCCAATATCTGGGTGTGCGTGGGAAGGGATGGAAGGACAGTGGAACAGCAGAGTGTATGTATCGTGGCAGCCTGCTGAAAAATGTGCACAGACATATACGAAGATGAGTGCTATTAGACTTCCTGCTCTCTCAATGCAGAATAGGAGTTTTTTGTTGGAAGTACTACCTTTATTCTTGTGCATCTTTTAAATAACAAGTAACATTAGGTGGAAGCATACTAATGTCCAGAATGTCCAATCTCTTGTTAGAGGCTGAAATAAAAAGGCTAAGTTGTATAGTATTATGAGAGTTTTGTAATCATTACAATGTAAGAACAAGTGCACATATTTTTTGTAAAAATAGTATCAGAAAGCAGGAAATGAACATTAAGTTGCAGCCATTCCAAGCTGGTCAGGAAGTTGCATAAAATTAACGGGTATAGTTCCTGTATGTGCCTGATATTCTTTGAGCAGATTCCAGCTAAATAACCTGTCTCCTATTGAATTCAATAGAATGTAAGTAAATATTGTTATGAATAGATTGTTTAAGTAAATTCAGAATTTTGAATTATGCAATAAAGGTTAAACTAAAGCAGACTCATTAAACATATTTGCTATTGTATAGATTGTGTACCTGTATTCATTTCAATTGTAAATTAAAGGTGGGAGCTAGTCGAGAAGCTCTCCTGCTTTTACCATGTACCATTAGGCAGGTTGAAAAGATTTTCAGGCTAATAATCAGCCTGATTTGCCTAATTATGAATGCATTTTTATGACCTTAGTTCTAAAGTGGGCCTTGTGCCAAAAGATTGGCAACCCTATCTCTGCATCAGAAGACCTGCCTTCTCACTCTATCCTTAGTCAAACAAAAACTGCATTTTGCTATGGTTCAGCTTTTGAGCTGAAAACTCAAAGAAGGAAGATGCTAACATTGTGAAATCAATCATCTGAGAGCTCCTTTGTACAGGATTTTCTTTTATTGATGGGCAGCATAATTATTTTTAAACAATCTTCTTTGCAAATATTCAAGATTGAAAAGTAAAGTAGGTGGTATGCACATTGGTAAGTGTGTTTTTCATCTCCTGCATGTAGTTCTAACACTTGATGTGTCATACTCAGCAGGATGTTAGGAATCACAAATTGTTTCAATAAACCTTGATGTTTATTCATGTCTTAATTTTTTGTTTTATAGTCAATGCACTTGTTATTGTGCAATGAAATATAAATTACATAAAATACAGCATTATCATTCAATAATTTTCAAAATGTTCAGTGTATGGATGAGTGTAGACATGATTTGTAGAATATTTGTAAAATTACTTTTCCATTAATTCTAATCTGAGCAAGAAATTCTTGAACAATTTTAGATAAAACATATTTTACATGATTTTAATGGCTTTTTGTATTTTAATATCATTTGATACTCTTACAAATTATTACTTGGATCAAGCTTTTAGTTAGCAGTCTCAATACCAAGTTGTTTGATACTGTGTCTATTTTTGTCTTACAACAAAAGGAAGCAACTTCTGCTCTTTTTCCAATAAGTATTTGGCTTATATACATGTGAGTTATTATATAGCTATCTATCAAGGTGGCATAAAGAAATTCTTCAGAGTGGTATACTTCCTAGCTACATAAAACGGGTATGAAAATTTTTCACCTTAATTTTTGTTTAGATCCACTATTTCAAATGATCAATTAGACTAATAATTTAAATTTTTGTTTCCACTTTTGTCACTTTCCTTTGATGAATTAATTTACAGGCAACACTCCTCACGTTTATGAACTTTGTTTAAATTACTGTGTTTTTTCCCCTGTTAATTTGTTTCCACAGTTCCTTGAGCTCTGTACAAGAGTATGCACTTCAGAACTCTGCAGCAATGGCACAAGATTCTCTTCAGGAACACCTGACTGAAGTAAAGGAAAACAGGTTGTATGAAGAATATACAAGGTGAGTTTTAATAATCACAATCTTTCATTTATACTTATGTAAATATAGTTTATTCTGAATTGCCATGTTATGAAGGATGAAGCATGTGAACTAATCTTGAGTATTTCAGGTTTATTTTTAATTTTTGTATTCAAGACTTCAAAACCACTGAATATACTTTGGATGGCGATTGTAGTAGAAATGTGATGGAAAAGTTTGATATCAGTGGGATTGAGCAGAGGTGTTTTGTATATTATATTTTCTTTGTAGCATCATGAATGGTAATAGATACTATGTCAGCAATTAAACTCAAATTCAAAGGGATGGCTATATACACAGTGGCTCCTCAAGAATGCATGCCAAAAATGGAAGATGAAGCTCATTCCACTTTGGGTGTTGTAAATTTCAGGTATACAAAAAAGAAGATGGCGACTATATATTCGGGGCAGACATCTGGGTTGATAGACATTGCATAACCTTCACAAAATTGTGCAACGTAAAGAGATGCTGGGGGTCTTATGCACCCAGCATATATACAGGATCAAATTGATATACTATTGTCAGAGACAGAATACCAGTCTGGACTCTGGTTCTCAAGATCTATGAATACATCTTTCTATGACAAGCTAGTTCCAACTATATTGGGGACCATCCATGACTGTAGCCTGAAGGTAACTGTTGCCATGCATTTCTTTGAACGTGGATCCTTTCAGGCAGATGATGTAGTGATCTATGTGGAGTTAAACTGTCATCTGCTGAGTATTGCATATTTATCACTGCAATGCTCAGGCAGGCTGGGTAATATGATTTGCAACAGTCACTTGCAAGGCTGGTTGTTTTGGCTGGTACTGTGCTTCCTAAGGGCTCGGTATGACTGACCTCTCACATGTTGCAGTTGAGGTTTCAGCATGAACGAACCATTTTTTAAAATTTTTGTCTTGAAAAATAGTGGACTGCAAAGAGACAGAATGTCTTTAAATAACAGATTTACCAACATGGTTACATAATTTCACAGCAAGAAATTTAATATCTGGTATGAAATCTGTTTTGTGAGCAGAGGAGTTGTTTACAAGTGAAGTTGACTGGTTCTCTTGGAATTGAAAACAAGTTGTACAGACGCAGAGAGAGAGAGAGAGACTCAGAAGGATGTGCTATTGTTCTCAGCAAAACTTACTGCAGGAAAGATTTTTTTTTACAGCAGTAATAGCTGTGAGCAGTGATATTTGAACTGCTAAATTACAGACATTTCCCACGTGAGTCAGTTTCTCTGTACATCGTACAAGCCACTGGACGTTTCTAGAGCGAAACAACTGAACACCAAGGTTAGCCAAAGTAGAATCATCTCAACATTGGAATTGGAAAGCAAAGACCACTGAACTGACCCTATTTCTTTCTTCTACTTCTGCCCATAATTTATTATCCCGACTTGCTTGCCTCTTTACGTGTGTATGGGTAAAGGGTGTATTATTAAGGAGATTAGAGTTTTAGTTAGTATTCTTATTTGCAATTCTGTTTACCCATAGCTATAGTCTATTGCTTATAATAAATAATAATTTTTGTTTCACGTAGAAACCTGCTCCATGCTTTCTACTCAGTACTCTTTCAATGGCCAGAGAGCTGCTCAGTTTTACTTTTTGGAAACTTCACACCGAGGGACAGTATATGTGCTGGTGTTTGGTGCTGAGAAGGGATGTGCTACTGCATTTGCTGAGGTTTCCTTTCCCACCTCAGAGGCTGCAGAAGATCCTATTGGGCATTCAATATTTCTCCAGTGAAGGAGACAAAGAAAGGGTGGATTATAGCCATATTCAAAGTGCATGTGATTGCAGGTACAAGACATTCCATAATGGCAGCACCTGGAAAGCACATTGAGATAGAAATAAGGGGTCTGAGTGACATGAGCAATGGGGAGATCTGGCAGAATTGGATGACAGCAGTGGTAAAGCCCATCTCAATGTCAAGGACAACTTGCACCATTTTTTATGTGTTTCACAAAAGGTGTGATGAGATTCTCACTAGGTCGCAGTGAAAAGCCAATTGACAGTGGTTATTACTTTATTGACACCTTGTTAACAGCTCATCCTCAGCCAAGACCATCATGAAGCACTGTATAGGGCTTTTGAAGATGTAGTTTCACTACTTGTATCAGACTAGTGGTCCACTCCATGTAGTCCCAACAATGTGTGCCATATCACCCAAGGGCAATATGCTCTGTACAAGTGGAGTAGCCAGTGAGTTGATGTCTTGGATGCTGAGGAACTGAGAGAATGGGACTTTATTAAAAGCCTCCTGAAAATCTAAGTATACTGTGCCCTTTGGCTTTCCTTTATCAATTTTGTTACTAGCATCTTCAAAAAACCCTGACAAATTTGTCAAGCATAATTTTACAACTACAAATCCATGCTGACTATGCCTAACCATAGCATTATCATCCAAGTGTCTATTTATCCCATTCTTTAAAATAGATCCTTGCATTTTCCCTTCTAAAGCTAACAGATTGTAGTTCCCTGTTTTCCCTTGCACTCACTTCTTAAAGAAAACCCTTACAACTGTTACTCTTCCACTCTTCTTCCTCCAGCCCTATACTTCTGATTTGCCTGTAGTGCTGTGGGTGTAGCTCTGGCTGCATTCACCTGACAAACCAGCACCCTTTCTGTTTTCCAACATGGAATAGCGATCAGCAATAGTATAGTAGACTCTGGGGGATTCCTGCATTACCTGCCTGGTTTTCTTAGTTGCCAGCTAGACACTCATTCCCTGTCTGTTAGTGCACTTTTGATCTGTGGTGAGACTACCTCCCTATATGTACTACTCGCGTACTCTGCCTCATGATGTGTGCCTCACTTGGCCCTTCTGGCCTGCCATCCCCTAACTCTTAAAACTATTTTGTTATCTTTTGAATTATAATGAACTTAATATGAAACCCAGCAAGCTATTCCTGAGCAAAAGAGAAAAAAAGTCTACAGACTTAAATGCAAACTAAATATCCAACTTACATTTGAAAGATTAGAAATACTGACTAAACCTACTCACCAATCAGCTGCTTTCCTTGCATATGTGACATTATGCCGCTCGTGGTCTAAGTGCAGGTAGGCGTTATGATGCACACTTGCTTTTATCTCCCACTCAACTTTCTTTCTGGAGAGTTTATTTCTTGCAGTATATCTTAATTAAAGTGCTTTCATGCCCCTCTTCCCCAAATTCCCAGTTACTCACCCTTTATCTGTCTCACTCAGGTAAATTTTCCCCTACTCCGACCATGCACTTTAAAAAAGACCTTCTTATAGAAAGACACATTTTTCTTAACTTTCCACTAGAATAACCAACATCTAATGCAGGAAGGAAACTCAGGTATTGATAGTTAACTGCCACCGTCAGACTGTTTAACTAGGCAATTTTAACTTGATACTCACTGATGCTCAGCTCCTGAACTCAGTACAGCTCTGGTCTGTATTTAGACTGAAGAGCTGAACTCCTGCGATGAGGCTAGGCAGGAGTGGGAGGGATTACCCTGACACCGAGTCTGTATTTGACCAATAATGTCATCATGGAGCTGTAGCAAAACTGGAATCAGCGTGAAACTGGGAGAAAGTTCTGTGCTAGTTGGAGTCAAGCTAAGCGCAACGGAACATGGTTACCGTTGTTGAAGGGCATTCATCCCTGTCGAAGGACCTCACTGCAGGAGTTCCTCAGGATGGTGTCCTAAGCCAAACTAATCTTCAGCTATCTCATCAATGAGCCTCCCACTGTCATAGTGTCAGAAGTGAAGATGTTTGATGATGATTGCCCCAAGTTCACCAATATTCACTATGCTTTGGATACTTGAGCTGTCCATGCTGATGTGTATCGAGACTTAGACAGTATGCAGGCTTAAGCAAACATCATTCACATCACACAGGTGGCAGTCAATGACCTCTCAAGCAAGATAGAATCTAACCACTGTCCTTAGACATTTAGAGGCAGGCATTACCATCACGTAATCCTCCACTATCAGCATCCTAGGGGTTACAATTGACCAGAGAAAAAACTGGATAAGCAATATAAATACTGTAGCTACAAGAGCAGGTCAGATGCTGAGAATTTAGTGGTGAGTAACTTACCCTCTGTCTCCCCAGTTGCTGTCCATCTGCTACAAAACATTTGTCAGGCGTGTGATAAAATACTCTCCACATGTCTGGATGGATACAGCTCCATCAACACTCAGTGTTTGACACCATCCAGGAGAAAGCATCTCACTTGCGTGGCATGCCATCCACTGCCTTCAACACTCACTCACTTCATCACCATTACAAAATGGCAGCAGAATGTGCCATCTTCAAGAGGCACAGCTGTATCTCACCAAGCCTCCTTTGACAGAATCTTCTAAACTCCCAACTTCTGGCACTTTGGAAGGACAAGGGCAGCAGATACATAGGAACACCACCATCTGTAAGTTCCACGCAGCATTCTGACTTGGAACTATATTATTTTTTTCCCTGCAACTGTCAAAACCCAGAACACTCTCCATCAGAGCACTGTGGGTGTAGCAGTTTGAGAAGGCAGCTTAAAGCCAATAAATGCTGACTTAGCCAGAGATGCCCTTATTCCATGAACAAATAAAAAATATTGTATTCCATGGCTCTGTCTTCCCTGACAAAGGTCATAACGGTTTCCCTTTGGGTAAAACATTGAAATGACAAAAAAAATCACACTTACCTCTGTGAAAACATCCAAATGTTTAAGAAATACTAGATTTCAATGTTCCTTGCACAAAGCACTTACCCCTGCTGCACCTAGCACTGTCCTTTAAACCAAAGGTGGTGACCCAAATGCCCTGCTAGCTCCAAGTCTGGACGTACTGCCTGCTACATCGGGTGAGCAGCCTACATCTTCCTCCTGCTGCCGGCAGGCTCACCCTGGTGGCTATTAATTGTTCATTAACTTTTTAACTGGACTGGATCAACTCCAGATTGATCGGAGACCTGCTGATGGACACAGACCATTTCATTTAGATGTCCATATAGTGAGTATTCATTGAATAGTGTGAGAGTCTTGTGGCTTAATTATTTAATTCTTAAAATTGCCAGTTAAAATAAGAAAGAATAATGTTTTCTTATTAATACACTGCAGCTACAATACAATATGCAGACTCAAACTTTTGCATTATAACAGAGATTCACTGTATTTGTTAATTTAGTTTACCATAGATTTATCAGTTGTGTGCGATTTAAATCGAAACCTCAGAATGCTTGCTACATCTGTGTAATAAACTAGGAGTTTTTTTCACATCTATTAATGATTCTGTTGGTGTCAATTGCACAGGAGCTTGATATAAATGTGTTAAATAATATATTAGAAATGGCACACAGATATTTAAGGAGTGATGGAATTTTATTCTTAGGAGACCATAGATTCAAATCCTATTGAGGATGGCAGGAATCTGGAAAGCACCGGCTGGGAGGGTAGTTAAAGTAGGAAAGCTCACAAACTTCTGATTAGATTAGATTAGATTACTTACAGTAGGGAAACAGGCCCTTTGGCCCAACAAGTCCACACCGATCCTCCGAAGAACAACCCACCCAGACCCATTCCCCTTTCGGGCAAATTAGCATGGCCAATTCACCTAACCCCACATCTTTGGACTGTGGGAGGAAACCGGAGCACCTGGAGGAAACCCACGCAGACAGGGAGAGAATGTGCAAACTCCACACATACATTTGTCCAAGGGGAGAATTAAATCTGGGTCTCTGGTGCTGTGAGGCAGCAGTGCTAACCACTGTGCCACCAAATGGATGTAGATTTTCCTATTATTTGGAGAACAGAAAATCTTCAGTGCTCTGGCCAGCTATTATTCTTAAAGCAACACATCCAAAAACAGATTGACTAGCCATTTATTTCATTAAGTGCAATGCAACTTTGTGTGTAAAACAACAATGACATAAAAGACAACAGCTAAGAGCAAGTGTGTTTTTCTAGCATTTATTGCTTTGCCTTTTTTAACATTCTGATTTGATAAAATGCTGTGATTTCACATTATAGTTTGATGTCTGATTGATGTCTAATTAGGATTAAAGTCAATTGGCTCATTTTCAATCTGTGTTTAATAGTTGTCATGCATTTTGAGATGAGAAATACATCCTAATATTATCTTCAAAAATTACTGCATTGATAAATAGTCATTTATGTAAATGTTTATTTTCAAATGTATATTGAAGGGAGTCAGACGTAATGTTGAAGGATTATTAAAATAAGATTCCGTTAAATGCAAAATTGAATATGAATACTATTAGTAATGGACAATGAAAAATAGCAACAGTTGCTTTAAATTCTGAATAACTGAATTCACTCTAGGATATAATTTGATTCAACTATGAGTCACAGATCTACTAAAATGTTTTTCACACTGTGATTTGATACCTCAAATTACACAAGCACATTTAAATTTACAGATTTACAAATTGCTTTATGAAAATAAATTTCACTTCAATGCCATAGAGCAATTTGTACCACCTGTCCCCTAGTGTGATTTTGATGAGTTGAAAACAGTTATAATAGGATGGGATTTACATTGTAAATTTAGAAAATAATTATATTTTTTTGAAGTTCAGTTGAGCTATCTTGTCTCCTGATGATTGTAGATCCTGTATGAAATCATGATGAACAGAGTGAAGAGTATTTCAATTTACTGTAACTACACATGAAGCAACCTCTAATTAATTAATCTCTCTCCGAATCATTCAAGACAAAACGTTTCTTAAAGGATCTAGTTGTAATACGTAAACACATTTTCTTCTGAGATTCTAAGGGTCTTAGGACAATAGCAATAGAGCTCTACACCGTATATCTCATGGTCTGCTTGTACTAAATGGTTCTGATATTAATCCAATTTTGCAGATAACACTAAGTAGGAAATATTTTCTGAAAAGGACTTGAGATTTCAGACTGATAAAGATAGATTGCATGAAGGGCAAAAATTTGACAGATTGGAGAATATCAAGTTGTTCACTTTGACAGGACAACTATAACAGTACTACTTAAATGGAAAACAACTGGAAAATGGTGAGGTACACAGGCATCCAGGTGGTCTGGTGAATGAGTCACAAAAGATTACTGATCAGGTATAGCAGGTAAATAAGAATAACTATCTGAGATAATTGTGAATGTGGAACTCAAAACATAAACCGATCAGCTACTGATCACTGAGCAGGCCTGGAGATCTGAATGGACGACTTTTGCTCTTGGTTCATTTGTATGTACATAGATGTATATTGTCCATTAAATCCACCCAATTCAGAGTTAAAATCAGCTTCATGTATTTAATGCAACTGAGTATTATGAATTTATTCTGTATTTATTGTTAATTAGAATAAAAATGAAAGAGTTAGTGGCTGGTTGATACACAAGACTTGGTGGCATCATGTTGGAATACACAAATTTCTATTCAAGTATATTTTGCAACGATTCAAGTTTAGCAAGTGAAGATTACCTTTGGCATTGTGCTTCACCTTCTGCTTTCACAGTTATGATATTTAGTGTACTTCTCAATGAAGAGAAATACTAAAATTTTACATAAATTTTTATACTGATTATTATTTGATTTCAATTGATATGATATTTGGATTCCTCTTAACCTGATTTAAGTCTCATGAATCTTTCCATAATAATTTGCCTGTTTATAGCCCATAGAATATAATCTCTCTAATGCTACAGAAATAAATTCAGTCTTGGAGGGTGCTGCCCTCATCAATTCAGATGGAAGTTAGCCACTCAGCATTTGAATTTCCACAAAGCTTGCAAATGCAGCGTCATCAATAATAATCTTGATGGACTTAAAGTTTCTTTAAGATGAATAGTTGAATATATAATATTTCAAATGTAATTATGGGGGTAGTAATTCTCTGCAGCTGTTATAACAGTGTTAAAGCTCAGATTTGACTGTATTGATTCTCAATCTCTCAAAATGGTCGGAAAAGGAAGAATTGCTTTCTTTTAAAACAATTTAGGCATAAGGTGTGTTAAACAGAATTACTGCAGTTATGATATGTGCATCGTTTTTGTTTTGCATCACAGAAATAGAAGGCTGCCTGAACCAGAGGAGTACCAATATCCTCGGGGTGGTGGGGGGGGGGGGGGGGCGGCGGTGGAATTTGCTAATTCTCTTCAGGTGGGTTTAAACTAATTCAGCAGGAGGTTGGGAATGAAAATTGTAGTTTGAGTACACAGGGGTTTGAGAGAAGTGAGATCAGAACTAAGGATGAATGAAGACACTGACAAGCAAGAAGTTAGTTTCAAGAGTGTCTACTTCAATGGCAGGAACATCCAGAACAAGGTGGGTGAACTTGCTGCATGGGTTGGGATCTGGGACTTCAACATTGTGGCATTTCAGAGATATAGGTAGAGCAGGGACAGGAATTGCATGTTCCAGGATTTGGATGTTTCAGTAAGAACAGGGAAAGCGGTAAACGATGGGGTGGTGTGGCATTGTTAGTCAAGGACAGTATTATGGTTTCCGAAAGGACATTTGAGGACTCGTCTACTGAGGTAGTATGGGCTGAGATTAGAAACAGGAAAAGAGAGGTTGTCTTGTTGGGAGTTTTCTGTCAGCCTCTGAATAGTTCCAGAGATGTTGAGGATAGGATAGCAAAGATGATCCTCGATAGGAGCAAGAGTGACAGGGTAGTTGTTATGGGGTCTTTAACTTTCCAAATATTGACTGGGAATACAATAGTTCAAGTACTTTTGATGGATCAGTTTTTGTCCAATGTGTGCAGAAGGGTTTCCTGACACAGTATGTAGACAGGCCAACAAGAGTGAGGCCACATTAGATTAGGTACTAGGTAATGAACCCGGCCAGGTATTAGATTTGGACATAGGTGAGCATTTTGGTGATAGTGACCACAATTAGGTTATGTTTACTTTAATGATGGAAAGGGATAGCTGTATACCGCAGGGCAAGATTATAGCTGGGGAAAAGGCAATTACGATGCAATTAGGCAAGATTTAGGATGCCAAGGATGGGGAAGGAAATTTCAGGGGATGGGCACAATTGAAATGTGGAGTTTAATGAAGGACCCCAGATACTGCAGGTCCTTGCTAAGTATATAGCTGTCAGGCAGGGAGGAAGTTATCAAGCGAGAGAGCTGTGGTTTACTAAGGAAGTTGAATCTCTTGTCAAGAGGAAGAAGAAGGCTTATGTTAGGATGAGATGTGATGGCTCAGTTAGGGCACTTGCGAGTTACAGGTTAGCCAGGCAAGACCTAAGGGGAGAGGTAAGAAGAGCCAGGAGGGGACATGAGAAGTCATTGGCGGATAGGATCAAGGAAAACCCTAAGGTTTTCTTTTGGTATATCAGGAATAAAAGGATGACTAGAGTAGGATTAGGGCCAATCAACGATAGTAGTGAGAAGTTGTGCATGGAGCCAGGGGAGATGGGGAAGCACTAAATGAATACTTTTCATTAGTATTCACACTAGAAAAAGACAATGTGGTTGAGGTGGATACTGAGATGCAGGCTACTAGACTAAATGGGATTGAGGGACACAAGGAGAAGGTGTTAGCAATTCTGGAAAGTGTGAAAATAGATAAGTCCCCTAGGCCAGATGGGATTTATCCTAGGATTCCCTGAGAAGCTAGAGAGGAGATTGCCGAGCCATTGGCGTTGATCTTTATGTCGTCATTGTCGACAGGAATAGTGTCAGAAGACTGGAGGGTAGCAAATTTTATTCCCTTGTTCAAGGAGGGGAGTAGAGACAATCCTGGAAATTATAAACCCGTGAGCATTATTACAGTTGTGGATAAAGTGTTGGAGAAGGTTATAAGAGAGAGGATTTATAATTATCTAGAAAGGAGTAAGTTGATTAGGGATAGTCAACATGATTTTGTGAAGGGTAAATCGTGCCTCACAAACTTTATTGAGTTCTTTGAAAAGGTGACCAAACAGGTGGATGAGGGTAAAGTGGTTGATGTGGTGTATATGGATTTCAGTAAGGTGTTTGATAAGGTTCCCCACAGTAGGTTACTGCATAAAATACGGAGGCATGGGATTGAATGTGATTTAGCGGTTTGGATCAGAAATTAGCTAGCTGAACGAAGACAGAGGATGGGAAATATTCACCCTGGAGTTCAGTTACTAGTGGGGTACCACAGGATCTGTTTTGGGTCCATTGTTGTTTGCTATTTTTATAAATGACCTGGATGAGGGCATAGAAGGATGGGTTAGTAAATTTGAGGATAACACTAAAGTCGGTAGAGTTGTGGATAGTGACAAAGGATGTTGTAGGTTACAGAGGGACATGGATAAGCTGCAGAGCTGGGCTGAGAGGTAGCAAATAGAGTTTAATGTGGAAAAGTGTGAGGTGATACACTTTGGAAGGAATAACAGGAATGCAGAGTACTGGGGTAATGGTAAGATTGTTGTTGGCGTAGATGAGCAGAGAGACCTCAGTGTCCAGGCAAGTAGATCCTTGAAAGTTGCCACCCAGGTTGACAGGGTTATTAAGAAGGCATATGGTGTGTTAATTGTTTTTGGTAGAGGGATTGAATTTCGGAACCATGAGATCGCGCTGCAGCTGTACAAACTCTGGTGCAGCCGCACTTGGAGTATTGCGAACAGTTCTGGTCACCACATTATAGGAAGGATGTGGAAGCTTTGGAGATGGTACAGAGGAGATTTACTAGGATGTTGCCTAGTATGGAGGGAAGGTCTTATGAGGAAAGGCTGAGGGACTTGAGGTTGTTTTGTTAGAGAGAAGATTGAGAGGTGACTTAATTGAAACATATAAGATAATCAGAGGGTTAGATAGGATGGACAGTGAGAGCCTTTTTCCTCGGATTGTGATGGCTAGCACGAGGGGACACTAGAATCACACTCGCAAAGGCTCAATATTTAATTCTTTATTTGTGCTGCAAACATGAATAGTTCTATCTTTCATAGTGAATGCTTCCAATGTTGGCTCAGAGGTAAGCAGCAAAGGGTAAACTTGTGCTGAAACACTGTTTCTAGTTAAATTCCAAGGGCTCAGTACTAAGTCCTTTTACTTTTTGTGTTATGTATTAGTGTTTTGGACTTGGAGATATCATTCAGAAGTTTTCAGGTAATACAATTATTGGCCTTGTAATTGGATAATGAAAGTGATAGACTGCAGGAAGCTATCAATGGACTAATCAACTGAATGAAAGTGACTATTGGAGTTCATTCAAAGAGTGTGAGATAATGCACTTGAGGTCTATTTCATAATCAAATCTGTAGTGAGTGGAAAGGGACTGAGAAGTGCAGAGGAACAGAGACCGTGGAGTATATTTCTACAAAGTCTCAAAGATGGCAGCACAGATCAGTGAGGTAATTAAGAAGGCATGCAGTTTAGCCTATCTTTTTCAGACAAAGCATAGATTATTACTGAAGGGAAGTTTACTAGAACCATATAAAACATGCTACAGTGGAAGACTGCACAAGGTTCTGATCATCATGTCATAAAAAAGAAGTAGTTACATTAGAAGGCGTGCACAGGAAATTTAACAAATGTTGCCAGGACTGGAGAATTTTAATTATGAGGAATGATTGTGTAGATGAGAGTTGTTTTCTACAGAACACAGGATGCTGAGGGGAGAATTAGTTGAAGTACATTCAATCATTTGGGGTCTAGACAGGATGGAAGATCCCTACACCCCTTGGTTGAATGGTCCATAAACCAAGAGCTTCCATTTAGGTTGAGGCAAGAGATTTAAAGAGGATCTTCGGGGAGAGTGTTGCACTCCGAAGGTGGAGGGTGAACTAAGAGCTGGGAGATCTTCATCAGTCAGCTTGGGTATTGTGGGTCAAATGGATTCCCCTTGTGCTTTCAATTTTATTCCAATTCACGCAACAATATATACTCATTGGAAAGTCAATGGATGAATTAATGAATTGGAAATAACCCCTGCATTACGCATTTGTTAATATTTTTAAAAGTTTTGAGAACTACTGAAGACACATTAGTGCTGCAATTATAACTTTTCGGGGCAAGATAGCTAACTCTTTTTTGGCGGGGCCATTGCTGAAGCATAAATGTATAAATTCCAGTGATTGCTCTAATATGAAGAAGGTGGAATGGGGTGGCAGGTAAAACAAAACACCTGCTTCAGACTATTCTTAACATTGTCACTAATGGCAAAACTAATTTAATATTGGCATTACTCTCAATTACGATTATATACTATAATGGATAGTATATTCAATAACTTCATTGAATATACTATCCATTATAAACCACATTGCAAATAAATATCTTGCACTGTCACTAGAGGGAGCTATTTGCTAGCAGTTGTTAAGATTCATAAACTGCGGCTTATCGATTGGACAACCTTGAAATAAAAGTCATGCTAAGAAATGTATAAAAAGTATTTTATTACTAGCAGGTTCCCTGTTTCATTTCAATACAGTTGGAAAATTAAGGCATTAAGAGTTAAACACCTTGGCCAGTATTTAGTGTGCTATGAAGTGCACATTGGGGTAGTTGACCTCCGGGGTGGTTAACTCCCCACCTACACCAACTAGAAAGCTCGTCAGCTTAGGCACCAATTAAGTACTTAGGTGCTGGCCGACAAGCCTATCATCAATCAGGAGCTGCCCCTGAAGTCCTGCCCACACTGAGGCTGGCAGGAACTGAATAAAGAATGTTGCTGGAGGCCCAGGCTGCACAGCAGGGAAGAGCTGCATTGGTGAGCATGGCTGTCTTATTTTTAGGGGTGAACTGGCCACAGGGAGCAGGTAGATGTCAGAGACAAAGGCGGTGGGGTGTCTTTCAGCAGCTGCCCTCCGTCCTTAGTACTGGGGCAAATGTTACCCTTGTATTCCCATCCCATTCCAGCAGACAAGTCGCTCTGGGTTCCCTGTCTGAAAGCAGTCACTTTTTCCACCTGCCAGGAAGGCAGTAATCAGTCAGTGGTGGATTCCTCAGTAGTTCCAGGAAGGGGAAAATCTCACCTCCTTTAGGTTTAGAGTGAAATTGCTTGCCTTATGTGCTTATAGTCTGCCACAGCCTCAACCAGTATACGTTCAAGTGGATAATATCATGGCATTTTTTTCATGTCTCACACCCATTACTTTCTGAAAAAAAGAATTAATAATTGAGAGAGAGGCTTTCCGCTGTAAATTGAGAGATACTGTTTGTACTCATTTCAATTTTGACTGTGAGAAAGTAAAGGTGCATTCTCCCAGAGTGAGACAGTTGTAAACTGTGCAGTGCCCATGGCTTGTTTGAGAAGCAGTTAGACTGAGAGCTCTGCATATTCAGTTTATGGTTATATTAAATTATATTTGAGACAAATACCAGAAAAAGAAAGTTAATTAAAATTCATTTATTCTAGTGAGGTTTAAATTAGTGCAAATACTAATTGTGGTGAAAAATGTACAAAGAACATTAAATAATAAAGACTTAAGTGAACAAACTCAGCACATGTTTGTACATCAAATTTTGTAGTTCATTGGCTATTTACAATGGCAAATATTTTAACAGTCAGAGAATCACTAAGAATGAAATATCAGGCCAGCAATAAAGATGACCAAAATCATAAATGTAATTTTTTGATGAGGCTAAATTTGCTGTCGTCCTAAATCAGTTTTTGACCTTATTGTTCAAAACTTCAACGTATGTTGGCAGTTGTGTTACTGCTTTTCATTCATAATTAGAACTCATTCCACAGTTACAGCAAGTAATGACACAAACAGCTAAAATTCCTTCATTGGAAAAGTGAGAAAGCAACATATAAAAATGAGGCTGATGAAAGTATGTCTATGATTTTAAGCTTTAGTATTTTTTTCTGAACTTACTTTTTGTAGTTTTTAAAATTTGCTGTTGGAAGGATACTTGTGTTTTCTCCAACTTCTTCTAAAAGGCATTAATCTGGGCAACATGTTTTGCCTTTATTCAAAAAGACAAGAAAGCATGAAATAACTATCAAGCCTAGTCTTTCTACAGGCCTTTGTTAATCATGTCGAAGGAATGTTTCTCCCAAATCATATCACCTCAAAGGATCAACAGTCAAATCTTGACAATATCCAGTTAAATTTAAAACTTTTTAGTCTCATTAAATTCCTTCCCTCATTTCCCTGGTTCTTACACAATAGCATTGAATAGAGTATTTGTAACTAAAATACATATTAGTCAAATCTTTTATTTATTCCTCTGAAATTTTAAGTGCTTGGGGAACTGAATCTAGGATGTCATCATCCTAGAGTATGGAAACCAAATTAACACCATGTCCATTTAATGATTTTCAGCATTTCAAAGAGGTAACCTTCTGTAGTTCAGCTACCAATGTTTCTTCAGCACCATTATTTGTTTTTAACGAATCTAAAAACATAGAAGGCAATATTTGAAAGATTTTCTTTTGAAGGTTAAAATAAAGTATAATTGTATGAATAGATTACCTCCATATTTTAAATTTTTGATATTTTTATCAATGAAGTTTCAAATTTAAGTGAGTGTCTGAATAAATAAATCTCTTGTTGACATCTCAACTGGAGGCTTTAATATTGACTATCTAGTGCAGTCTGTATCTTTTGTTCTATTTAATTTCCTCTTAACCTTTTGTGCTCCAGTCTGAGATTTTGTTCTCATTCCTATGGCTTTTCATTACTATTCAATCCATCACTAGTTGAACCCATGCTATCTATTCACTATGATTTCTTTCCGTCCTTTCTTTAACTGAGAAACACAAAATTACGCAGTACTCTTACTGACTGTGATCGAACCATTGGCCTACCGTTTATCATTACTACTTTGAACTTATGAGAGAAGTTTGCAGAGATTCCCAAACTAAATGGATTTTCACCCTCCATTGTCTGCGTTCACCAAGTGAAGAGTGAGGAATATTCCTTGGGCTGGTTATTTGCATAATTAATATGAAACAAATCCTGGAGAAACACCGTAAATCTGAGCAGAAATAGAAAGGATGAGTGGGTCAAGGTTTTGGCACAGACCGTTCTATAGAAGCGACTTGACTGCTTTTAAAGTGAAACCAACCATCACAGACAAGGTGCGAGTTATAACGCACACAATTTCAGCATACCCTTTCCACTTGCCAAAATTGACTTCGAACATAGAACAGTACAGCACAGAACAGGCCTTTCAGCCCACGATGTTGTGCCGACCATTGATCCTTATGTAAGGTAAACCTAATGTACGAGCCCTCAAATTTCTGTGACCATATGCATGTCCAGCAGTCTCTTAAATATCCCCAATGACCTCGCTTCCACAACTACTGCTGGCAACACATTCCATGCTCTCTCAACTCTCTGCATAAAGAACCCGCCTCTGACATCCCCTCTATACTTTCCGCCAAACAGCTTAAAACTATGACCCCTCGTGTTAACAATTTCTGCCCTGGGAAAAAGTCTCTGGCTATCAACTCTATCTATGCCTCTCATTATCTTGTACACCTCAATTAGGTCCCCTCTCTTCCTTTTTTCCAATGAAAAATATCCGAGCTCAGTCAACCTCTCTTTGTAAGATAAGCCCTCCATTCCAGGCAGCAACCTGGTAAACCTCCTCTGAACCCTCTCCAAAGCATCCACATCTTTCCTATAACAGAGCGGCCAGAACTGGACACAGTATTCCAAGTGCGGTCTAACCAAAGTTTTATAGAGCTGCAACAAGATCTCACGGCTCTTAAACTCAGTCCCCCTGTTAATGAAAGCCAAAACACCATATGCTTTCTTAACAACCCTGTCCACTTGGGTGGCAACTTTAAGGGATCTATGTACCTGCACACCAAGATCCCACTGTTCCTCCACACTGCCAAGAATCCTGTCTTTAATCCTATACTCAACTTTCAAGTTCAACCTTCCAAAATGCATCACTTCGCATTTATCCAGGTTGAACTCCATCTGCCACCTCTCGGCCCATCTCTGCATCCTGTCAATGTCATGTTGCAGCCTACAACAGTCCTCTATACTGTCAATGGCAGCTCAAACTTGCTAACCCATCCCTCAATTTTAAAATATGGAGGTAATCTATTCATACAATTATACTTTATCCAAGCCATTAATAAAAATTACAAAGAGTAGAGGCCCAAGAACAGACCCTTGTGGAACACCACTCACCACTGACTTCCAGGCAGAATACTTTCCTTCCACTACCACTTGCTGTCTTCTGTTGACCAGCCAAATCTGTATCCAGACAGCTAAATTTCGCTGTATCCCATTCCTCCTGACCTTCTGAACGAGCCTATCATGGGGAACCTTATCAAATGCCTTGCTGAAGTTCATATGCACCACATCCACCGCTCGACCCTCATCAACTTGTCTAGTAACATCCTCAAAGTACTCAATAAGATTTGTGAGGCATGGCCTGCCCCTCACAAAACTGTGCTGACTGCATTTAATCAAGATGGTCAGAAATCCTATCCCTCAGAATCCTTTCTAACACCTTGCAGACGACAGACGTGAGACTGACTGGTCTGTAATTGCCCGGGATTTCTTTATTTCCTTTCTTGAAGAGAGGAATTATATTTGCCTCTCTCCAGTCCTCAACATTTCTACCACAACACTGACTCTTGATAATCCTCTTGGTTTTCAATGACCAGAGCTCAACAATGGCCTTAGTGCACCCACTTAATCATCTTGGAAAGACAACTCTCACTTCTGAGTGACCAGACTCTTCCTTGACTGACTTGCCATTCCTTCTAGGATTGGTGACATTGAACATGCAGGACTGACTGCACCCACTGCCTGAATGATCATGCTCAAGCCCTTGGAACTGAGATTGGAAAATGCCCTTGTCATGTTGTGCCAGTACCCACTGACTGTCATTGGCCCGTATTGATTGTGAATACTCCACTTAGCCTTTGAAAGGTGACCATTTGGTTAAAGTGCATTTGGTGTGTTTGTTATAAAAAGCTGGAGGGTCCTGCAGGTGTGACATTGATGTAGCATGGTACAGTATGGCAGTATTTCCCCCTCCTTGACTGACCATTGCTGGCAAACTCAACAGCTGCCTGGCTCCGTATCAGCACTAAGAGGGAAAACAAGGCAGAAATACTGTGAACTTGTAAATTTTGAATGAGGTAATGTGCAAAATAGGGGAAAACAAGCAGAGATACCATGGGCATCCAAGTAGGTGCAAAGGATGGGGGAATGGGGGTGGGCATGTGTGAATGCTAAGAAAGCAAGCTGAAAGATGTGAGGTGCACCCTGCTCTGATGGTGCCTGTCATTGCATGCAAAGTAGCCCAGCAGCAACATTGCAATGGTGCACTCCAAAGTGCAGTATTTAAGTGGTGGTGAACTATATTTTAAATGAGTCGAAGAAATACTATGTTGATGTGTTGACGCTGGTAGTGTTGGATGCCAACATTCTTGGGTGATTGCTGCCCATGAGCGTGCCCTGCGACACCAGGGAATGCTTGCCAAGATAGAGACCCCAAGGAGCGAGCAGCGACCTGGAACCAGCAAGCACCTGCTCAGATTATCACTGTCTAGTTTCCCCATGGGAGAACAAGAGATTGCCCACAAGTAGTTCTTCTATAACGAGATGGTTGTGTTATTGTGCAACCATGCATTATATAAAAATTGTGCATTAGAAACATGGCTTAAAGTGTTGGCGATGTAATTGCATTTTAAAAGTTTATGCTGTAGAAACTGTCCCCAATTTGTCAATCACATTCATGTTTGTGAAACACTCGTTATAGCAGAACGATGTGTATTAAAAAAAATGAGAATAGATAATAATGAGATGTCAGTGCATGTTAATAGACCTCTTGCTGCTCACTCGTATGATTTTGTTTTCTCTGATCAAATCTTCATGTCAAAAAATTCATTTTTCTGACTGAATTGCCATTGCCCATGTCTGGAAATATTCTGCCCTTGTTTTCCCGATGGCAGGTTCATGTTTTGATATTAAGTTCTCAGAACCTTGCAGACAGTTTGGCTTTCCTAATCTCCATTGTTTGGAACTTGTTTGCATTCATTAGCATGTCATTAGTACTCATTAAACCCCAGAATACTGGAATCACTTTCAGGAGTGCAATTTTGTTTGACAAAAATGGGAGCTGTGTGTTAACAAACCTGATTTTTTATATATATATATATATATATATATATATGAGGCATGAGTTTAATGCAATAGACTGTCTTTCAATCTCTGGTGTATATAAACTATAACAATTATTTATCTCTTTCCTAACCAAGGCATTTTTGTGTGAATGTTTACATTGTTAGAGGGAAGTGTCTCCATGTTGATTAGCTCACAAAGACTCGGTCATATGCAGTCTGCTTAGTTGTTGAAAGTTTAATGTTAGGGGTGAAGCCTAACCAGGCTATCAAGCCAACCCAAGTGAGGCAGCCACACTGGCTGATATCAGCAAAGCTAACAGGAGCATGCCAGTGCAATTGAACTCAAAAGGAGGCTTAACTCAAAAGGCTATCTTTTGTGAACCTCTCCTTGTCCCCATGTAGGCCTTTAGGGGAAAAGCTATCAGGTGTGTACATTCTGATGTAATGAAACGTTCTGATGGTTCGGGAGCTACTAAGTATTAGATTAGATTAGATTACTTACAGTGTGGAAACAGGCCCTTCGGCCCAACAAGTCCACACCGACCCGCCGAAGCGCTCCCACCCAGACCCATTCCTCTACATTTACCCCTGCACCTAACACTACGGGCAATTTAGCGTGGCCAATTCACCTAACCTGCACACTTTTGGACTGTGGGAGGAAACCGGAGCACCTGGAGGAAACCCACGCAGACACAGGGAGAATGTGCAAACTCCACACAGTCTGAGTCGGGAATTGAACCCAGGTCTCTGGCGCTGTGAGGCAGCAGTGCTAACCACTGTGCCACCGTGACGCCCACAGTGTCATAGTAACTTTCCTGATAGAAGTGTGAGAGGCAGTATCACTTTGGTGTCAGTAGTACTACGTCAGTAGATGTGATGGACATTGATTTCACATGAGGCATCATATTTGGCAACCAGTTTACTGTGTATCAGTTCTCTGTAGTGGCACTATTAAAATTCTAGCTCACATTCCTGGGTGCACAAAGCATTGAGTTGACAGCAGTATGTACACGAGTGGAGAGCAGTGGATCATTCATTCTTTTGCAGCACTGATGACAGGTTCTCTTGGGCTGTTCATGGGTGCCAGCCTCTACAACCATCTCTGTTCAATCTACCTTTTCCCTGTTCTGTCCCTCTCTCTCTCTTTATTTTTCTTTGCTCCTCTCCCTTTCTTGGTCTTATTCCTTTGTGAGGAAATTGTTCTGTAGAACTGCAGCCGTGTCCTTCAAAGATCCCCAGGCGTGTAGTTGCAAGTATGAACCATTAGGTGGCATTTGTACCAAATAAGGAATGATGGTTTCTCGAGTGATTCCTCTACTCTGGCACTGAATTGAACAGGGAAAATTGCAAAACCAGCTAATCTTTGCCATTGGTAAGCCACATTTGTGTAGAAATCTACTTTTAAGTGTGTATTAGCTATAGTTTATTTAAGACTGCCATTTTTGTTTTTAAAAATGTTAACAGTTATCAGTTCACTTAAAGACAAGAGACAGAGAAATAAAGTATTCTGTACCTTAGCATAGGTCGATAAATTTTCAACTTTCTTGTGTTTGCACTTGCACTAATTTAAAAAGAAAACAAGTTTTTCTAGCTAGAAGATAGTTTGTGAAAGGAATTAGTCTGTCTTCTGTATTACCAGAAACTGGTAATGCTAAATGTCTAAATTCTTTGATGTCCAAAGCTGTTGTCCTTTTGAACTTACTTTTGGTTTTCAAATATCTGTCACCATGATTTTAGAGATGTTTCTTTATAAATAGCCCACACGTGGTCTCAAAAACAGAAAATCCCACTCTCGATACCAGAAAAGATGGTGGAAGCGCTATCTTTCCAAAGGGAATTGAAAAAGAGAAATTTGCAGGGCCATGGACAAAGCATGGCATTATGCAGGTAGCTCAACTTGGCATTGGGATGCAATGGATAAACTGGCTACCTTCAATGCTACATGAATCTCTGAAGAAGTTATGATAACCCATTACAATTTTGAATATCTCTTAATCTTTCCTGCTCCAAGGAAATCAGTTCCAGTTTCTCTAGCACTCCCTGCCCTTCCTAATAACTGAAGTTTCTCAATGCTGGTATAACTCCAGTAAATCTCCTGTAAACCTTCTGCAAGGCCTTGGCAGTTTTCCCAAAGGGTGGTGCCCAGAATCAGATGCAGTACATTACATGAAATTTTGCCAGTTACTTCTATAAATATAACATAATTTTCTTGGTTTTGTGCAATCTGACTCCATTAACAAAGCCAGATGCCTCATATGTTTTAACAATCTTTATCAATTTGTCCAGCCATATTTAAAGATTTGCATTGTCAACACCCAGATCTGTCTTCCAGCATCCCCATTTTAATTACATTAAATCTTCTCAGTCTTCAAAAAGTCACATCTATATTTACCTCCATATATATTTAATTTTCAATATGTTTGTACATTTCACAAATCTACGTCTACTCTCCCAATGTTTTCTAATATCATTTTCATTGTTTTCACTATTTCCCATTTCGTATCAACTGCAAACTTGCTATTCTACTCTTCACCACCCCTCCTAACACCGCACTAGTCCAGGCGATCAATATATATGAGAAAGAATGTCTAAAAGAAACTCGTACTTCCCTCTAGTCTGTAAAACACGCATCACCACTATTCTCTGCTTATCACTTTATCTTTGTAGGCAATGCTAAATCCTTTTCTTCTCCTCCCTAGAGATAACAGGATTCAGAGGTAAAACTCTCTACTGGTTGGGGTCATAGTTAGCACATAAGAAGAGGGTTGGTGTTGTTGTTGGTCAACTTGTGTTTTGTCACAGTTCCAGGACATCTCTGTAGGAGGTCCTCAGGGTAGATGTTTTCTAAACAACCTGCTAAGAGAGGTAATTAGACATCCAGCCTCCTAATTCAGAGGTAGGCACACCATCACTAAGCCACAAGAGCCCTAGTTCTTCAGGGCAGTGTCCCAGGCCCAACCATCTTCAGTTGTTTCGTCAATAACCTTTAGTCCATTGTAAGGGCAGATGTCAGGATTTTCACTGATGACCTCTGAAGCCCTCTAAAGACTCAGCTGAACGAGAAGAGGTGTCAATGGTCACGGGGGTGAGATGGAAAGTCAGAAAATCCCTCTGCAGGTTGGCAAGAAGTAATCAAGAAAGATGCGAAGACATTATAAATGGAAAGGGAGATATCATGGCAAACCAATCAAATTTATGATGAATTATCATCTTTGGACCAGATAGATTTCACGCAGGCATATTAAAAGAAGTTAGGAAAGAGATAATCACTATTTTTACATTATAGAGCTGTCCATTGTAATAGCTGAGCATCACAAGAGCTGAGCATTTTGTTATTCTGCCTCCTCTGCTGCCTTCACTGTTGAAGAGGGTGGGAAGTTAGCTCAGCGATAGCTACTTACTGTGAGTCCAAATGTTGAATCTTTTCTCCGTACAATGCACAATAGAAGAATAGCAATGAGGCTGGAATGAATTTCTTTTTACATTTCAAGTGAGAAAACTAAGACTGAAGAACATTGTTACACGTATATTGAATTCTTAAATTTGATTTTGTGGAGTTTGAAAGAGAGTTCCAGTCTATCAGGTACAGCTTAGTGAATCAGCACTATGTGCATTTTCTTTTTAAAAATTGTACCAAAGGTGCATTTGAAGACAATAAGAGAATTCAACTCTTGGGGAAAAACGAGTACTGATGTAATTGCAAACAAGGGATACATATTTGGCTGAAGGTAAGTAAATAGAAGAAGAGTCATAGAGTTATAGAGATGTACAGCATGGAAACAGACCCTTCAGTCCAACCCATGCATACCGACCAGATATCCCAACTCAATCTACTCCCACCTGCCAGCACCCAGCCCATATCCCTCCATACCCTTCCTATTCATATACCCATCCAAATACCTCTTAAATGTTGCAATTGTACCAGCCTCCACCACTTCCTCTGGCAGCTCATTCCATACATGTACTACCCTCTGTATGAAAACGTTGCCCCTTAGGTCTCTTTTATATCTTTCCTCTCTCACCCTAAACCTATGCCCTCTAGTTCTGGACTCCCCAACCTCAGGGAAAAGACTTTGTCTATTTACCCTATCCATGCCCCTCGCATCCGAATCATTTATGTAAATGACAAAAGGTAGAGGACCCAGCACCGAACCTTGTGGCACTCCACTGGTCACAGGCCTCCAGTCTAAAAAACTACCCTCCACCACCACCCTCTGTCTTCTACCTTTGAGCCAGTTCTATATCCAAATGGCTAGTTCTCCCTGTATTCCATGAGATCTAACCTTGTTAATCAATCTCCCATGGAGAACCTTGTCGAACGCCTTACTGAAATCCATATAGATCACATCTACCATTCTGCCCTCATCAATCCTCTTTGTTACTTCCTCAAAAACTCAATCAAGTTTGTGAGACATGATTTCCCACGCACAAAGCCACATTGATTATCCCTAATCAGCAGTCCTCACTTTCTCCTAGTTGATTTTAACCTACTGCGAATCCTCTTGCAAGGATGCCTTCCTTGAAGAAGCTCTCTTCCTCCCTCGCGCTTTTCCAGCAACACATTTTTCAGCTCTGATCTCCAGCATCTGCAGTCCTCACTTTCTCCTATCCTTAATTAGTCCTTGCCTTTCCAAATACATGTACATCCTGTACCTCAGGATTCCCTCCAACAACTTGCCCACCACCATGGTCAGGCTCACTGGTCTGTAGTTCCCTGGCTTGTTATTACCACCCTTCTTAAACAGTGGCACCACATTTGCCAACCTCCAATCTTCAGGCACCTGTGACTATCGATGGTACAAATATCTCAGCAAGAGGCCCAGCAATCACTTCTCTAGCTTCCCACAAAGTTCTAAGATACACCTGATCAGGTCCTGAGGATTTATCCACTTTTGTGTTTCAAGACATCCAGCACTTCCTCCTCTGTAATTCGGACATTTTGCAAGGTATCACCATCTATTTCCCTACAGTCTATATCGTCATATCCTTTTCCACAGTAAATACTGATGCAAAATACTCGTTTAGTATCTCCCCATTTTCTGTGGTATCACACAAAGGCCGCTTTGCTGATCTTTGAGGGGCCCTATTTCCTCCCTAGTTACCCTTTTGTCTTTAACGTATTTATAAAAACCCTTTGGATTCTCCTTAATTCTATTTGCCAAAGCTATCTCATGTTCCCTTTTTGCCCTCCTGATTTCCCTCTTAAGTATACTCCTACTGCCTTTATACTCTTCTAAGGATTCACTTGATCTATCCTGTCTATACCATACATATGCTTCCTTCTTTTCTTAACCAAACCCTCAATTTCTTTAGTCATCCAGCATTGTAAGTAATCTAATCTAATATTACATTCCTTATACCTACCAGCCTTTCCTTTCAGACGAACAGGAATATACTTTCTCTGGATTCTTGTTATCTAATTTCTGAAGGCTTCCCATTTTCCAGCCGTCCCTTTACCTGCGAACATCTGCCTCCAATCAGCTTTCGGAAGTTCTTGCCGAAAACCGTCAAAATTGGCCTTTCTCCAATTTAGATCTGGTCTATCCTTTTCCATCACTATTTTAAATCTAATAGAATTATGGTCACTGGCCCCAAAGTGCTCCCTCACTGACACCTCAGTCACCTGCCCTGCCTTATTTCCCAAGAGTAGGTCAAGTTTTGCACCTTCTCTAGTAGGTACAGCCACATACTGAATCAGAACATTTTCTTGTACACATTTAACAAATTCTTCAACGTAAATTAGAACACAGATGTTGGTCAGGATTCCAGGATGAAACTGGAACATAAGCAGAACAATCTTGTTCAGTGAAACTTGCAAATTGCACATTGCATCTTTTTGCAAATGTTTTTATTATCCTATTTCAGAGATAATATCAAAAGACAAGATGCATACAGTTTAGCTGCAACTTATTTTGTACAATATAAATTCAACAGGAGAAACAAATTAAAACTGATAAAATACAATGGTCTAAACTTTTAGTAAACCCAAAAACAGGCACAGGATTTGTGAGGTGTTATTAGCCCATGCACATTCAAAATAATGCAGGCAACATTTAAAATTCACGCTCATAATGGTCAGTACAATGTAATCAGCATTACTGATTAACATCACTTAACACTTACGTTGCAGGGGATTCATTTCTTTATTAGTTGTCAACAGGATGTGTTCGTCCATGACTACACTAGTATTTATTGACTATCCTTAAATGTCCTTGAGAAGGTAGTTATGGACCACCTTCTTGAAATTTGTAGCCAATGAGAGTTGAGAATAACCACTTTGTTGTTAGGAATGGAGTTCCAGAATTTTGACCCAGTGACAGTAAAGGAAAAAGTAATATAGTTCCAAGTTGGGATGGTGTGTGACTTGAAGCCAATCTTATAAGTGGCAGCAATACTCGCATGCTCATGCAGCCCTTGTCCTTCCTGGTTGTGTAGGTTACAGGTTTGGAAGGTGCTGTTGGAGTAGTCTTGGTTAGTCACCTTGTAGCTGGTATACAATGCTTCCACAGTTTGGTGATTGTGGAAGTACCACATGCATAAGATGGTGGATGGGTGTCAATGGCATTGGTACCTTTGTTCTGGATAGTTTTGAACTTCTTGAATGTTATTGAAGCTGCATTCATCCAGGCCATTGGACAGTATTCCATTACACTCCTGAATGTGCCTTGTAGATGGTGGACAAGATCTGAGGAACCAAGAGGTAACTTACTCACCGTGGAATGCCAAGCTTCTGACCTGGTCTTGTAGCCACAGAATTTATAGCTGATCCAGTGGGATAGAGTATACGATTTCAAATCATGATGCTTGATGCTGTTTATGCAACGTGTAACCAGGATTGCTTGTGAGACCCGAGCACTAAGGGGTGTGCTGATACTAATGAGCAAGTGAGATTATCACAGAATAAATTCAAAAATTAAAGAAACTTTCCTGTCACTGTTGGTATAGAGTAATATTAGAAATCAACCTTTCCAGTTCAAGCCAAACTGCTATGCCTATGGGAAAATCGGGCATATCCAAACAGCATGCAGGAATCATAGAATCCCTACAGAGTGGAAGCAGGACATTCAGCCCATCGAAGCCACACCAACCCTCCAAAGAGCATCCCACCCAGATCCCCCCTCCGCCCACACCGTCTCACGTACCCTATCCCTGTAAACCTACAGCATTTACCTTGACATCCTTGGACACAATGGGCAATTTAGCATGGCCAAACCCCCTAACCTGCACTAATCTTTGGACTGTGGGGAAAAAACTGGAGGACCCAGAAGAAACCCATGCAGACACTAGTAGAATGTGCAAATTCCACACAGACTGTTGCCTGAGGTGGAATCCAACCCCGTGTCCTTGGCACTGTGGGGCAACAGTGCTAACCACTGAGCCATGTGCCAGTCCCAGTAGTGGAGTAGAGGAAGTAGTAATGCTCCAGTTATGTATCAGGTCAAGGCTATGTTAGATCTAAAACTAATTCAATCATCTTAGAGTCCTCAAAGAAGAATTCAAACAAAGTATGAAGACATTTTCAATATTATGTTATAAAGGGAGAAAATCAAATCAAATATACAAAAAAAATCAGATCTTTGTCTCAGCATGATTGTGTACATGTATCATAAAATAAACCAAGGAAGAGATAATCAGAGACATGATTAAAAGTATAAGCTATTCATAAGAAAATGGGATTGTTGTATATTGTAAGAGCTTAACATTTTGTTATACCACCTTCTCTGTTAGATATGGAAATAGAAGCTGATATTATTGAGCAGAAGGTCAGAGTGCCAGCAAAAACATGGACGACGAGAGTTATTGGGCTGGAGATGTAAGTCCAGTGTCCACAGTAGAAATAAAGTCAGAGGTTTGCATTTTATTTTCATTGTTGATAGCACTGCAGCTGTGACTGCAAGGAGAGAAAGAAATCTGAGATGGTGCAGATTAAGCTTATCTCCTTTGGTATTCAAGAGTCAGTATTCTGCAACTGTTTATAGATAAACTGTTCAAGGAACTTGAGCAGCGCACAGCTATTGCTGCAATGAAAACAGTAACAAGAATTATTTTGGTATCCAAAGGTAGATAGGCATATTGACATATTGGTGAAAAGTTATCTCTCTGAAGGAGAAATGATCCAAGCAGGATTCCTTTCATTTCATAATCAAACCCAAGAAATAGTGGAATGTGTACGTGTTGATTTCTATGAATTGAAATATTTTAGGCAATAGACAGCATTTAGGCAATAAATGTATCCATGTTCAATATGACAGGTACTAACACAACTGAAAGTTTGAGTAGTTGATTCACAACTTACGTTTTGCCAAAAGAGTTTGAAAAATGTCTAAGCATCTGCTCCCAGGAGGACCAGTTCCAAAACCGTACAACCCAGATGGCCTCCTTCTTCAAGGACCGCAATTTCCCGCCAGACGTAGTCGACGATGCCCTCCACTGCATCTCTTCCACTTCCTGCTCCTCCGCCCTTGAGCCCCGCCCCTCCAACCGCCACCAGGACAGAACCCCACTGGTCCTCACCTACCACCCCACCAACCTCCATGTACAACGTATCATCCGCCGTAATTTCCGCCACCTCCAAACGGACCCCACCACCAGGGATATATTTCCCTCCCCTCCCCTATCAGTGTTCCGTAAAGACCACTCCCTCCGTGACTCCTTCGTCAGGTCCACAACCCCCACCAACCCAACCTCCACTCCCGGCACCTTCCCCTGCAACCGCAAGAAATGCAAAACTTGCACCCACACCTCCCCCCTTACTTCTCTCCAAGGCCCCAAGGGACACTTCCATATCCGCCACAAATTCACCTGCACCTCCACACACATCATCTATTGCATCCGCTGCACCCGATGTGGCCTCCTCTATATTGGGGAGACAGGCCGCCTACTTGCGGAACGTTTCAGAGAACACCTCTGGGACACCCGGACCAACCAACCCAACCACCCCGTGGCCCAACACTTTAACTCCCCCTCCCATTCCACCAAGGACATGCAGGTCTTTGGACTCCTCCATCGCCAGACCATGGCAACACGACAGTTGGAGGAAGAGCGCCTCATCTTCTGCCTGGGAACCCTCCAACCACAAGGGATGAACTCAGATTTCTCCAGTTTCCTCATTTCCCCTCCCCCCACCTTGTCTCAGTCAAATCCCTCGAACTCAGCACCGCCTTCCTAACCTGCAATCTTCTTCCTGACCTCTCCGCCCCCACCCCACTCCGGCCTATCACCCTCACCTTGACCTCCCTCCACCTATTGCAATTCCAACGCCCCTCCCCCAAGTCCCTCCTCCCTACCTTTTATCTTCGCCTGCTGGACACACTTTCCTCATTCCTGAAGAAGGGCTTATACCCGAAACGTCGATTCTCCTGTTCCTTGGATGCTGCCTGACCTGCTGCGCTTTTCCAGCAACACATTTTAAGCAAGAATTAAGTCAAACACTGAAAAACCACCATATCACCTAAATCCAACAAGTGTGGGAGAAAGAGAGGACTACAGGTGCTAGAGATCAGGCAGCTTCCGAGGGGCAGGAGAATCGACGTTTCGAGCATAACCTCTTCATCATTCCTAATGTAACGTCGACTCTCCTGCTCCTCGGATGCTGCCTGACCAGCTGAGCTTTTCGAGCACCAACTTTTTGACACCAAGTGTACAGATCTTGAAGGTGTTTTGCAGAACCATTTGATAATAACAAACTTGGCAGTAACTCCCATGTTTCTCTTTGAAGTAGGCTAGACAATTTTCTGTTCTTTGTACAGAGTAACCCACATCTTGCAAGTTATTTACTTTGTCTTACTGTTTCAACACCCACCTAAGACATGAGTCACTCCTCTGCCAACGTTTAGAGGGATACTGTCTCAGCCGAATCCCTCCAGCCCGGCACCGCCTTCCTGACCTGCAGTCTTCTTCTTGACCTCTCCGCCTCCACCCTACTCCGACCTATCACCCTCACCTTGACCTCTTTCCACCTATCACATTTCCAACGCCCCTCCTCCAAGTCCCTCCTCCCTACCTTTTATCTTCTCCTGCTGAACACTCTCTGCTCATTCCTGAAGAAGGGCATGTGCCCGAAACGTCGAATCTTCTGTTCCCTAGATGCTGCCTGACCTGCTGTGCTGTTCCAGCAATAAAGTTTCATACTGTTCAAGGAACCTCAAGAACACATGTATAGTTCCTAGTCCATGTCACATAGGTCCACCCACAGTGGTGTTAAGCAGGGAGTGCCACGAGTTTGTCAAATCAACAAACAACAGTATAGGTTCCAATTTAAAGCATTATGTAACAAGCAGAAGATTAATCTTTTTGATGTTTTTGTTGTTCTAGGATGTAAGAGTGCAGGTTTTGAAAGAGTCTTTGCAAATTCTGTTAGTTTATCTTGCATATAGAGTCATACAGCATGGAAATAGTCCCTTTGGCCCAATACATCCATTCAAAGTTTGGGAGAAGATTTGTAGCTAGGGTGCTCGTTGTTATGGTTCTGTTCGCCGAGCTGGGAATTTGTGTTGCAGACGTTTCGTCTCCTGTCTAGGTGACATCCTCCGGCATTTGTAGTGATTTGTATTTGCCGCTTCCAGTTGTCAGTTCCAGCTGTCCGCTGCAGTGGCCGGTATATTGGGTCCAGGTCGATGTGCTTATTGATTGAGTCTGTGGATGAGTGCCATGCCTCTAGGAATTCCCTGGCTGTTCTCTGTTTGGCTCGTCCTATAATATTAGTGTTGTCCCAGTCGAACTCATGTTGCTTGTCATCTGAGTGTGTGGCTACTAAGGATAGCTGGTCGCGTCGTTTTGTGGCTAGTTGGTGTTCATGGATGCGGATCGTTAGCTGTCTTCCTGTTTGTCGTATGTAGTATTTTGTGCAGTCCTTGCATGGGATTTTGTACACTACATTGTAATCATTAAAAACACAGAAATAGAGAACACACACCGGATCATCAACGCCACACTCACAGGAATCCGATTCACTAGAGACAACCAACTCCCATTCCTAGACGTGATGGTACAGAGAACACTGAATGGAGAATTCACCACAAAGGTATACAGGAAAGCCACACACACAGACCAAGTCCTGAACTACGAAAGCAACCAACCCAACACACACACAGAAAGTTGCATCAAGACACTGTTCAAAAGGGCCACAACACACTGCAGTACACCAGAACTGCAAAAAGAGGAAGAAGAACACCTGTACAATGTATTTGCCGAAAATGGATACCCAAGCAACAGATGCCTAAGGGAAAGACAACAGAATGAGGACATGCCACAACCCAAGGACTAGCCACACTACCATACATCAAAAAAATTTCTGAACTGACAGCCAGACTACTGCGACCACTAGGACTCATAACAGTATACAAACCAACAGCCACTCTCAGACAACAACTCACCAGGACGAAGGACCCAATACCCAGCATGAGCAAAACCAATGTAGTGTACAAAATCCCATGCAAGGACTGCACAAAACACTACATAGGACAAACAGGAAGACAGCTAACGATCCGCATCCATGAACACCAACTTGCCACGAAACGACATGACCAGCTATCCTTAGTATCAAATGACGAGTGACATGAGTTCGACTGGGACAACACTAATATTATAGGACAAGCCAAACAGAGAACAGCCAGGGAATTCCTAGAGACATGGCACTTATCCACAGATTCAATCAATAAGCACATCGACCTGGACCCAATATACCGGCCACTGCAGCAGACAGCTGGAACTGACAACCGGAAGTGGCAGATACAAATCACTATAAATGCCAGAGGAAACATCACAGAAGTGCTTCATAGGAGGCTCCCAAGTACTGAGGATGTCACCTAGACGGGGGACGAAACGTCTGCAACACAAATTCCCAGCTCGGCGAACAGAACCACACCAATACATCCATGTTGACCAGGCGTTCTAAACTGAATGAGTCTTATTTGCCTGCATTTGGCCAACATTCCTCTTAACCTCTCCTATACATGTACCTGTAAACATCTTTTAAATGTTTTAATTGTACTCGCCTCTACCAGTTCCTCTGGAAGATTGTTCTACATACACATCACCCTCTGTGAAAAGTTTGCCCGTCATGTCCTTTTTAAATCTTTTCCTTTTCACCTTAATTCTATAAATCTGTACCCTGGAGGTAAGACCTTAGCTATTCACGTTATCTATTTCCCTCATGATTTTATAAACCTCTATAATGCCACCCTTCAGCCTTCTAGGCTGCTAGGAAAAAAAAAGGTCCCAGTCTTTAGTACACACTGTTGCCCCTATGTGCTTTGGAGCATTCAAATTAGGAGCAAATGTAGGCTTCTTGACTGATCTGATTGTGGCCTCCATTCTGCACTCCTAAATACTCCCATACTCCTTAACTCTCTGGTCAATCAAGGATCCATCTACCTCAGCCTCAGAAATGTTCAGTGAACATGCCTGCAGTGCACTCTGGGGAAACAAAGTCCACAGATCCCCAAAGACCTTCAGTCAGAACAATGATCCCCTCATCTTGTGTTAAATGAGAAACCACTTATTTTTAAATCATGTCCTTTAGATTTAATCTCTTCCACAAAGAAAAATATCTTCTCAACATTTGCCTTGTTAATTCCCTACATGATCTAGTATATGTTTCAATTAGATCACCTTTAATTCTTCTAAACTCAAATGGATACAGGCCAACACGTCCAACCTTTCCTCTTAAGATAATCCTCTTATTCCAGAAATAATTCAAGTGATACTTTTTAAGAACTGTTTGTAATACTATTATGCTCTTTCTCAAGTACTGTAGGGAGACCAAAACTGTACACAGTTCTCCAGATATGGTTTCAGCAGCATCCATTGTAACAAAATGGATTTATTTTCTCTTTACAATAAACAATTTAATTTGCCATTCAAATGCTGATAGTGAAGAGCATGAATGTTTATGGTGATGGATACAAAGTTAGTCAAGCGTTCTACTTTTTCCTGATGGTGTCGATCACGTTGAGATTCATTTGCATTACCTTCATCTGGACAAGTGGGGAGTATGTCACCTGAATTGTGCCTTGTAAATGGCAAATGTGCGAATGGCAAATTCACCTCAGGTGGTGAACTCTTCGATGTGATGTTTTTAGCCTGCTCTGATATTTGCAGTATGTAAATGGCTGCAGTTATGTTTCTGTTCAATGGTGAGCCTGCTTTGTTGATGATGGAGGATTCAGTGATTGTAATACCGTTGAATTTCAAGAGGCAATAATTGGCTTCACTCTGGTAGACATGATCAGTGCTTGGCTCACGTGGTATAAGAGTCATTTGTAGCTGTTCAGTCATAGAATCCCTACAGCGTGGAAGTAGGCCATTTGGCCCATTGAGTTTACACTGACCCACTGAAGAGCATCCCACCCAGACCCACCCTTCTTCCCTAACTTTGTAACCCTGCATTCCCCATGGCTAGTCCACCTAGCCTGCACACCCCTGAACACTATGGGCAATTTAGCATGGCCAAATGACCCAAGCTGCACAATTTTGAACAAAGGGGGAATTGGAACATCCAGAGGAAACCCATGCAGACACAGAGAAAATGAAGTAAATAAATCAAATCAAAAGGAAGTTCCTCTCCAAGCAGGCCCCTGCTTTAAGTAGATCTAACACAGTAAAGAGTAAACCAGTCAGTCTGGGCCTCCCTATGGCAACTTCACGCAGTCTGTGATTCCATGCTGAATTTTCTTCAGCATTGTGCTGGGTTCGGGTCCTCGCGCCCAGAGCTGTGAAAGGGGCTGTGTGGACTTTATCTTGTATTCTCTTTCCTAAAATTTCATCTTTTTTCTTTATTATATTATTGTGGAAAGAATGTTATTCTGAACTTTTTATTTCTTTATTTTTCTAATTTATTACTATGATTTTGTATTTTTGAAGGTCTGTAATGCTGGACTTTAATTTCTTTTTCCCTAATTTGTTTTCCCTAAGAATTTGTACTCAAGAATCCGTATCCAAGTCCCTTTGTATCTAAGATAATGCAGTAATGTGGTGACTTGCAAACATTTCATTGTACTCATGTGAGTATATGTAACAAAGCTAAATTCAAGTACCTGTGTATTGCAATTACAGTTTTCCCAATCAAATACCTGTGGTGTTGGTCACGTTACAGTTTTATTTCTATCGCATGCATAGCCCTTTGTGAAGGCTCTGCTTCACGGACTAGTTTTCTTTTAGGAATTTTATAAAATAAGCCCCTTAAAGCAGAGACCAGCCTTTGATAAATTCTCATCATTCTCTGATCCATCATTGAACTCAAAACTGCTCTGCTCTTCTTGAAGAGATATTGGGAAGCAGGTGATCATCTGTGTTTTGATGTGTCATCAGTCATGTGATCAGCAGTGTAAAATGGAAGATCTGTTTGGAAATGAGATGCACATAGGATGCAGAGATTAAAGTAACGAATACAATATATTTTAGTGACAAGATAGTCCACCTCTTTAAAAGGTAAGGGATTTAATAGATTTTTGTTTAATATTGGTGTTTGGATAAACAGAAGCTGAAAATATTCATGTTTATTTGTTCCTACTCACAATGAACTGCAAGCAACTATCAGTGCTTTCTGCTTCTATTAAATGTAGCTACTACATCATATATTAAATACTTTTATTTTCAAAGTTCTGTTAGATTCTTTACAGATTCACAAGTAAATTGCACACTGCATTTGAAGTAGTTTGTTAAAGGTAGCTTATTTTATCTGAAACAGATGTTAATATTTTTCGTATTATGTTTGTAAAGCCGTTATGTGTGTAGCTTTATATGCTGGATTATAATAGACCACCAAGATTTAATGAGAAAGTATTGTCCTTTGCATGTAGAGTACCAACAATAGAATTCCCGATGAAGTATCTTTCTGATAACCACTTAACTGGTATAAGTCAGTGCAGAATGACTCAAGCATATGATCACATGGATTTCAGACGTGGGCTTAATCTAGCATGTGAAAATAATTTCCACATCATTTTTGTTGACTGTATTATGCAGATAATTGAAGGTCAACTGTAAAAAGCAAAGCACAAAATTTTTTCTTAATGTGCTATGCGAAATTTGCAGACAATGTTTGAGTCCACTATGCAAAACGAGTTGATGTTAGGGGAGTAATATAAATATGTCACTTTACTGTTCAGTCTGTGCTTGCTGCTGGTCATGTACCAGCTGCATGGTTGTATTGTGGCCCATTGTCTAAAGCTGAAGCTTCTTTCTTCCTTTCATTCATTTAATCCTTCAAGCTGATTGGCTGCAGATAGTTTCTTTTGTGGGTGGGGAAAGAGAAAAGACCGTGTTTAGGGTAAAGTGTCATGAATTATTTGCTTTCATTTCCTGTAATTTGAATCCACTTGCTAACTTCAAAGATAGGTTTGTTGTTGGGATAAAAAGGTAACAGCAAGCATTGCGAATTTTATCTAAAATCTTGGTTCATTGTAAAGAGGAAGGTTGCCATGGGAAGTATATTTGCATGATTAACAACGACGTTTGGCACGGATCAACATTTCTCTTTAGAACTGAAAGTACTTGGAGGGGTAAGTACCTTTATGAGCATAGTTATTACGTGAGAAATATACTTCAATAACTAAACTTTATATGTTGCTACATATGTTTTTATATGTTCAATTATGCAGTTAATATTGATAACCACATTAATGGATTTCAGTTTTCAACCAAAGAATTCTAAATTTCAGAACGGAGGCAGAGCTTACACTTTTTCCTTGTTTGTGGTGCTTGTATTGAAGACGATTAGACTGCATTATCTCTGTAGGTCATGTTCATGTGTCTGGTTGATCATGGTCCAGAGTCCACAGTGAAGTAATTTTCAAAAACAAAATTTGGTTTTCTAATCTGTGGTGAAACACTGAACACAATTTCTGATGTTATGAGTTCTGGCAGTGTGAACATATAGAAACCGCACCCCTACCAAGAAGAAAGGGAAGGTCACTGAAACATTGATTTCACGTGTTTCGTTACAGCTAGTACTGTGGAGATCAATAAGCAAATCGCACACTCAGCTATGTGACAGCAGAGATTATAGTGCAGATCTAGGAGTACTGAATGATATACTTGTCTATATTTTCTAGTTTTCACTGTTTGCCTAAGTGAGTGGTATATGATGCCCACTTTATGATAACATTTAGTTAATGGTATACTCATTTGCACTTCTGGAGTTGAAAACCAAAAACACAGGAAAATTAGGTCAAGGTGAAGTCAATAAGCCATTTCTGATTGAAGTTGTAAGACTCAATGGCAGTTTTATTTTTAATCAATTTTGTAGAAATTAATATTGCCAATATCAGCAGACCAACACTTAGGCCTTTTATTATGTTTGCCTTTCCTTCATCTGTCATTTTGCCCAGTTAAAATCATCACGTTGAGGTCAGTATTAAAAATGACATAATGAGGCCTAAATATTTGCCTGCAGCTATCACAATTCTGATATCCAGGCTCAAGAAGTGGAGCTGTAAAACAGAAGTAATTAATATGGATCATCAGTAGGTTATCATAAAATGACACTTTTGTTTTTTTTTTAAATGACAAAGATCAATCTTGATGTTTTAATATCATGAAAAGTATTTTAGCTCTCCAGTTTAAACAGCTGTCACATCAAAATGTGCATAAACTGAGCTTCTACCAGGTATGTGCTTTAAAAATCTGTAAAAGATGAATAAGAAAGAGTGGATTTTTTAAAAGAATTATGCTTTTGGTGAATGATGAATAAAACTGGGTACGTACATTTCCTGGCTTGGCATTCACAGATACCTAAACTCTTGCCACCTTTTGTGGCTGGCTAATTAACCAATGACATTCAGAAGAGATCAGCGAGTTTAAAACACTCCAGCTCTGAAGTAAAGAATGAGAACTGTTTTGTACACTGGCCCCATCCTGGCTCTGACCACTTATAGAGTTAAAATGGCCCTCGATCTTTCAGTGTTGGGCTCTAGTAGAGCCCCTACCTTTTGAAGCACATGGCCTGGCATCAAGTTGCACTTGTTCTAAAGGTGTGTCATAATACATTTGAATAAGTTGATTGAAGTATCTATAGACCAGCCAAACACTGGGGCTTTTCAGTTGACAGTCATATGGAAGAAGAATATCTCAATGCTAGGACATTGCATTTTCATGATAAATGATTACCAAACCAATCTGCCAAAAGTTGTCGGAACTTTGGATAAAGTTATTTTACAAATTTTCCATGCACCTTTGATGCAGTATTATTTACTATAAATTTCAGGTGCTAGTTTTTCTAAAATCAAAGGTAAAGTCCACATGAGTACATCGTTTTCAACATTTTGACTACCGTATCTTTTGTAAATGCATACGGCGATAAGGTAATTTATATCATGATATAACTGTGCCAGAGACTCTGAACAAAGCATGGAACAGTCTGTACTAGTGACAAATGTACTAATAGAGTAACAGGACAGTATTATGTTCAGTAGTGTAAATAAGAGTTTGCAGAAACTTATCAGAGCCAGACAGCTGTTGCTCATGTGTAAGGAGAAACAATTATAGGCCGCAACCTAACAGAAAAGACTAGAATAACCATTTCTCCAATGTACAGCATAAAACCCCGGCAAGCCTCATGGCAACACAAACCAATTTTAACATTGATATAAAAATACTATCTTAACCAAATGGAAATAAATTTAATGAAAATGAACTAACCTAAGTAAACAGTACAACCTTCTCATTACGTTTTTTGACATGGAAACGGTCATCATTTTGTCTAGTGAAAGGTGTAACAATAGTGTACATTGCTAAAATAGACATGGGACTGCCAGAAATCTGCAGTGATTTGATTAGATTTGTGCCTGTAATTAAGTTTCAGTTCCCAAGACATTAAGAAAAAATGGAATTACAGAGGCAAAGTAGAGAAATGTGACTTGGAGCTGAAGACTGAGTTATGAGGAAAGGTGCAAAACTGTTCTTTAGTCATGCAAAGAGGCAATTAGAGGAACCAGACAGAAGTACATAAGATATATTAAAACCTTTGTATAAGTTGTATCCAGAAGAAGCCAAATCATTGTAGTAAGGTGGTATAAGTTAATACTGGTGGGTTGCCTTGAAACAAATATTTTCACAAAAAAAGTTTCTTCTGATAGTGGAAGGCTGAAGGTTCATTATCCTGCAGAGTTTGCTGTTTTGTTTTTGTAGATAAATAATCTAAAAAGAATGAATGGTTTTATTCTTCTAATTAAAGCAAAATATTGCTAATAAGAATTGAACTCCTGTTAACAAATGAACTAACATTTTCTCTAAATCATGTTGAATTTTTTACTCAGACTAAGAATTGATGAAAGAATTTTAAATGTGTTGACTTTTTTTTTAAAAATTAAATGTTCAGCGACACTAAACAGAATTTATAACGAGTACAAAATGCTTAGTCGTATTTCATTTTAAAATTTTGTTCAGGCTTAGAATAAGATTGACATTTACTGAGCTACTTCTATTTATATCCTATGTGCTATAATAGGCATGAGTATGATTCTAACCTGTAATATATATTAATATGCTAGCTAACATCTAGTGTGACTTCAAAATCAGATTCTAATTGTGAATGCAGTATAAGACTGACAGTTAACATGAGAAAAGAAGCAAGAAGGTGATGATGCCCTGGCCGGGAAAGAAGTGCAAAATTATGTGCAGAAGTTCTGAGATATTTCTGAAGCAAGAACATTGAAGTGTATTGAAATCTATATTTACACTGTATTTAAGCTTTATATCTGTATATTTTTATATAAAAGCCTGCAGAAATATTGCAGTCATTAAGAAAATTATAGCAAACTGATTTCTGTTTGCAGTATTATTAAACTGGGGCAGGATCTTGATCCAGGTATATTGGCCGAGCTATGCTGTTCGGCATCTTATTTTCATGTTGCTGGCCTAGGGGAGGCGATGGCCTAGTGGTGTTTATCCAGAAATTTAGCTGATGTTCTGGAGACCTGACTTCAATTTTCAACACAGCAGATGGTGGAATTTGGTCAAAAGAAAGATCTGGAATTAAGAGTTTACTGATGACCATGAAACCATTACAGGTTGTCAGAAAAACCCATCTGGCTGACTGCAAGGAAGGAAGTCTGTCATCCTCACCTGCTCTGGCCTAAATGTGACTCCAGGCCCACAGCAACATGGTTGACTCTCAATTGCCCTATGAAATGGCCTAGCAAGCCACACAGTTCAAGGGCAGTTAGGGATGGGCAATAAATGCTGGCCAGCCAGCGATGCCCACATTCCACAAGTGAATATGGCAAAAGATTCCCAGTTTACTGGCACCATCACACCACCAGACTATTTTTCTGAAGTTGGAGCACAAATGCAATGTCTACCCTCCCGCAAGCAAAGGATAACCAGCGGAAATCATTTCAAGGTTAAGTAAGGCCATTGATCAGCAGTCAACTGAAATTTTCTAGTTGGCCTGCGCTCTCCTACTTTCATGGCATCAGGAGCAGGACAGCTGCCTTCAGGAGCCTACCAGTGGCAGACTGAGGTGCCAGTACTTCAAGTTGACTGTGAGGTTTTTCCCTACCTCCCTGGTCACAGCCTTAGCTACAGGCTGCCCTGAGGACTGATTCCCACTCCTCAATGATGGTTTGCTAACTCTGGTCATTTTTGTACTTTTAAAGTGCTGAAGGTGCGTCTCAGGATGGACATATTCTCTCATTTCCTACCTGCATTGATTGGCTGTCACTCCTCCTCTATTGGAAATCCTACTTTTAGTCCTCCTGCTTCAAGAGGCCACCTGCTGTCCATATTTGGAAGCACTCTTTTGCTAATAATTGCTTAGTTCAAGCAAAATCGATGTCGGATGACTATCGCAGAGACACTGATGTTGGGTTCTAGATTTAACCCCAGTTTTGTGGTCCAACTCAAACAGATCAAATCTTGTCCATTGTATAATTCGTTCAATAGGTTCTTTAACTCTTCTTATACATGTAACATTTTTATCATCAGGTTGCAACCATTTAGATGTTAAATATTCATAAGCTAATGTCACAGGCTGTCATTTATAAAGTTTTGGTTCTTATTCAGAATCACTATCAAATTGTATTTTCATAAAACGTGAAAACCACTTATACTCAAGTAAGGAATGCATAGATTATCGTTGAGATGGATGGAGTTCCTTGAAGTGTTACGTTACTTTTAATTATCAAAAATGATGTTTTATATTTAGGCCTCATTTTTTGCTAGCTTAAAGTAGGTTCCAAGTTTTGGTAAGAGTATGCTTGTTACTTGCTACCTTAAGGTAACTGTCCTGAATTTTGCTGTTGGATATTAATACAGTGTGCTTTTAAAGGAATTGGTATCAACAGAGAACTGAGCCTTTGTGTAAAAAGGCTCTCATTGCACAGTTCTTTGACTGGAAATACTATTAACCCAGGTAGCATAGTTTGAGCACCATTCAGGTTCTCTCAAAGTTAGCATGGCAATACTGCTGCTTTTGACATATTACCATTATTCTCACCTTCATCCCAATCTCAAATGATATGTTTAGGAGTGTCATACTAATCAGATAGAATGTGTACCCATTAATTATGTTAAATTGAATTTGAGGAGAGTTGCTATCCTTCATATCTCTTGTGGGCCGCATCAGTACTGTAATTAATTTCTTTACTTTTAGAACGAATGATGAAAGAAAATAGGATTTGTGTTCTCATTTTGGGCTTTAGGGATTGTGGGACTGAAGTCGTTTACCACCAAAGAACTTTTATCAATCTCACTGTCTTACAACCAGGGCTAGACATATGTATTATTGAACAGCTAACAGCCAGCTTGTCCCACTCTGTTACTATCTCCTAGAATTTGTTCTGTGGACACTAAGTTACTTCAGTACCTTGACAACCAATTGTTCAAATGACTTCTGCTCACTGCACAAACATAATGCACCATGATTGATTTCCTAAAAAAACTGTAAGAAACAGCAGCAAATTTACTGACCAATAATTAAGAATGCTCCAATTATCCTCAACAAACTGAATTCTGCAAAAACATTTCTGAAATATTTTACTTGTTCTTTATTAAGATAGCAAACTGAGAAAACACTGAAACCTACAACATTTGCAAAAACCACACTTTGAATAAGTTAGTGTAAATAACTAAAGAAGAATTGAATGTAGCAAATTTTTGTTGCAATCTCACCCAAAAAAAAGTTATCCTCTCTCAGTCCAACCTACTGTGTAAGATTAAAATGAGATGAGCTATTTTCTTTCCCAGATTGCCAGTTGACCGACAGATCGTTCTCCTATCACACAGTGGTTGCATTCCGGCGAAACTTTGCATCATAGAAATAATGGGGCCTATGGGAAAAGTAGGTTAGGGGCAGACCAACAACAACTATCACTGACAATTGCTCAAAGATCACCCAAACGCATAACACAAAGTTTAGCACAGCCTGAATGAAACTTTAAATCATACTTATTAACAAAACAGAAGTAAATTTAACACATTATTTTGGAAAAAGTATTGTTAATGCAGGGACATCATCACCACCACCTTCGTTTCCAGCTGTGGTTGATTGTCTTGTGACTGTGTTTCTTGGGGGTTGGTTTAGATCATCTTAAATGGATAAAGCTTTCTCTTCTATGGTGAGAAAGGTTGTCCCAGGTGGCTTTTTTTGTTTGATCTTCTATCAAACACGTAGAAGCCTCTCCATCTCCTCAAGCTCCTTTGGCTGTGACCTCCCAGATTTGCTAGTACTCGGACTTGTTCCAGTAATACAGCTTGCTTTAAACTTTTCGGCATTGCCCCTAATGGTGCGTACGGTAGATTCCGTGATTCCTGTTAAGCGAGCTATATTACGTGTTCTCTCCTTATGCTAAAAACGCTCAACAACATTTAGCTTCCCTTCCAGTGTTATAGCCTTTCTTTTGTTTCACCACCTGCAATTTTATCACCAAGACGCTTCTTGCCACCATTCTTGTCATTATGTCCTTCCATTTTTGCAAATGTCGGAGTAGATTGAGTGATATGCAGATACAAGGACAAATTAGAAAGACAAATAGTATGTATAAGAATAATGCAGTCCTGCCAGAATTATACAGGGCCTATACAGGAATTATACAAGAATATTCTTGTCTCAGAAGCATTCATAAGTTTAATTTTTGAGATGAAGCTGCTCAATGTATAGTATTGTACCTCTCATGCTGTGACAGCAGCTGACATTGGCGCATGCGCGGAACCAAGCATGTGAAGCATTCACCACTGGAATCTCACTATTGCAAACTGAGGTAAGCATTCTCGAAAATACTATTCCCAAATGCTTCAGCGACATTATAGTCAAATCGCACTGCCAAAACACACTTTATATGAGAACTACCTGTATTTCTAACTAGCCCACTGATGATCACGTCACTATGTCTAGGGCCAAACCAGAAAGAGTGTGTTTCAGAGTCTTTGCTCAAATTGGAAACCGAATAGGCCAAGATTCTTGCAACTTTTTAAGCTTTTGTCAAAACAATAGTGTTTGATATTACTACAAAATTCTGTTGCAATTCTCCTCACCTTAAGGAGATGCAGTGCATAGTGGTAATGCCACTGCAGTGGCATTAATGTTAATATTTTGGGAAATATGGGTTTAATTGTCGTCATGGTAGGTGGCGAAATCTGAATTCGATTTTTTTTTTAAATCCTGGAATAAAACCAAATAACTATTGTCAATTTTTCATAAAAATCCATAAGACTATAAGAAATAGGAACGGGAGTAAACCTTCACTCCCTTGAGCCTGTTTCCCATTCAATAAGATTATTGCTGCTCTGACATTTCTCACATCTATTTTCCTGTGTTTTCCCCATGGCCCCTGATTCTGATACTAATCTGAGCCTTAAATATACACAAGGATTCTGCTCCCAAAGCTCTCTATGGCAAGGAGTTCCAAAGACACTCAATCCTTTGAGAGAAGAAATGTTTTCTTGAATCAGTCTTAAATTGACACCCTTTATACTGAGGCTATATAACCTTTGGTCCTAAACCTTGCCATGAGGGGAACCATCCTCTCAAGCCCCTTGAGAATCCAAGATGTCTCAATGCGATCACCTCTCAATCCAAATCTCTAAATTCCAATGAGAACTGTCCCACCATGTTTACTTTCTAAGACAATCCCTCCATACCAGGGATAACTGCCTCCAATGAAGTAACATCTTTCTTTAAATACGGGAACCGAAACTGCTCAGAGTACTCCAGATATGGTCTCACTAGCACCTTGTAGAGTTGCACTAAGACTTCCCTACTCTTATACTTCAACCTCCTTTGAAATAAGGGTTAAAGTTCCATTAGCCTTCCTGATTACCTGCTGTTTCTATGTGCTAGCTTTCTGGGTTTCATGCAAAGTACCTTCAAGTCCTTTTGTGTTATAACTTTCTGCAGTTTTTTTTTCCCTTTTAAATAATACTCTACTTTTGTTTTTCATTCCAAAATGAACAACTTGACATGTTCCCATATTATACTCCTTTTGACACTTTTTTACCCACTTACCCTATCAATATCTCTTTGTAAGCTGTTTGCATCCCTCTTGCAACTTTCATTTCCACCTATTTTTGTGTTGTCTGCAAATTAGGCTGCAGTACATTAGTTTGTTTCCTTCAAAGTTGTTCATATATGTGTTAATCAGTAGTGGTTGCCTTAGAACCCCACTGGTTCCAGGTCACCAACCGACAAAAAAATCCCTGATTACCACTCATTGTTTCCTGCCCATGAGTTAATCCCCAATCCATGCCAATATCCTACTTCCAACATCAATTGAGTCTTATGATTTAACCTTTTGTGAGATACCTTGTCAAATGCCTTCTGGAAGTCCAAATACAACAGGTTTACTGGTTCCTCTGTATCCACTCTGGTTGTGACTTCCTCAAAAAACTCTGACATATTAGACACAATTTCCCTTTCATGAAACCATGCTGACTCTACTTAATTAGATTATATGTTTCTAAATATTCAGCTATTACTTATTTAACAACCAATTCCAAAATTTTACAAGAATGAGTGTTAGGCTATTTGGCCTAAAGTAACCTTTTTTTTTGCCTTGTCCACTAATATCCTCTTGGGGAGGAGATGTTCCACCCTTACCTAGTTAGGTCTGCATGTTACTCTAGACCCACAGCAATGTCGTTGACTCTTAACTGATCTCTGGGCAATTTGGCAATAAGTGCTAGCCTAGCCAGTGATGCCTACATTTCATGATTTTTTTATTTAAATAAGAAGTATAGCAAATAGCTGAAAAATTAAAAATGTTGATTGGTTGAGGAAGTTTCCTAATAGGAATCTCTCTCTCTCTCTCTCTGCTTGTTATGAGTTAATAAATAACTTGTGGGTTACAATTATCTTTCATTCTTGTGGGTTATAATTATCTGATCTAGGCAAGGTAAGCACAGTCAGCCTACCCAACTGGGTAACCAATGTGAATAGCCTGTGAGGAACTACGTTAATCGTGAATGATCGGGATATACATGAAAACATGAAATGGGCCAGGATGTAGGAGACAAAAGTGTGACATCACCTATTTCCCAGAGGACTGTGCTAATTCTCCCCCCCCCCCCCCGCCCCCAATGTTCCTTAAGACTTAGACTGATGACAACTGAACATTTGCAGTCAGCATCATCAAAATATACAGAATTATTTGTTGCTGCAAAGAGCAAACTGCTGGTTAGAGGAGATCACCCACATTCTCTTCAGGTGATCTACACAGTTTATTAATCAATCATGGAACTTGCAAAATGAATGACAAAATCCTCTGGACTCTGGAGAAAGGGAGCATACTTAATAAGGCAGAATAGTGTTGGACCAGAACCTCGCCATTTTCCTGTCCTTGCCTGAATTAAGCTCCAGTTGGAACACTCAAGCTTCGCCTTCCTGCTTTGCCATTATACAGAACTTAAACTGATCAATTAACAAACACATGAGCCTTAACCCTTCTGGGCTGCAATTTGAGATGCTTATTCTGACAAAAATTAAACAGAGCACCTTATGTGAAAGATGGAAAGAAAAGGATTGGGACTGCACGCTGTCATAGAGCCATTGAGATATGCAGCATGGAAACAGACCCTCCAGTCCAATGCACCCATGCCGATCAGAGTCAAATAGATGAAACGTCTATTTGTCTCAGTATATTAGTGGAATTGTGCAAAAATTGGTTGCTGCATTCGGTAAATAATGGTAATTTAAAAACAATAACTTGCTCATGTAAATAGCACCTTAAACGTAACAGAATATACCAAACCACTTCACAAAAAGCATTGTCATTATTCACTACATCAAATAAGATGATATTAAGGCAAATGACCAAACGTTAGTCAGAAGTAAATTTTAAAGACTGTCTTAATGGAAGAGAAATAGGCAGAGAGAATTTGGTAGAAATGGGGATTTTCTAATGCCTAGAATTCAAAGGCCAAAAACATCTTGGAAAGTTTTTCGGCTGGAGAAGATGCCAGAGATAGGGAGAGGCAAAGGTGTGGGGAGGTTTGAAAATTAGCATCAGAAATTTACGATGAGGCATTGTTTAGCCAGGAGCCAGGGGGTGAACTGAATTTATATGCGAATATCAGTTTACAGCTTGCATGCTTGAAATCATGATTTTAGTGCCTGGTTATAAATGCGTATATAGCATAGGATGCTGCATAGGAATAATAGATGATGAGACTTGGAGTGTGTTAGGGAACAGGGAAAGTGTTTTGGGTGACTGAAGTTTACACAAAATTGAGCTGACTAGGTGTCACCTATGTGATGTAAATGCAAGTTTATTTTCTTTAGTGTTGCCTTTTTTTAACTTTCTTTTGAAATATATGTTTCATAATTCCAAGCAGAAACTGTTCATAAAAGCTTTCATTTCCCTTCCGTCATTATTCCGAACATAACAATTGACTGAATTATATCATGTAGCAGTTCTAATTTATACATGCGCCTTGTAACTAGCAGAGAGGTTGTGGTGGAATGGTTGGGCAGGTGAGTGTGTGTGAGGTGATCTCTTTATAACCAAGGAGAATCAGATATATTTCTGGAAAAACTCAACAGGTCTGGCAGCATCTGTGCAGAGAAATCAAAGTTAACCTTTTGGGTCCAGTGATCCTTCCTTGAACACCACTCTGATTTCCCTTCACAGATACTGCTAGACTTGCTGAGTTTTTCCAGCAATTTCTGTTTTCGTTTCTGGTTTACAGCATCTGCAGTTCTTTCATTTTTTATTCAGAACATCTCCCTATCTGATTTAGTAGCTACACCCTCCATCTTCCCTTCTTTCCCAATGGTCTCTAAAGCTATTGTTGCTGAGATTCAACTGTTAAAGTACAGATTTGAGACAGCCCAGGGAATCTTTTGTGGACTCAACCTGTGAACATAATATTGTTAGCTATAAGCCAAACTAACTAGGTTCTAGTAACCCAGGAGAGTAGGATATCAGCTCTTCAAGAGCCCTAGCAGCTACTCTACTGTACTGTCTCAAAGTGGCTTCCTTTATACTAAACACTGTATGTTTTTAATTAGACGGATAACAGTTAAAGACAATAATTTGTAAGAAAAAGAAGTTAATTGATAGGTCTGTATGCACTTGACTGATCACTGCTACAGGCCCTGAGCCATTCATCAAGTGGGGAAAAATAAATCCAGCTGAGTTAGGCGTCTGCTGGTGAGATAAGTTCCTATCATAAAGAACTAATTGGAGGGGTTCATAAGGTAACCTTGCACAGCTCACATGTCAGATACCATTGTTTCACAAAATGGTTCCTTAGCAAGGAGGGCAAACTTTTGACCATAAAATGGCTTCCTGACAGATTGTGTCAGAATCTTTTCAAGGTTAAGTTTAAAATATTTTTTTTTAAGCTAGGAGCAGACTCCTGCTTTTTATCTTAAGCACAGAATCATTCTGTACCTGAGGCTGAGATGTTACTGTAAGGTTGTATTTAAACTGGTTCGTTAGTCTTGAATTAGACATGCTTTCTTTCCAGGACCTGACGGTTAATTAAAAAGCTTTTGATACCGAATTTCATTTCGAGATCCGAATCAAACACTGCAGTAATTTCACAAGGGAACAGCCATTCGGTGGTTAAGGCAAAAGTTTTTAATTGCCTTAGAGCATCCTGTTATCACTTGTTTTCTTTAGTGCTGCCATTTGTTTACTTTCCTTTTAAATAAATGTTTCATAATTCCAAGCAGAAACTGTACATAAAAGCTTTCATTTCCCTTCAGTCATTATTCCGAACATAACATTTGGCTGAATCATATCATGTAGCAGTTCTAATTGCACCATGTATCTGGCAGAGAGGTTGTAGTGGAATGGTTAGGCAGGTGAGTGTGTGTGAGGTGGTCTTTTTATAACCAAGGAGAATCAGATATATTTCTGGAAAGTCTCAACAGGTCTGGCAGCATCTGTGGAGAGAAATCAAAGTTAACCTTTTGGGTCCGATGATCCTTCCTCAGAACTCTGATTTCTCTTTGGGCAAAAGTGAGGACTGCAAATGCTGGAGATCAGTCAAGAGTGTGGTGCTGGAAAAGCACAGCAGGCCAGGCAGCATCCGAGGAGCAGGAAAATCGACATTTTAGGCAAAAATGCCTGACCTGCTGTGCTTTTCTGCCACCACACTCTTGACTCTGATTTCTCTTCACGGATGCTGCTAGACATGCTGAGCTTTTCCAGCAATTTCAGTTTTTGTTTCTGACTTACAGCATCTGCAGTACTTTCATTTTTTTAAAAATTCAGAACATCCCCTTATCTGATTTAGTAGCTACAACCTTTATCTTCCTTTCTTTCCCGGTGGTTTCTAAAGATATTGTTGCTGAGATTCAACTTCAAGCTATTTGTGCAGGATATGGACTGTGATCTTGATCATTATTTCAAGCCTCATTTTGCATTTATACATTACAGACACACATGTTATTGCAGTTATAACTTGGCTCAAGAATCCTGACTTCAAGTAAACCAGCTGTAAACTGATAAGACATATATAAATTCAGTTCAACATTTAATCTTGAATTGTCCTGATGATTTTTTTAATGACACATTTTAAATAGATGGAATAGATTATTTGGAATAGATTAGAATAGGCAGAAATTTTAACTGTTAAAATCTAAAGCACATGTGAACAAGTGTTGGTCAATCATGTTGCCAAACTTGTTTTTAGCAGTTCTGCATATTACTGGAATCAAAACTTGAGAACAGAACGAGGTGCCAATGTATTAGTGTGACAGAGTAATTACTTTGATGTATTCATGTTTCACAGATCAGTGCCAGAGGATGTGGGAATGGACATTCCCTTTGGTGAGGGTGTGCTAAGTCCCTTAGCTGAAGACAGCAGACCTGGTAGGAAGAGTTTGATTAATTCATTCTGAAAATAGCAGTGTTAAGTTATGCGCTGAGAATCAATGTCACAATAATTATGACTCATCATTTTGTTTGCAATGAAAGTGTACTGAAAGTTGCCTTACAAAGCTCACAACTGACAGATGTGGTAAAAATGAATTGTTCAACATCACTGTATTTTCTTTAATGACAGTCCATTTAGTCCATAAGTCGCCTTTACAGTCTGCATTGAAATATTTTTACAAGTTGATTTTAAAGCAAGAATGTTTTATGTTTTATTAAATCAATGTTGGACATTCTTGAATCATTTATTGCACATAGTACCTGGATTTCAATTTGTTGAACATTGGCAAATAAGCTTAGGCCTATACCATCTCAGTTAATGTACATTCCGAATACCGTTCTGTTAAATTTCACTGTAAATATTTCTTCATTGCGCAATAACTTTGACACTGCCTTGGTTTGTTAAAGGCAGCTTTTATTTACACAGGACATTTTAATGTAGTAAAACATCCTAAAATATAAAATAGGGCTATTATCAGACAATATTTAGTTCGAAATTCTATAAGTGGTATTTGGAGAGGTAGCCAAAGGCTTGGGTATAGCAACTGCTGTGCCCAGGACCATAAGAAACTACACAAAGTTGTGTACACAGCCTAGACCAGCACACAAACCAACCTCCCATTCATGAACTCCATCCATACTTATCGTTGCCACGGAAAGGCTGCCAAAATCATCAAAGACCCCTCCCATCCCGGTAATACCTATTCCATCAGGCAGAAACTTAAACACGTGTTCCAGTAGGCTCGAGAACAGCTTCTTCCCTGCTGTTAGACTGCTGAATGGACCTCTCTAATTTCAAATCTAATGTTGATCTTGCTTTTGTGCACCTGTTGTGCCCATAACCTTATATGCCTGGCTCTGTCTAAGCATTCTGTGATCTGTATGTCCTTGTATGTTATCTGCCTGTACTGCATACAAAACAAATCTTTTCAATGTACCTAGATACATATGGCACCAATAAATCAAATCAAATCAAAGGTTGAATTAGAAAGGTAGGTTTTATGGAGCATCTTAAAGTACAGACCAATGTGAACAGATTTTGGGAGTCACATTTAGGTCCTGATCCTCAATGGCAAAGGATACAGCTGCCAGTGGCATACTGAAGGAAATCAGACATGCTGAACAAGCCAGAATGATAGGGCTTGTAGGTGTGGAAAGTGTTTCTAAACTGCGATGGAACAAAATCTTCAAGGAACTTAAATATAAAATTGAAAATTTTCAGTTTGAGGCATTGGTGCACCCTGAACCAAAATTATTTTGAAAATTTGATCTCTTGCATCTCATGGGCATTGCTGGTTGGCCAGCTCTAATTGCACATCCCAGATTGTCCTTGAGAAGGTGGCGATGGACTACCATCTTGAACTGCTGCAGGGGTATTTGCAGATGATGTTCCCCTGTCTCTGCTGCCCTTGTACTTCTACATGAAATTTGTTATGGGTTTGGAAGCTACTGATTAAGGATGTTCGCCAAATGCCAGCTGTGCATCTTGTATATGCTGCTGCTGCTGAGCATCGGTGGTTTAATGACTGAATGTTTGTGGTTGTGATGCCAATCAAGTGAGCTGTTTTTTCCTGGATGGTGTCAAGCTTTTTGAGAGTGTTTGGAGCTTTTGTTTAATTTGTTTGTGGCTTTTCTATTTCTTCTCATTATGTTAGGGGAAATTGGTAGATTTGATAGGGGGATGGATTATCAGTAGCTCCAATAAGTACTTGGGTTAACGATTGCAGAGAAAGCATGGTTTTCAGAAGCTGCTGGATTTTCCCTCCTGCTGTCACCTGTCCGTTCACTCCAATTGTGTAATGCTTTATCTTCGACTGCTTATATCTACCTGACCACCCCTTTACTCTCACCATTCTTCATTCGTATTCCCTTCAATTGTTTGTTCAACTGTTTTAACCTCCAGTCCACTGTGCCATGCTGTCCTCTTATTTTAAACACGACTTCCTTCAGTCCCTTCTCGCAAAGGCAGTTCAGAGGGAACCTCAACCTGAACCCGTCGTCCCCAGCTTCCTTTCCTATCTGCTTCACTTTGGAGACTTACTCTGTCTTCCAGACCTTAACTGGATCTTTCAGAAAAGTAAATTGGAACAAGTCCTCAGCTTGAGGCTTAATTTTCAATCTCCCATGCAGGGATGTTGGATGCATAAGAATAATATGCTGTCATAGTGCATCAGTTTTTCAATGCCTCAGTGATGTGCTGGGAGGGTGGGGTGAACAAGGTGACTGATAACCTGTACACCTACAATTAACTTGCTATTAAACAGTCTGGAGAGGGACGAAATGATATTCTGAAACCTGAGATTGAGCACACTGGGTGAAAAATCTTTCTGCAGTGTTATTGGAAGCACAGCAGTTGCCATGTTTATTGCTGATGAAAAGCCAGACTGTCAGTAGCCATCTCCAGACTTCTGTGGTACTGTGTGCAGTTCTGGTAGCCCTTTTGTAGGAAGGATATTATTAAACTGGAGAGGCTTCAGAAAAGGTTTTACTGAGGTGTTGCCAGAATTGGAGGGTTTGAGATATAAAAATAGACTATGAAGGCTGGACCTCTTTCAATGGAGCATAGGAGGCTGAGAGGTGACCTTATTTAGCTTATAAAATCATGAAAGGCATAGATAAAATGAATCACAAGGGTCTTTTCTCTAGGGTGGGGGTGTTAAAAACCGGGGGCATATTTTTAGGTGAGAGGAGAAAGATTTAAAAAGGATATGAGGGGCAATTTCTTTAAACAATGGAATGAACTGCCAGAGGAAGTGGTGGGAACAGGCACACAAAATGTCATCACCCCAATCACATGTACAGCCCAGATTCTTGCCCTGCTCTGTAAATTGCAGTGGGTGGCAGTGAGCATATCCTGACTAAAGTGCAAACAGCTCTGCCATTGTTTCTACACGCAGGTTCAAGTGGAGAATAGTTGCCTGAACAACACAGATGGATGCGGTTTCCTGTTGAGAGCCCTTCTCTCTCCCAGCAATATATCCTGCTCTGTAAAGCCTCTGTTTATTTTCTAAGTCATACTGTATGTTAAGGCAAATGCATTCTAGTGTCATCTCAAAGTCCAAGATGAGCTTTCAGAAATGTATCCATACCATCACTAAAACTGTCAATTTCCATAACATCACCCAACCCTGCCTCATCCTTCATTCACCAACTGCTCAAATCCTCATCCATGCCTTGGATATCTCCCGTAATGATTGCTCCATTGCTGTCCTGGTCAACATCCCACGTTTCATAAACCTGAGGTCATCTAAAGCTTTGCTGCTCGTGTCCGGCCATCATATCCTGCTCACCCACCACCCCTACACTCATTGGCTTCTGGTACACCAACACATTGATTTTAAAATGTCAGTCTAGTTTCAGATCATGATTTGGAGATGCCGGTGTTGGAGTGGGGTGTACAAAGTTAAAAAATCACACAATACCAGGTTATAGTCCAACAGGTTTAATTGGAAGCACACTAGCTTTCGGAGCGACGCTCCTTCATCAGGTGATAGTGGAGGGTTCAATCCTAACACAGAATATATAGCAAAAATTTACAATGTGATCTAATTGAAATTATACATTGAAAAATTGATTGTCTGTTAAGCCTTTCATCTGTTAGAATACAGTGATAATTTCACTTCTTTAATGTGTAAATCACAAAACCTTTATTTTTAAAATGTTGCATTCTCGGGTTAGCTGTTAACAATGGTCATAGCTAGACAATATATTGAAGGTGTTGGCCCCCTGTATTCTCTGTCTATGCCATGATATTTAGATTGATTCTAATCTAAAAAGTGAGATAATGGATTTTTACATAAATTCATGCAGTTTTTGAGCTCAGAGTTCTACATGAATGATGCAATTTTTGAGCAGAGTACAATGTTACCCTGCAAGTACAAATTCACCCCACAAAATATATGTGTGAATGTGGGTCTTTGTCTGTCTGTGTGTGTGTGTCTGTCTGGGTTGAGGGTTGTGAATGTGAGAAAGTGTATGCGTGTGTGTGTCTAGTGAGTGCAGAGAGTCTTAAGTCTGTGAGGGGGTGCGTGTGGGAGTGTTGTGTCTGTAAGGGTGTGTGAGTGTCTGTCTGCGCGACAGTGTGTGTGTGTGTGTGTGTGTGTAGGAGTATCTGTGTGTGTGTATAGTGCAATGGTGGTCACCCGTAATGTGACATGAACCCAAGGTCCCGGTTGAGGCCCTCCCTATGGGTACCGAACTTAGCTATCAGCCTCTGCTCGGCCACTTTCCTCTGCTGCCTGTCCCGAAGTCCACCTTGGAGGATGGTCACCCGAAGATCCGAGGCTGAACATCCTGGACCACTGAAGTGTTCCCCAACTGGGAGGGAACCCTCCTGTCTGTTGATTGTTGTGCGGTGCCCATTCATCTGTTGTCGTAGCCTTTGTTCGGTTTCCCCAATGTACCATGCCTCTGGGCATCCTTGCCTGCAACGTATAAGATAGACAACGTTGGCTGAGTCACACGAATAACTGCCATGTACACGGTGGGAGGTGTTCCCACGCGTAATGGTGGTATCTATATCCACACTCTGACACGTCTTGCAGCATCTACCGTGACAGGGTTGTATGGAGTTGTCCTGAGTTTACACAAAGAAGTGAAACTATCACTGTATTCTAACAGAGGAAAGGCTTAACAGACAATCAATTTTTCAATGTATAATTTCAGTTACATCACACTGTAAATTTTTGCTATAAATTCTGTTAGGATTGAGCCCTCCACTATCACTTGATGAAGGAGTGTCGCTCCGAAAGCTAGTGTTCTTCCAATTAAACCTGTTGGACTATAACCTGGTGTTGTGTGATTTTTAACTTAGTTTCAGATCCTTCCATATCCTGACTCTATCCCATCTCCATTACCTCCTCTAGTCCTTTATTCTTGCTGATATCTGTGCTTCTCTCATTTTGACCTTCTGAGTATCTTCCATTTTTATTGATTCGTCTCTGGTTTCTTGGCGGCTGAGTACCTGGTCTATGTGGTGTAGATGATATTCCCTGCTTTTCTGCCCATTTAACTAGATACCCTCCTCTGAAGACACTCCTTTAAATATTATCTCCATGACTTTGCATTCTTCATCTTTTTTAATACCATCTTAAGCAGTTTGGTGTCATATTTAGTTTCATAATGTGCTTGTAAAGTGCATGGGACATTTTATTATTTTAAAGGTGCTATATGAATAAAAGTTGTTCTCTTTCAGGTTTTAGTAAGTAGGAGCTGTTGGGAAGCTGAACCAAAAATAATCTTCAGTATTAGATTGTTGAATATTAGCAGTGCATTAAATATTCTGCAAGTGTATAAATTACACACTGAGTTTTAGCTCAACAATGCTGCAACTCTGCGCAAAGAACACTGGGCCAGATCTTCCGTTAAGCGCAATCCTAACATGAAGTTAATGATGGCCTACCTTTTTCCAACATTGCAGCTCAGTCTCCTGAACCCAGCCGCAGCATAAAAGTGCCACCACTAGTGAAGAGAAAGGGGCCACATTTGGAGTATTGTATGTGATTCTGGTCACCACACTACAGGGAGGATGGTGGACGCTTTCAAGAATGCGCCAAAAAGGTTTACTAGGATGTTACCTGGATTGGCTATTTTGTATTAGCTATAATGAGAGATTAGACAAACTTGGATTGGTTTCACTAGAACCTCATAGGCTCAGGAGTGACCTGATAGGAATATATAAAATCATGAGAAGCATGGTTAGGGTGCATGGTTGGAATCTTTTTTCCAGGGTGGAAATGTCTAAAACCAGATCAAATAGGTTTAAAGTGAGGGAGATGGGGATGGTAGTTTAATGGAGATGTGCAAGGAATGTTTTTATGCCGAGACTGGTAGGTGTCTGTCAGGAGAGGTGGTAGAAGCAGATACAATAGCAATATTTTAGAAGGCATTTAGACAGGTACATGAACAGGCAGGGAATAGAGAGATACGGACCATATACAGGCAGTTGGGATAATTTTAGAATGATATCATTGTCAGCACAAACATGGTGGGCTGAAGAGTTTGTTCCTGTGCTGTACTATTTTATGTTCTAGAAACAATCAAAAAAACCATACTCCCTCTTTATGGAACCACTTTCAGTGTTTAAGTAGATTTTTAAAATGGGTTTTAATGAGTTAGTGAGGGAATGAGAGGGTGAGTAGTCCAGAGGTTGGATAGTCATGGAGTGTAGCTGGGATTGAGGGGTTAGTTGAGGAGGTGGGGGTATTCAAACTGGAGAGGTGATAGGTTGCATTCAGCTGTTAATCACTGAACTACTCCAGAAATTAATAGTGGGACAAGCTAGATTAAATATCCAGGTAAACATCTCACATCAAAGTCTCCAACTTCAGTGTTGTGAACCTTTGGAGAGACTCATGCAACGTAAGTCCGTCTGTCAGAAGTTTACACTTCTCAACCAATTACTGTGCTGTGGGAGATTTCAATGTGCAACAGCAGAACTAACTTGAAATTGAGGTGTGTTTAGAAATGGCAACTTCAGTGACTATATGCTCATGTCTTAAAGTGCAACAACAGAAAGTCGTATGGGGAAAATGTGAAGTTTTTCTCTTGTCCATAACTTTTACCAATATGCTTAATGTTTATTTTTATATTACCAGTTTTAAATCTGAGAATATGTAGAAGTCAAGATGTACAAGCTGGAGTTAGATACCTGCCATTTTGCAGCATAAACTAAGGAGAATAGCTCTGTGGTCTGTTGCAGTAGAGAATGATCTGAAACTTTCATTACTGGGTTAATAGTCCTGGAGTTTGAAAATCCTTGAGTAGGGCTGTTGGGGTTAGATCTCCTTACAGGAGGGAATTTGTTGTGATCTGAAATCACAATGGAGGCTTCTCTTGATTTCTGACTGAATTGGGCTGGAAGATGGGGCTTGTTTTACTGGTAGATTTCTAACATCTCTTAGGGAGGGAAGGTGGGCTGTTCCATGCCCAGCAGCACCTGGAGTAAGATTTAAAGAGCTTTATGTGAAAATTTGTAATTTTTGCCTGGAAGTCAGTGTTTTTATGCCTCCCTTGACCTACCCACCCACACTTTGTCTAATACGTACTGTCACTACATAAGCCTTTTGAAATTTGTCTTCTAATTTTTCTTCAAGAATCCTTCAAATCTGAGGCAGAAAGAATTCTATTAGCTAGTTTGCAGATGATAGATCCTAAAGAATAGAGAATATTGTTTATACTCAAACTAAATTTCCCTCCAAATAACATTGTCATCATAACATGCATTAAAGGCCAACTGTGGTCTGTCCTTGGATATTTCTTTGCATTGATAGGACTGGGCAGTAAAGTTTGTACTGCCAGTTTCTCCTTCCCAACAGCCTACTATTATTGGTTTAGCTGAATCAGGGCTACGTTAGTAAGCTGAAATCGAACTGTATGACATCTAAGATATATGTTTCAGATCGATACAATCCACTTTGTCACAGACGTTTGTTAGATGGTGCCTTTTGAATGTGTTATTTATGGATCTTTAGTTTAAAATTGCTATTTTTAAACCCATTCTAATGCTAACATTTAAACCATAAGTGTTGATACTGTCATCATGTGCATGTGCTTAGGTAGATAGCTATCTGAACAAATATGCTGCTTCAGGTTATTTTAACAGGTGTGTAAATAATTTACTGCCAATTTTTGCGATGAGAAGTAGCATGAAGATTGACTGTGCTCTTTTGGTGTTCTCACCAAAACTGAATTTGATTGAAATTTCAAAAGTGCAGCAAATTATTATTTTATTTTGATGTGATTTAATCTTTTCTCTATTTCCATTGATTTTAATTAGCACCACCTAATTCCCTTGACCTCAATGGAATCCACCAAGGGAAGAAAAAGCTTACAGCTCCTGATATCAGCCTTTCACTTGACCAGAGCGAAGGGTCAGTCCTGTCTGATGATAATCTTGATACCCCAGATGATCTTGACATCAATGTCGATGACCTTGAAACCCCCGATGAGGCGGATTCTCTCGAGTACTCAGGGCATGGTAACGAACTGGAGTGGGAAGGTAAAAAAGTGTTATTGAACAGATTTCTAATATGCATTTTGATATTTTTGAAAATACATCTTCAACTTCTTCCAATTTTTATTACTGCTTTTATTACTTCATCTGCTAAGGATGTGCTTTCTACTGTTTCATCACAAAGGTCACAAATGCAAAGTAGCAATGATGCAAAATTGGGAGTCACACTGAAGTAGATTTAGCTTTATTTTTGCAGCTGTTTCCTGTTTCATACTTTTGTCCTCAAAGAGTAATGTGATGCTATTCAGGTAGACTGTAAGGTTTTTAACTCCATCCTATTAGTTCTATATTTTAATTGCCCTATTGTACTCACTCATTTCTTGAACAATTGAGGTCTGAACCAGTTGAACTGGTTCGAAGCATTTATTCAATTTCCTTTGGCATTAAAAGCTTTAAAATGAAATGATGCTGTAGGCTTCAGAAAGCCATAGCGGATCTCACAGTCTCAGAGTCACAGTTAGGGTGCAGATGGAGGCCATTGTGTCTATTGTACCTGTACCAGCTCTCCATTTGGGGTGATAACTAACCAATGTCTTATGCAAGTTCGACATAACCTCGTTACTGTTGTGTTCTCTAGCCATTTACTAGCGCCTCTGATACTGCATGCTCTCTCTCAATCTATTCTCCCCCTTTAATGACTTATATACCCAAGTGTCTGCTTTTGTACACCTTGAAAAAATATTCCCTCTTCCGTTAACATTTCATGTTTTTTCTACCAAAATGTATCACCTCACAGTCTCCACATTGATGTTCATCTCCCTATCCAGCTGCCCCAACTTCCCTGTAATCTTTTGATGTTCCCCAGAGTACTCTCTTTGCCAATTACACTGATTCTAAGTTTTGTATCCTCAGCAACCTTTATGGAAAATTGAGCAAGAGTGGATGAATGAACGATTGGGTGAATTTGTGAATTGGGAAAGAAAGACATTGTGAGAGATAGTGAGTGAAAGATGAAAAGATGATGCAAGAATGCAATTGAGGAAGAGAGAAGCAGTGCAAGAGGAGTGAGAGAGAGTGGGTGGCGAAATTATGAAAGGAAGGAGATAGTAAGAGAAGGAGGGAAGAAAGTGATGGAACTGATGAATGACGGAGGATGGTGTCAAAGTGGGTAAGGGAGAAGCAGTGTGAGGAGCGAGGGAGGGAAAGAGATAAAGAGAGATTGATGGTGTGAGGAAATGAGAGACTGAGGGAAGCTATTGTGAATGGTATGCGCTGGATTGTGAGAAGGAGACAGTGAGAGGTGAGATGCTGTGAGGGACAGAGGGAAGGATATGAGTGAGAGAAAAATTGTTTGAAATAATGAGTGAGGATGGGAAGATGGTGAGAGAACAAGATTTTAAAGAGTGAAGAAGGAGGGGAGTGAGGCATGCAGTGAAAAAAAGGAGGGAGAGACAGTGAGTATGCATGAGAGAGAGAGAGAGAGACACGGTGGCAGAAAGCGGGATGTGTAAACTCCACACTGTGAAACGTCAGCATCACTATGGCATTTCAAATAGCTGCTTGTCCCTCCATTTTAACTGCTGCTTTTTCAGAGAATGCTATTTCAGTAATTTAAGCCCTTGTGCTCCCCCAAAAATCTTGCTTGCTGTCCATATGTTTCCTGTTGCAAACACTCAGAAATCTGTATTTTTCTGAGAAACTGCATGTAAATGTGAGAGATTGCTGATAATGTTTAGTGTTGGACTTTTTTTTTCTGAAGCCTAATGGAGGGTATCCATCTTTGTCGTGTAGGAAACATAATTTAATGTTTATTATCTTTTATTTAATTGTACTGGTGGATTAAAAGTATTTTTTTTCAATGTTCAGAAATGTTTTGCAGTCATTATAGATGGGGCCCCAAATTTGGCTGGTAAACTATGTTGGAAATTTATCATCTGAAATCAAAGAAATTTTTGTGTTTACTGAGAATACAAAGGAGCCTTTTATTCAGTGACAGCTTGCAGTATAAAATGGATCAGTGCCTCTCATGCAGAAAGTAGCAGGAAGTCTGGAAAGAGAGATCCACATTAATAATTACACACATCACTGAAAAAAAACTGTTCAGTGGTGAAAAGAATTGATATGCAAACTTGAGAGTGAATTCTGTTTTTGTTCTAATACAGTGTTCAGAATATTTGGAAACATTTTTGTTATTGTCCTAAGGTAACCAAATATGACAATCACAAGTGAGAGAAAATAATTTATATCCTGAATATGATTGGTCTGTGCCTCACATCATTCTACATTATTTTTCAGTTCTTTGGTCACTATTTAAGTTCCCTTTTAAGATGAATGAATATTTATTTGAAACAAAATCTTCATCACCTTTATTAATTTCCATTTTGTTAACTGTCTGTCAAATAAATGTAATATTAAAAATGTTCATACAGCTGTAAACCCTCTTTTACTTGCCCAGACTGAGGCCAGTGAAGTCATGGATCCAAAACCATTTTAGGATGTTTTGTGAATCTGAGTAGACATCATTTCATATGGTCTGACTAAAACTCTCCTTCACAGGGATCAAGTTGCCTAGATTTCTAGGGCTGGTTTGTCAATAGTCAGGAATCTTTATTCCAGGTCTGTTGGAATAATGGTTCCAGGCAGTCGATATACAGCTTAGTCACGTCTTAAACTGTACTGGGTGTCTGTTCTAATAGCAGTTCATGATTGATTAATAATTTCCCTCTTTATTGCTGACTGTCTGGTGCAGGATGTAACCCACAAAGTGTAACAAGTAAAATTGTGTGGGAATAATGATCTTTACCATTCCCAAAACTGTATTATAAGTTTGTGGTTAAACCTTGAACAGTGTACTAACAGGAATTTTGGCCCACGGATTATGTGTCAGCTGTGGCTCAGTTTGTAGTGCTCTTGCCTGTGAACCACACAGTCTCAGGCTCAAGTACCACAGCAGGAGTTGTGCACATATTAACCTAGACTGACTCTCAGTACGGCACTGTAAGAGGTATCGCCCTTCGAATGAGATGCTAAATTGACAATGCATCCACTTGTTTAGGTGGATGTAAAAGATCCCATGACAAGGGAGTTATCCTTGGTGTCCTACCTATCCCTTAACCAGCATCACAAATAAGCAGATTCTCTATTTATTATTGTATTGAATCTTCTGAATGTGGTTGTGTTGGTTGAATATGCATGTTATTTTCTGTGATTCTGACACAACTAAAACAGAAGGATTCACTTGCCTATTTTAGCAAGTCACTAACTGTGGCTTTTTTTATTATTTTATATTTTTAATTGTGATTTCAAAATGGTTGAGTAAAGAGGAAACTTAAATTACAAATATTTTTTCAACACACCCATTTGGAACGACCAAGCAGAATAAATTGTCATGCAGTGACTATGTCGTTGTGGTTCTGTTTGCCGAGCTCGGCGAACAGAACCACAACAACGAGCACCCGAGCTACAAATCTTCTCCCAAACTTTGAAGTGACTATGTATGACTGCCTTGCCTTGTTTTGTGCTAATGACTTATTTCTGTTTGTCTGCTCACACAGAACTTGGCTGATGCACAAAGCTAATTAGAAGGAGAGGGTTGGTGTGTATTGGGGAGGTGATGCAGAACTTTTTGACTTGTCAAAAAAAATAGGCTTTTGGGCCATGCAAACGGTGACTTTAGTTGGGAGCACTCCTTTACAATAACAATTCACTTTGAGTCACAGAGATGTACAGCATGGAAACAGACCCTTCAGTCCAACTCGTATATGTCAACTAGATATCCCAACCGAATCTAGTCCCATTTGCCAGCACTTGGCCCATATCCCTCTAAACCCTTCCTATTCACATAGCCAACGAGAGATGTCTTTTGAATTTTGCAATTGTACCAGACTACACCATTTCCTCTGGCAGCTCATTCCATCCACACACCCACCCTCTCTGTGAAAAAGTTGCCCCTTAGGTCCCTTTTATACCTTACCCCTCTCACCCTAAACCTATGACCTCTAGTTCTGGACTCCCCCACCCCAGGGAAAAGATTTTGTCTATTTATCCTATCCATGCCCCTCATGATTTTATAAACCTCTATGAGGTCTCCCCTCAGCCTATTCAGCCTCTCCCTATAGCTCAAATCCTCCAACCCTGGTAACATCCTTGTCAATCTTTTCTGAACCCTTTAAAGTTTCACAACAGCATCCTGATAGGAAGGAGATCAGAATTGCACACAATATTCCAAAAGTGGCCTAACCAATGTCCTGTACAGCCACAACATGATCTCCCAACTCCTATACTCAATGTGCTGACCAGTAAAGGAAAGCATACCAAACGCCGCCTTCACTATCCTATCTATCTGCGACTCTGCTTTCAAGGAGCGATGAATCTGGACTCCAAGGTCTCTTTGTTCAGCAGCACTCTCTAGGACGTTACCATTAAGTGTATAAGTCCTGCTCTGATTTGCTTTCCCAAAATGCAGCACCCCACATTTATTTAAACTCCATCTGCCACTCCTTAGCTCATTGGCCCATCTGATCAAGATCCTGTTTTAATCTGAGGTAACCTTCTTCACTGTCGACTACACCTCCAATTTTGGTGTCATCTGCAAACTTACTAACTGAACCTCCTATGTTCATATCCAAATCATTTATATAAATGATGAAAAGTAGTGGACCCAGCACCGGTCGTTGTGGCACTCTACTGGTCACAGGCCTCCAGTCTGAAAAGCAACCCTCCACCACCACTCTCTGTCTTCTATCTTTGAGGCAGTTCTGTCTCCAAATGGCTAGTTCTCCCTTTATTCCATAAGACCTAACCTTGCTAACCAGTCTCCCATGGGGAACCTTGTCAAACACCTTACTGAAGTCCACATAAATCACATCTACCGCTCTGTCCTTATCAATCTTTGTTACTTTTTCAAAAAGGTACGTGATAAAGCACTGAGTTTCTGTGGGTAAGGTATGCCTTGTACTTCCACAAGACCACAAGCAATTGACCAAGTTTACTATTTGTTTTTCCCCACGGTGACTGACCTGTCCACTGCTGACTGATTACCCTAGTGATGGGAAGAAGCTCAAGTGCTCACTAAAAGGAGCTGGGGCAGGAAGGCCGCTTATGAGCCATTTCTCCCTGGATTTAATCAGTACAAAGAGCAGCGAAACAGTGGGCCCCACCCAGAGCCACCTCCATACTCACATCTCAGGCAGGCATTAAATTCCACAACATGGGTCGAAATATACACTGAAAGAAACAATTGTCCTAATCAGGAGAAATTAATGATTGCAGATACTGGAGATCTGAAGCAAATGTGTGGTGTTGGAAAAGCACAGCCGGTCAGGCAGCATCCGAGGAGTAGGAGAATCGACATTTCGAGCATCCCTGGGACAAAACACACTAAACAATCCCACCGCCCTATGGCCAAACACATCAATGCCCTCTCCCACTCCACCAAGGACGTGCAAGTCCTGGCCTCCTCCACTGGCAAACTCTAGGCACCCGATGCCTGGTGAAAGAGCGCCTCATCTCCTGCCTCAGCACCCTCCAACCACATTGGATCAATGTCAATTTCACCAGTTTCCTCATTTAGCCCCCCCCCTACCCACCTTATCCCAGATCTAACCTTCCAACTCGGCACTGCCCTCTTGAAGTGTCCTACCCATCCATCTTCCTTTCCACCTATCCGCTCTACCCTCCTCTCTGACCTATTACCATCACCCCCACCTTCATCTACCTATCGCATTCCCAGCTATCTTTCCCACCCCTCCCCCACCCACCTCTCCCATCCCCATTTATCCTGGACCACACCCTCATTCCTGATGAAGACCTCCTGCTCAAAACGTTGACTCTGCTGCTCCTCGGATGCTACCTGATTGGCTGTGCTTTTCCAGCATCAGTCCAAATTGCAGTTCTTTTTTCTGTTTCGCACTCTTGCTGTGCTTCTCAGGTTTTACTCCCATGCGTGGATACTCTTGTTACTACCTCTGTCAGTTCACCTTCTTTATTAAGTAATATGGTTTGTCCATCCTGCACAATATATACGGCAGAGTTCTGAGGAGGGAGTCACTTGTCCCTGAACGTTGACTCTGATTTCTCTCTGTAGATAATGCCAGACCTGCTAAGCTTTTCCAGCAATTTGTTTTTGTTTCTGATTTCCAGCATCTGCAGTTATTTTGGTTTTTAATACATAAACCTGATTCTTTTTAGAGTTAGTTCCATCTAGTGGTGAAAAATGAGCCCATCTGTCTCAACCTGAATAATCTGATGTCTAAATCAGATCGGTCTGTAGTACTGTCAGGTAATCACTAATCAGCTCTGAAATATTTGTCAATGGGAGGTGTGAATCTTTCTACTCCGCCTTAGGTAACATTGCAACCTAGAAACAGGAGCAGGAGTAAATATTCAATCCTTTTGATCCTGTTTCAAGATCCAGTGCAATCATGGTTAATCTACTTCAAGTCCAGTTTCCTCCATATCCCATAATTCTCTGAGATTATTTATCTATCAATCTCAAGTCTTAGTTATAGCCCATGATGGAAAATCCAAAACCATCCAGGGTAGACAATTCCCATGATTTGCAGTCTGTCTCAAAGAAATTCTTATGAATCCCTGCATGAGTGACTCCATAGGGCTGTGCCCTATGTTCTGCATTCCCAAGCAAGAGAAGCAACCTCTCTGTCTTGTCAAGCCTCACTAAAACCTTATACCTTTCAATGAGATTACATTTCATTATTCTAAACTCATTTGAATATAGACCCATTTTACTCAGCTTCTCATCATATGTCAACTTTCTCATCCCTGGAACCAATTTAATAAGCCTTCATAATTGCCAATTCCAATATCTTCCCTTCGCTGTGAGACCAAAACTGCACAAACTATTTCAGATGTGGCCTCAACAAACTCTTATAAAAGTGTTACAAAAGTTCTTTATTTTTGTACTACAATCCCTTACAATCAGGTCCAACATACCATTTGCCTTCCTAATTTTCTTGCTGTACAAGCATGCTAATTTTGTGTTCTGACTGAGTACAAAATCTCTCTGCACGTAAATATTTAAAAGTTTTGCATCTTTAAATAATATTCTGTTTTTCTTTTCTTGTGACTAAGGTGGATAGCCTCACACTTTGCCACATTTTTGTCCATTTAACACATTTAATTTATATGTATCCCTTTGTAGCAACTTTTTGAATGAACATTTAGAGGACGCATCCATTTTGTATTGTCAGCAAACTTAGCTACATTACTCTGTCTCCATATCCCAGTTCTTGAATATCAGTTGTAAATAGCTTAATCTCCAGCAATGATTGTTGTAGCACTTCTCTAGTTATAGCCTGCCATCTTGAAAATGCTACTTTATCACTACTATACTATTTGTCTGTTAACCAGTCCTCCATCTATGCTAGCATATTACACCAACTCCATAAACCCTGATGTATTAAACTTGTGTAGTTCTTTATGCCTTTTAGAAATTCAAATATATCTGTCTACATGTGCAGCAACATTCCCAAAAATATCTAAGATTGTCAAATAGTTTCTTAAACTCTGTTAACTTTATCTGATAGTTTTTCTAATGCATTTAAGACTTCCTGAACAAAAGATTCCCAAATTTTCATCATAACCGATGTTCAGCTATCAGGCCTGCAGTTCCCTGTTTTATCTGTTATTCCTGTTATTAACAATGGGTTTTATTTGATGATTATTGTTTACGACTGCACTCAATTCAAGGTAAAATGGTGTTGTAAATACCGACATATACTGTGTATCTGAGCAGAACCTGGGCGGCTTGGTTACTGTGGGACTGCAAGGTCCAGGGTACTAGTTACCAAAGGCAAGGCATAAAATGTTCACAACTAAAACAAAGCAAAAACAGGTCGGCTAACTGTTGTTACAACCAAGTGAGGAGGGGTCATGGGTTCCTGTCTTTATTTTCAACTCCCTCTTGATCAGATGCAGCAAATCCTTTTATTCTAACCCTTTTTAACACATTAGAATTTATTGATTTGGGCTAACTCGATCAAAAATCAATGAGAGCCAATTCCTGAGTGAAAGCGATTGTTATTTAATTACCTGAAAAAAATAAAATGTGACAACAAACCATAGGTAATAAACTCTCAAAGAAGTTGCGGTAGACTGGTTATTTAATATAGACAGGAAGGGAAAGACTGTTGGGGTTTACAATTTTTCCATAAGTCATTGAGTTGCAAGAGTGAAACCTCAATCCCAACTATTTAGCTGCACTCCTTCCTAGGAGTGGCAAAGCTTGCAGGTACTTATGATATGGGGTGGCATGGTGGCTCAGTGGTTAGCACTGATTCCTCATAGGGTCAGGGAGCCAGGTTTAATTTCACCCTCAGACGACTGTCTGTGTGGAGTTTGCACATAGTTCCCGTGTCCGCGTGGGTTTCCTCCCACTGTCCAAAGCTGTGCAGGTCAGGTGGATTAGCCATGCTAAATTGCCCATAATGGCCAGGGATGTGCAGATAGGTGAATAGCCATGGGAAATGCAGGTTGGAGAGTAGGGGCTAGGTCTGGATGGGATGGTCTTCAGAAGGTTATATGCAATATTTGCCTGTCTTCTACCAAGAACCTCCATGTTATTTTGCCACAAGAAAGTTTTAGTTCTGTTCCTGACCTTCACATTCTTTACTGTTCTTTTTCAATTGATCGCATGTTATCAGAAGGTCACTGTGGACTCAATGGCCTGAATGCTCTGCTTCCATACTGTAGGGACTCTGTGGTTCGATGATGTCCTAACATCAGAGGTTTTTCCAAGTTGTTTTTATTTCACCAGTACTGTTTACTATGATCGAGAGTGAGGGAGAGAGGAACTTTCTGTATTCTTGCTATATTCAGTACATGTTGATTGTTTTCAATCTCTCTGTTGCTCCAAACAATTTGAATTATGGTTTGTTAGTATATTTCCTGACCTGCTCAATGTCTTTTCCAAACTAAACAGTGCAGATAACTTCACATATTGAAGATGAAAAACTATAATGCAAGTGCAAATAAAACAAAAAAAAAATCTTTTTTTCTGAAACTTCACTGAGTTCCAGTGCCTCTAGATTAAAAGTGGTAATTCCAAGGCAGGCAGTTTTTGTCAATTCCATGTGGGTTCTTGGGCTTGTGAGATGTTTGCAGCAGTCATTTTAAGTCAGCATGTCTTTTTTTTTAAAACTGTTTTGGTCTGTAAAAGTCTTGGATATTGAAAACAAATGATGAAAGTTGAATATTGATGGTCCATTTTCACCAGAGCCATAACAATAGATGTTTCATGTTTTTGAACAGAGGAGAGGGCTCTCAGAAAGACCAAAGAATACAGCTAGTCAAATCAGTGTAGATGAGTGTGCTGCTTTCTGTGGACATTTTAAAAATGACCTTCCTAGGCCAGCATTTGTTCACATCCCAGTCGCCCTGGAGAAAGTACTGGTGAGCTGTCATCTTGAACCATTGCAGTCCATGTGATGCAGGTGCACTTGCAATGTTGTTCGGAAGGGAGTTTGAGGATTTTGATCCAACATTAATGAAGGAACAGCAGTGTAGATCCAAGTAGAATGTTGGGTTCCGTGGAGGGGAAGTTGCAGATGGTTGTGGTCCCATGTGTCTTCTGCCCTTGTCCTTCGAGATAGTAGAGGTTGTTGTTTTGGAAGGTGCTGTTGAAGGAACTGTGATGAATGGCTCTTTGCATCTTGTTGATGGTCCATACTGCTGCTACTCAATGTCTTATAATCATATTTACCACACACATTCTTTACTATGAGCTGACTAATTGCCTTAGTGCTCAATAAATACAGTATTGCAAAATAACTTAAATTATCGTTAGTTACTTCCAATAAATATTATCCAAGGAAGTCATCATGAAATGTTCTGCAAACTTCTTTTTAAGATTGCTTTTGTAAATTAGCAAAACTACAGTTGAAACTAAATAGTAATGAAGACTGTCATCTTTGATAATGCTTTACATGTCAATTTGCTCTAGCTTCAGGCATTTGTAATTTGCCCTCGTGCTATCTGCCTCCAAGAAACTTGTTTATGTTATGTCTCTAAAATTATAGGTCTTGTCTCCATTGTTACTTCTGCATTGAATCTGCTCTTATTTCTGTATAATGATAGTCATAACTGCTAATTGCTTTGTTTATTGCTGCGGCAAAGTAGTAGTGCAGCAGAACTGTCTCTTGCTTCTAACAACCCAAATTTGTCTTTCATCATTAAAAATGTAGACTATCTTGGTCTTCATGATTTGATAAAGAATTAGAATGGTGTTGTTGTGATTCCAAATTATGTCATCACTGGAAAGATCAGATCCCAGACTGAAATTTGGCTTGATAGATCTCATCTTGTATTTTTATTTTGGTCTTTCACTGAAATGCAAGCACCAAATGCTGCAGGTTTTGTTAGTAGAGTTTATTGCACAGAAGAACTGAAGATATAGTAGAATAAACCAAGACATTTACATATAACACAAGTTAAAAGATTTCAAAACATGTTAAAAAAAAATCTTGTTAACCTCAAACAACATCCCTTTACAGTGCTCAAATACCAGAGAGAAATCCTTTTTGTATCACACTTAGGGTTTGACTTAGCTTGGATTTAATTACCGGATTGTAACAATTTGATCACCTCTTCCTTAAATCTTCATACAATCGAGTTTAAGCTTTCTCAGCTTCAACTAACGCCTCCACGGTTGTAACCAAACATTTGTGATTTGGAACTTGAAAGCTAAATTTGTATCACTGATGTAATGTATTCTTACCAGTTCTAAACTGTCTGTTTTCTTGAGGAGCATCTTCAGGTAAAACCTCTGCAAAACTGAAACTAAAAAGTATTCTTTGAGTTGTGGCTGTTTCTCCAAAATCAGAAAAAAAATCCTGAGCCTTCTAACTGAAGCTTGTTTATTTTATTAATTTGTAACACTTTCCTAAGCAAAATAAAACCTGTTACTCTCTTTAAAAAAAAACTTGCTCTCATGCAACCTTTCTAAAATAAATCACCATGGCTGCAGAAATATGTGCAAGATAATTATTAAACCACTTCATATTCATTGACTAAACATGGACAGTGTTAGTTCAAAATCCCAATTCTGAACTAAATGATTTTAAAATATGTACAAATTACACATACACTGTCATTTAAGGAAGACAATATTTGAGGTCAGTCCTGTGTGGGTCCAAGTTATATACACCTGAGAAATGATAGTAAATAATAGCACAACATAAAATATACATTGGAAGGATAAACGTTAACTAGCTCACCTACATGTGACAAACTTTGCTGAACATAATGGTAAGATTCAATTTGCATGGTACTGCTGGTTAGTCCAAAACAGATTTCATTTTCGGCCCACGCTGTCTATTTTTATCAGTCAAATTATCACTGCGTGGGTGAGTCAAGGACATGTTTATATCTGTTTTCTTTGATGGAAAATCAATGATTAAGGGTTAAGAGTTGGTGAAGTAAAAGAGGACTAGTTGTGCCTTTTTTGTCAATAGCAAGAATTGAGAGGAGAAAAATGGGAAGAAGATGCCAAATGTAAAATGCTAAACTGTATTTTGTTTTGAAATATTCACGGTGACAGCTGCTTCTATCAAGAATGAAGTGAGGAATCAGTGACCAGAAAAGAGAAATTATTTGCCACATTACATGTTTGACAGATGGGAAGGCCAATATACACACACTGCTAAATAGGACGAGAAGTACAATTCTGTAGATCTATTGAAACAACAACTGTTTTATAACGCAGCCATTTTTTAGTCATTTTTCAGCATGCACTTAACATGAACAAACTCCTTAAAATAGTGTAACTTGATTGTATTTAATACTGATGTTATGCTGAAACATCCTGGTGAATGACGACCTTTTGTCATTTAATTTCCACTGCTTTCCACACTGTTGCAAACCTTCTCTTTTGTTCTTTTCTTCCCTGCTACGTCCTATCTCTCCCTCTACTGTTTTTGACATTATATTTTTTCTCACTTGAAAGATCTTGCCTGACCTGTCCTTATCTTCAATTTTTAAGATCTAAAGCATATTCCATTACACAATGTTGCTTGTGTTGAAGCATGTTATATAGGTTTTCAACTAAATGTTATTGGTTACTTTTCTTAATGTGGAAATATTTATTAAATGTTTCTTTGTTTTAGATGAAACACCCAGTGCCACTCATATTGGAAAAGAAGTGGTAGAACCTATACCAGAATATACTGCTGAAGAAGAACGCACAGATAATCGGTTATGGAGAACTGTTGTCATTGGGGAACAAGAACATAGGATTGACATGAAGGCTATTGAACCTTACCGAAGAGTTGTCTCTCATGGGGGTAAGTCAGTTCATCAAATCATTTGTGTTTATGATGTAAAATAAAACATAGAACTTAGATCTGTGATTTTATATTGTATTGTTTACTTGACTTGACTCCATTGTCATTTCTTGTGAAGTGAATTTTTTTTAAAAGTTCCATTAATGTAGAGCAGCAAGTTGACCTTCTGTTTTGCTTTCAAAATATGTCAACATTTTGTTGTTCACTTCTTGTTCTACAGTACTTTAGCTTTCCACTCATCTATTTTAGACCAGGGCAATATATCCCAAGACATTGTAAACACTAATGAGTCTCCTTTGGCTTTGCTTAGTCAGTTAGTGGAAGTGAAAATGTCTTTCACCTGTATATGTTATAAATTGCAGAGGTACATGTGTGATTTACACCAAGAATAGATATACTGCTTCCTGGTATTGGAATTATGCCATGAATTACCACACACTCTCTGCATGGGTCTCTGCCACAGTGTGATAAAATAGGTTCAAGCAACTTTATCCAGGAGATTAATTTTCAACTACAGACAAGGCAGAAGTCTAATTTAGGAGTAATAGAAGGTACATTGCTTCCAAAAACCGAAGACACAGGAGAAACTCAACAAGTCTGGCAATATGTTGTGACCTAGATAAGGATATTACTATTTTAGTTTAGGTGTCATCTCTAAAACCTATGTTTGTAATATTGTTACTAAATGATGGCCAGATGAAATAGTTACGAACTTAACTTTTTCTGTAGTTCAAGATTGCTCAACAAGTGTAAACATCATCTGACTATCTACCCTCTCAAGACTCTTCAGAAACTTGTATTGTTTCAAGAAGATCACTCCTTGTTTTTCTAAATTATAATGAATAAAAGCCTAACTTGTTTAGCCATCCTTGATAAGTCAATCCCTTTAAATACACGGACCAAAATTGTGCACAGTACTTGTGATGCTGCCTCATCAACTCCATGTACAATTTTAATAAGACATCCCTATTTTAAACACTGACCCTCTAGCAATAAAAGCCAAACTTCCATTTACCTTTGTCATTACTCACTTCACCTGCATGCTTACTTTTTGCACTTTATACACAAGAACAACCGAATCCCTCTGTTTTGCATCAGTTTGGAGTCTCTATTTTACTAACTGTCTGGCCATTTTTGAATCTTCTGACCAAAGTATATCACTTCTCCCTTTCTTACATTAAACTCCATCTGCTACAGTTTTGCCCCTCACTCAACCTGTCTGTGTATCCTTGCAGATTCCTTGTGTTCTTATCACAAAATGCCTCTAAATATTTTTGTATCATTGGCAAATTTGGATGCATTACACTTTGCCCCCTTCCTTCAAATCAATTGAGACCTCGGACTGATCCTTCTGGCACTCCACTGTTTGTGTGTTTTAAACCTGTAAAAGGCCCATTAATCCACATTCTGTATTTTGTGTGTTAACTAGTCCTTAATCTATTCTAATAAATTACCCCATAAAACATAGAAACAGAACTAGGCTACTCAGCCCATGAAGCTTGCTCCACCATTCAATGAGACCATGGTTACTCAGATAATCCTCAACTCCACTTGTCTACCGTTTCTCTTACAGATTAAAAATCTTTCCACTTCGGTCTTGAATATACTAAATGACCAGTCTTATCCGTATTCTGCGGTAAAGAACTCCATGGATTCACTACCCTCAGAGAAAAGGGATTCCTCCTCCTTTCTACCATAAATATGTGACTCCTTATTCTGAGATTATGACTGTCCTTTACTCTCCCACAAGAAGAAGCAAAATTTCTGCATCTATCCTGTCAAGTCCTTGAAAAATCTTGTATGTTTCAATAAGGCTGTATCTCATTCTTCTAAATTCCAATGACTACAGGCCCAACCTGTTCAATCTCTCCACTCAAGACAGTCCCTCCATTTCTGGTACATCCTTCCTTAGACAAGGGGTCCAAACCCATGCGTAGTATTCCAGCTGTGGTCTAACTAGTGCCTTATATAGTTTTAGCAAAACCTCCCTACTTTAATTTTCCAGTTCCTTTGAAGTAAAGGCCAACATTCCTTTTGTCTCTCCTGTTATCTGGTGAACTTGGATGCTAGTTTCTTGTTATTCATAGACAAGGACTTGCAAATCTTTCTGTTCTATAACATCTTGCAGTCATTCGCCATCTAAATGAAATTCAATTCTTCTGTTCTTCCTGCCAAAGTACATAAGCTCACATTTTCTCCATTATGTTCCATCTGCCAAGCTTTTGCTCACTTACTTAAACTGTCTATATTCCTCTGCAGACTCTTTGTCAGCACCTTGCCTTACCAATATTTTTGTGTCATCTGCAAATATGTGCATAATACATTCACTTCCCTCATCCCACTCATTAATATATAGTCTAAGTACTTGTGGTCCTATCATTGATCCTGTGGCACTCCACCAGTCACAAGTTACTGTACTTAAATGAGCCCCTCATCTTAACTTTGTATCTTTTATTAGTTAACCAATCCTCTATCCGCGCTGATACTACCTTCACTACCATGGCTCTTTTCTTATTAAATAACTTTATCAAACCCTTTCTGAAAATACATCTATTGCTTTCCCATTATCTATCCTGCTTGTAACTATTTCAAGGAACTTTAGCAACTTCATCAGGTATGATTTCTACTTCTTGATACACTGCTGATTCTGCTTTGTCATATAATGTATTTCTGAATCCTCTGCTGTTATCCCCAATACTGTGAGTTGCTATCTTGTGCAATAACCCTTTATGTGTCATTTTGTCAAATGCCTTCTGAAACTCCAAATATATTACACCTCCGGTTACCTTTATCAATTCTGCTTGTTGTACCCTCAAATAACTCTAGCAAGTTTGTCAAGTGTAATTTCCCTTTCCCAAAGCTACTTTGACTCTGTTTGATTGCAATAAGCTTTGCTGAATGTGCTGCTATTTTATTCCTTAATTATAGATTCTAGCATGTTTCCAGTCACAGATACTAGTCTAACTGGTCTATCATTACCTGTTTTCAGTGCTCCTCCCTCCTTAAACAAGGGCATCACATTAGCTATTCTCCAATCTGAGTTCTGGAATGTTTTGACTAATGCCTTCACTATGTCTGCAGCCACTTACTTTAAAAGCTATAATAATTGTAGTGCCCTTCTCATGCATCTTCATTATTTGATGATTTATATTTTGTCCAACAGTGAGACAAGTGTTTGGGGGCTTGTAGACGATTTGCACCAATGACGTCTTAGCTTTGCCATTCCTTATTTTGACCCAAACTAATTTCACATTATAACCTGTTATATCTATATCAGTACTACCCACTGTGCTGTATACTATACATAATATAATGTAGTGCCTCACCCCTTTTTTATTTTTGTCTATTAAGACTTTTGAATTGTGGATTGGAAGGGGTTACATTTCCATAGTTTTCTGCCTGAACATAAGTATACCTTGTTTCTACTGCTTGTTTGGACTTTTCATGGTACCAGTACAATGGCTTTATTTATTTTATTTCTCAGGATGTAGGTGAGACAAACAAGGTTGCTCCCATCTCTTGTTGTATTAAGATGTTTTTAGTCAGTTTAGTCCTTGAACCTAAGTAATCCTTGGGTGACATTCTCAAAATGATGTTAGGCAATGATTTGCAGAATATAGATTGAATGACAAAAAAAGAAATAGTGATACATGTTCAGTTCAGAATGATATTTGACTTAGCAAAGAGTGTGGAGGTGATGGTACACTCATTTCATTGTTCTTTTCCATCTTGCTTGGAAAGGGATGTTATTCTAAACTAATTGTTACATTGCATCTTACACATTAAAAGTAATAAGTTGTTTTAAGGAACTTGACCGAAGCATCATAGAACAAATTTGTCATGGAGTCACCTAATGACATAATAGGTTAAGCCCCTAAAAGTTTGATCAAAGAGACAGATTTTAAGGGTAGTCTTAAAGGTAGAGAAGTGGAGAGGTGCAATAAGAGTATTCTGGAGCTTGTGACTATGGCAAATGAAGGCACATTCATTAGTAGTTGAGATGCTGTAACTGAAACTAAGGTTACTCAAGAAATTAGTTCTCCAAGGATAAAGTCGGAGGAGATTATAAAAAAAGGCCATTGGATGGATTTGGAAAATAAAACTGAGAATTTTAAAATCAAGATGCTGTTGACAGGGAGTCACTGTCAAACTACACACAGAGATGACAGGAGAATGAAACTTAGTACAAGTTAAGACACAGTTAGCAGAGTTTTGGATGACTTCAAGTTTAGACAGGAGAGAATATTGGAGACCAACCAGATGTACACTGCAATATTCAAGTTGGAGGTAACAAAGGTATGGAAAGTTTCAACTGCAAAAGAGCTGAGAAAGTATGAAATTGAGTGATACGGTGATAACAATAGCTTAGCAATGGAGAAAGTGAGGACTGCAGATGTTGGAGATCAGAGTCAACAAGTATGGTGCTGGAAAAGTACAGCTAGTCAGACAGCATCCAAGGAGCAGGAAAGTTGACATTTTGAGCATTAGCTCTTCATCAGGAATGGGGTGGGGGTGGAAGGGCAAGGGGGCTGAGAGATAAATGGGAGGGGATAGGGCTGGGGAAAAGTATCTGGGAATGCGATAGGTAGATGAAGGTGGGGGTGTGATTGGTGATAGGTCAGAGTGGAAGGAGAGCGAATAGGTGGGAAGGGCAATGAGCAAGTAGGATATTTCAAGAGGGCAGTGCTTGGTGGTGGAGGAGGCGCAGGACTTGCATGTCCTTGGCAGAGTGAGAGGGGGAGTTGAAGTGTTCGGCCACAAGGTAATGGGGTTGGTTAGTGCATGTGTCCCAGGGACGTTCTCTGAAGCGTTTCGCAAATTGGCATCCTGTCTGCCCAATGTAGAGTAGACCACGTTGAGAGCAGTGGGCACTGTAGGTGATGTGTGTGGAGGTACAGGTAAATCTCTGTTGGCTGTGGAAGGATCATTTGGGCCCTTGGATGGTTGTGTTTGGGGGGGGGGGGGGAAACGCGGTGGTGGTTGTGGGCACAGGTTTTGCACCTCTTAAGGTGGCAAAGGAAGGTGCCAGGAGTGGATGGTGAGTTGGTCGGGGAATGGACCCCTAACAAGGGAGTTGCTGAAGGAATGGCCTCGGCAGAACGCAGATAGAGGTGGGGAGCAAAATATATCCCTGGTGATGGGGTCTGTTTATATGTGGGGGAAATGTTGGAGGATGATGCGATGTATATGGAGGTTGGTGGAGTGGAAGGTGACGACCAAGGGAGTTCTGTCCTTGTTGCGCTGGGATTTCAACGTGGGTTTCAAGGGCCGTGGTGCAGGAAGTGGATGAGATGTGCTGGAGGGCATCGTTGACCACATGGGAGGGGAAATTGCAATCCTTGAAGAAGGAGGCCACCTGGGATGTTCTGTGGTGGAATTGGTCCTCCTGGAAGCAGATACGGCAGAGGTGGAGGAACTGGGATTAGGGGATAGCATTTTTACAGGAGGAAAGGTGGTATGAGGTGTAGTCCAGGTAACTATGAGAGTCTGTGGGTTTGTAGTAGATGTCCATGTTGAGTTGGTCGCTGGAAATGGAAATGGAGATGGAGAGGTCCAGAAAGGGGAGGGGGGTGTCCCAGATGGTCCAGGTGAACTTGTGGTCAGGGTGAAAAGTGTTTGTTATTTTGCTCAACTGTCCAACCTCCTCGTAGGGAGCATGAATACAGTCAGTGATATAATGGAGGAAGAGGAGTTGATGTAGCTGCAGAAGATGGACTGTTCCGTGTACCCAACAAAGCAGCAGGCATAGCTGGAGCCCATGCAAGTGCCCATGGCAGCCCCTTTGGTCTGGAGTAAGTGGGAGGATTTGAAGGAAAAATTGTTGAGGCCCCTGCAAAATGGAGCAATTCTGTACTGTCTTTACAGTATTTGTTGATCTTTTTCATGTTATGATAATGAAGATCTACTTGGCTTATTGATCAACAAATATTCTCATTAAGGTTTCATGGAAAATAGATTTATCACATAATGACATTTTTGTCCAGAAATTTAAAATTGTCTTCATTGCAACCTGGTTCTGACTTTCCTAGCTGTCAACTTTGCACACCTAACTTGATATTTTTAGCTGTTTCAGCCACATACCCTATTTTGTTTTGCTAGTTATAATACATTAAGATCAAAGTCATGGAAAATTTCCAATTTCTTGCTTTGACAGTGCAGTATCTTTATTTTAAATTCATTTGCATTTGTCAACATGTCTGAGAAAGTCTTAAGAGAGTAAGCTGATTGTAGAGACTGCTTTGTGGATCCAGATAAGCTCTTTAAAAGTGTCAGCAAACTAGCCTAGAATTTAAAACACGGAATATCCTGAAAATTTATTTCTATTGGACTGGATGCATAGGTAGAGACAAGAAAGTGGACTAAAAAGTTAAGTGAGGCAATGTTCACATGAAAAATATCACATTGCTGCTTCTATAACAAAAATTAAAATATTAGTCCTGATGATTTGGAACATTAACAGACTTGGTATGCAGTAAGTATGATCCAGTGTTCCAATTTCTCTGTCTATAATGTCCTTCATACTTTACTGCATGTCCAATTAGAGTATGTTGCAAGGATTATGGTGGCTGCAATCTGGTTTCTAAAGTTGATTAGTTGTTTGAAAGGACAGTTTTAAATCATTGACACAATAAACAGAAGCAAGAAGGCATAGAAAAACTGATAAAAATTGCTGTCAGTGGGATTATACACGTGATTGTGCTGCATCACTTTCAGCTCTGAGTTTTGTGTTCTATGAACACTTCTCTCAACTGGAGTAATCTCAGTGCAGTAACTGTTAATTAAACAAGTTACCATCATGGGTGTATTTTATAGTCTACCATGACTTCAATCACTACAAGTTTATCTCCTATTAAAATGATATACTAGCCATTTTCATCTATTCAAATTTTGGAAATATTTCAGTTTGTTCCTTTTGCTGTCATATTTCCTTTTGGCAGTATTACTGTATAGGTTAGTGTCCTGCTCTGTCTTTTCAGTCTCTTATCCAGAAATGTAATAATGCAGGAATAGAATTCTGTCTTTGAAACTGTTCCACCATTTAATTAGATAACAATTGATATTTAACCCTTAATAACTCTGTATGACAAAAATGTATAAATCTCTGTTCTTAACAGCTTTTTAGTACAGGGCATTACAGAATTCTGCTCTTTGTGGGCAGAAATACATTCAGGTATTACCGGTTAACTGTTCTATTTTAATTTTATGCCTTATTCTACTGTATTGGAATTGGACAAATTAACTGGCCCTTTCATGGAGCCAATATAGGCAAGACAGACAGAATAATCCCCTTCTGTGCTGTATAGTAAACCAATAAAATGATAATTCTAACATTTCAGAAAGGTTCTTTTGTTTAAAGAGGGTAAACAAATGGTTCTCCATTTAAATAAAAGCAAATTACTACAGATGTTGGAAATCTGAAATATAATCAGAAGGTGATGGGGATTTGGAGAGAGCAACAAACTTTATGCTTTAAGTCAAATGTAACTTCTGTTCAAAAAGGAAAACCATTTTACATTTTCGTGCCTGGAGAAGTTGCCCTGCTACCAGATTAACAGCACCATTATTTCCCAATCTACGGGACAGTGAGGAGTTTATAGGTATTCATTCAGAAAATAGCAACTACTATTGATTGAGGCAGGGTGAAGGGGAGCCATAAAATTTATTTTAGAGCCTGTTTCAGAAGGATAATTACTTAGAAAATTTTAATTGTAATGTAGGTGATGGCTAGTCATACCATTTTCTGAAAAAGTCCTATCAGAAAAATTGAGCATTCTATCATACTCTAAAATGTTCAACACTGTAGCAGACATCAGTCAATGTCAAATGGTATAATCTAAACAAATCATGATCACAGATGATTGTGCTCAAGGAGTCAAGTGTTTGAAGGTGACAACAGCCTGTAAAATTTGAGAGTTTTTCAGTCATACAGGCATCAAATAATCTTTCGGGTTATGATATAAACAAAAATAAACAGACTTTTTTCTTTCCAGCAGGTTTCCTCAGCCCTTTATATTCAAATGACATGTCATTCTTCATTTTTATCATTCTCTGACACCAGTATGCCAGTTCTGCCAGGGTGACCTCTATTCCCACTGTATCAGAGTGACTTTGTGCCATCTCTGGCACACCAACTCTGGAAAAACAAAACCAAGGATAGCTCTGACAGAGGATCAGGAGGAGGGGAATGATAAGTAGTGGTTAGCGCCATAAGTAATAATGTAACTGTGGCAACATTGAGAGAAATAAAAGTGAAGTGAAATTCTTTTAAAAACATATAATGATACATTGAAAACTACCAATTCACAAAGGCTCCTAAGTCAGCACTTTCCAAACTCACAAACTAAACCTGCCTAGAAGCCCATGGAGCAACAGAAGAATGGGAGCCCAAAGCCTACAAGTTTCCTCCAAGCCACATACCATCCTGACCTGAAACTATATCATTGTTGTTTCATTGTTATTGAATCAAATGTCTGGACCTCCCTCCCTAATGACCGTAGGCCATTGCTATTAAGTGCCTGACCACTGAGAGCCTGATGCTGAATGCAGTATGGCCTGGGATAACAAAAAAGGCTGACATGAGTTCCACTCCCTGCACCTCAACACCTGCAACAGTAGGGACCTCAACAAGCTGCAGACAAGAGTCATTATTGCCCAGGACTTGGTAGTTCCAATTACCAAGCTGTCGTGCTGATCAAAAAATCTAGATATCTTAGTAAGGTTTACAGTTAAATGGATAAGATGATTAAAGTGGTAAAATATGTATTAAAAATGGTTTTAAAGAAAGGTGTTACCATCCCAATGTATATCTAAGAACTTTACAACCATAAGAAATAAGAACAAGATGGGCCATTCAGCCCCTCAAGCTTGTCCTGTTATTCAGTAGGATCATGGCTGATCCAACATTCCTGATGAGGAAATTGCAGGAAAATCTACATGATACTTGATTTCCCTACTGATCAAGAATTTACTTACCTCAACCTTAAATATACACAAGGATTCTTCCCCTATAGTGCTCTGTGACAAGGAGTTCCAATGACACTCAATCCGCTGAGAGAAGAAATTCTTCCTCACCTCAGTCTCAAATTGGAGCCCCTTTCTTCTGAGACTATGCCCTCTGGTCTTTGACTGTCCCATGATGGGAAACTTTCTCTCAGCATTTTCTCTGTCATTAAGAATCCTATGTGTTTCAGTGAGATCACATCTCATTCTCTTAAACTGCAGTGAATAGGTAAGGTCCCAACCTGTTTACCCTTTGCTGATATGACAGATCAAGAATCATCCTCGTGGCCCTTGTCTCTGAACTACTTCCAATTAAATTATATCTTTCTTTAAATAAAGTGATCAAAACTATTCACAGATGAGGTCTCACCAGCACCTTATACAGTTTCAGTAAGACTTGCCTACTATTATACTTCAAGAGGGGAGGTGATGGCGTAGTGGTATTATCACTGGACTGTTGATCCAGAGACACAGATAATGTACTGGACATCTGGGTCCTTCACAGAAGGAATCTGCCACCCTTATCTGGTCTGGCCTACATGTCAACTTGAGACCCACAACAATGTGGTTGACCCTTAACTGCCTTGTGGGCAGTTATGGATAGGCAATGAGTACTGCCTAGGCAGTGATGCCCTCATCCTATAAATGAATAAAGAAAGAAAAACCTGGAAATAAGAGCCAGCATTCCATTAAATCTACCTGATTGCCTGCTACATCAGTGTGCTAGCTTTCTGTGTTTCATATACAAATGCCATCATGCCCCTTTTGTGTTGCAGTTTTCTGAGTTGTTCGCCATTTCCATAATATTTGTTTGTTTTGTGCTCCCTTCTAAGATGAGCAACTTCATAATTTCTCAGCTTCAATTTATTTGTCATCTTTTTGTCCCTTACTTAACCTATCAATATCTCTCTGTAAACTGTTTGTATCCTCGAGCAGCCTGCCTTTCCAACAACTTGTGTCATGATTGCTCACAGTCGAGCTTTTGACTCCGCTTACATTATTTCCGTGATGTCAGTTGAAACTGCTTGTTGCTTCTCAAGAAAATAAATTTTAGTAATTGACGTACTTGGAGCACTGTGATTTCATTTCAGGGCAGTTGACTTCAATAGATCACTATAATATGTCAAGCAATGGCTGAACACTTTAAAACGTAGATTATTGGAAGTAAGTGCTGAGCACAGGGATGGATTATTTCTGACCGTGTTCTTCTTTCAAGTAATTACACAATTACTATGACAATTTTCAGGAAAACCTAGGCCATTGTCTGTGGCAGCTTTATCCTTAGTTGCTCTGATGGTACATTTTCTGTTATTTTTACCTTGGCTTTAAGTTATCCAAATGTTTTGTGTTACCATATGAAGACCAGCTGTTTTTCATTAAGCCAATATTTTTAAAGAGCATGAATAGGATCAACACAGCTGATCTATGTTTTCCAACTACTGTTTTTATCCCTTGAACAAAGTGTGGATCAAGGTTGAGGAATTGATTTTTAAAACTTTACTTGCTGTTATAATGTAGTGAACACAGCTAATTTGAGCATAGCAAACTCCCAGAACATCAACGTGGTAACAATTAGAGAATCTGTTTTTGTAATATTGAGTGAAAGATAAACATTGGCCAGGACACCAGGGATACCTCTACTGCTGTTCTTCAGAATAGTGCCATGGGATTTTCTGCATCCCCTCAAAAACACAGACAGGACTTGGGTTTACCACTTCATCTGCGATACAGCACTACCTCAGCACTGCAATGGAGTATCAACCCACAATCAGTACATATTTACCTTGAGTAAATAAGACTTTGAATATAGACCTGCTTCAGAGGGGTAACATCTATATATGAAGTTTGTGACTGCATGCATTTGGCATCATTGTGTTCTTTGGATAGCACATCACTAAAACATTTTAAAAGGCAAGTGGAAAACAGGTAATGTTTCTTTAATTTTCAGTTGAAGATCAGTAGAATCAAAATACATGACCTAATTTTAGCTAAAAGAACTGCAGATGCTGAAAATCAGAAAAAGAAATGAAATTGCTTGAAAAGCTGAGCAGGTCTGGTAGCATCTGTGGAGAGAAATCAGAGTTAATGTCTTGGGTCGAGTGATATTTCTGAGGAAGGGTCAGTGGACCCAAAACATTAATTCTTTCTCCCCATTAACTTTGTCTATTTTTTATTCTTCTTTGAAAGATTTTTTAATCCCTGAGAAACGTGATTCCCCTTTCCTCGCTAATTTTTTGAATACATCCTGGAAAACAGAACTACATCGCACGGCTAAGTTGCATTGTAGAATCTGAATGACACCTTGCAAAAATTGGTGAGAGTTCACATTTAAATGTTTTCATATGACCCATATGGTAGAATTTAGTTTATGGTCCTAGCAGTGGGCATGTCCAATGGCTAGGGAAGGGATGGCAACGCATATCAGGCTGTGATAATTAGTTTTAAAGGCAATTGGGCACTCACCTGGTCAGTATTAGGGTCCTCAGCATCTTCGGGGCAGATGTCAACCCTCTGAGTGTCTGGTCAATCAGAGACCAATGACTCTTTGGTGCTTGCAGCTCCATCTCAAAAGTCCAACAATTTTGAATAACTATTATTTTAACTACCTTGCTGGAAGGAGAATAATCCCAGCTTCTTTAGTCTTTCCACATAACTGAAGCCCTTCAATATCTCTTCATTGCCTTCAAGGAGTGGTACCTTCCTGAAGAACAGTGCTCGGAATGAAACATTGTTGAAATGAGAATTCATTAAATGTTATCAGACCAAACAAATGTATGTAACTTTACAGATCTATTTTATTAAATGGAGAAAATCAAGAATACACATGCCATTTTGAGGACAAAATGAATATTTGACAGTATTATTTGATCTACATTCAAAACAAAATAAATCAACGACATGAAAACTGTACTAAAGTTATATAAGTATTTGTTTGCTTCATTTACTGTCAAATTAAAAATAATAACATTTGATTTATAAAACCCATTATGAAGGGGAATGGAGTATAAAAGCAGGTTAGTGAGGGTACGACTATGCAGTGCATTTGTGTACCTGGAATACTGCATATGGTTTTGGTTTCCTTACGTAAGGAGAGAAAAAGGCATATTGGAAACAGCTCCAAGATTATCCAGTAGAGGTGTTTTACTCTAATTTCAGGAGCAGCAATTTCTGTTTTATATGCCGTTGCATTGTTTTGGAACTTTGAGAAAAGTCAAAACAACAGCAGTTTTAAAAGGGAGAAGACAAAGGAAGCACACGGTGAGGTCATTGCAGGAGAGAGAGAAAGAGAGAAAACCTGTACAGTTACTGCCTTTGCTGTTTGAATTCATGTATCACTGGACATCGGAGTGTGTCTGGGAAAATTAACAAACAGTGAAATTCACAACTGATCTTGGAGTTGGGTGAGGTTCACAGCACAGAATCAGATAAGCTAATCGTTGTTTTAAGTGTGGCCTACAGAGAATCTGCAGTAGTGAGTAAAGTGGGTTCTTTCTTGATTATATGTTTTTGGAGATACGTTTCTTGATTAAACTTAAAATATAAACCATAACTATTAATTTAACCTGGGGCAGTGTTTGTAGAGGAATAAGATGGTGTGTTTCATTTTCTGGGTCTGTAGATTGTGAAGGAGCAAAAATGGCCTTTAATAGACTGATATGTACTTCTTGTCAAATGTGGGAGTTTAAAGAGAGTTTAAGGGTTACTGCGGATTATATCTGCCATAAATACTGTTGGCTGCGAAGCTTATCAGATCAAATGGATCGGTTCGAGACACAGATAGAAGCAATGAGGAATTTGCAACAGCAAAAGTATGTGAAGGATGGCAGTTACAGGAAGGAGGAAAAGTCTCCGATATAGTCACATAGATGGGTTAACTCCAGAAAAGATAAGAGAGGTAGGCAGCTAGTGTAGGAGTCTTCTGTGGCTATACCCATTTCAAACACATATGCTGTTTTGTAAAATGTAGCGGGTGATGGATTCTCAGGGGAACGTAGCACAAACAGCCAGGTTTATGGTATTGAGACTGGCTGTAATGCAACGAGGGATACATCAGGTCCAAGAGATCAATTGTGTTAGGGGATTCTCTAGTCCGAGGTAGAGACAGACGTTTCTGTGGCCAGCAGCGAAAAAGCAGAATGCTTCCCTGATGCCACGATCAAGGATGTCTCAGACAGGGTGCAGAATGTTCTCAAGGGGGAGAGGGGCATTTTTGATAAGGGATAGCATGACAGCTGTGCTGAGGGAGGATATTCCTGGAAATACATCCAGGGAAGTTATTTGGGTGGACCTGAGAAATAAGAAAGGGATGATCACCTTATTGGGATTGTATTATAGACCCCCTTCTAGTCAGAGGGAAATTGAGAAACAAATTTGTAAGGAGATCTCAGCTATCTGTAAGAATAATAGGGTGGCTATGGTAGGGGATTTTAACTTTACAAACATAGACTGGGACTGCCATAGTGTTAAAGATTTAGATGGAGAGGAATTTGTTCAGTGTTCACAAGACAATTTTCTAATTCAGTATGTGGCTGTACCTACTAGAGAAGGTGCAAACTTGACCTACTCTTGGGAAATAAGGCAGGCAGATGACTTGAGGTGTCAGTGGGGGAGCACTTTGGAGCCAGCGACCATAATACTATTAGATTTAAAATAATGATGGAAAAGGATAGACCAGATCTAAAAGCTGAAGTTCTAAGTTGGAGAAAGGCCAATTTTGCAGGTATTAGGCAAGAACTTTCTAAAGCTGTTTGGGGGCAGATGTTCGCAAGTAAAGGGACGGCTGGAAAATGGGAAACCTTCCAAAATGAGATAACGAGAATACAGAGAAAGTATATTCCTGTTAGGCTGAAAAGAAAGGCTGATAGGTATAGGGAATGCTGGATGACTAAAGAAATTGAGGGTTTGGCTAAGAAAAAGGAGGAAGCATATGTAAGGTATAGACAGGATAGATCGAGTGAATCCTTAGAAAAGTATAAAGGCAGTAAGAGTATACTTAAGAGGGAAATCAGGAGGGCAAAACGGGACATGAGATAGTTTTGGCAGATAGTATTAAGAAGAATCCAAAGATTTTTTACAAATACATTAAGGACAAAAGGGTAACTAGGGAAAGAATAGGATCTCTTAAAGATCAGCAAGGCAGCCTTTGTGTGGAGCTGCAGAAAATAGGGGAGATATTAAATGAGTATTTTGCATCAATATTTACTGTGGAAAAGGATCTGGAAGATATAGACTGTAGGGAAATAGATGGTGACATCTTACAAAATGTCCATATTACAGAGGAGGAAGTGCTGGATGTCTTGAAATGCATAAAGGTGGATAAATCCCCAGGACCTGATCAGGTGTACCTAGAACTCTGTGGGAAGCTAGAGAAGTGATTGCTGGGCCTCTTGCTGAGATATTTGTATCATTGATAGTCACAGGTGAGGTGCTGGAAGACTGGAGGTTGGCTGTTTAAGGGTGGTAAGGACAAGCCAGGGAACTATAGACCAGTGAGCCAGACATCATTGGTGGGCAAGTTGTTGGAGGGAATCCTGAGGGACAGGATGCACATGCATTTGGAAAGGAGGAGAAAGTGAGGACTGCAGATGCTAGAGACCAGAGTTGAAAAGTGTGGTGCTGGAAAAGCGCAGCAGGCCAGGCAGCATCCGAGGAGCAGGAGAATCTACGTTTCGGGCATAAGCCCTTCTTCAGGAATGAGGCTGGTGTGCCAAGCGGGCTGAGATAAAAGGTTGTGGGGGGGGGGGTGAACTTGGGGGAGGAACGCTGGGAATACGATAGGTGGAAGGAGGTGAGGGTGTTAGGCCGGAGAGGGGGTGGGGGCGGAGAGGTCGGGAAGAAGATTGCAGGTCAAGAGGGCGGTGCTGAATCCGGGAGTTGGGACTGAAATAAGGTGGGGAGAGGGGAAATGAGGAAGCTGGAGAAATCTACATTCATCCCGTGTGGTTGGAGGGTTCCTAGGCGGAAGATGAGGCGCTCTTCCTCCAGGCGTCGTGTGGCGAGGGTCTGGCGATGGAGGAGGCCAAGGACCTCCATGTCCTTGGCAGAGTGGGAGGGGGAGTTCATCCTTGCAAGAGGATTCGCAGTGGGTTAAGATCAACTAGGAGAAAGTGAGGACTGCAGATGCTGGAGGCCAGAGTTGAAAAATGTGATGCTGGAAAAGCGCAGCATCCGAGGAACAGGAGAATCAACGTTTCGGGCATAAGCCCTTCTTCAGGAATGAGCCTCGTGTGCCAAGCGGGCTGAGATAAAAGGTAGTGGGGAGGGGCGCTGGGAATACGATAGGTGGAAGGAGGTGAGGGTGATAGGCTGGAGGGGGGTGGGCGCGGAGAGGTCGGGAAGAAGATTGCAGGTCTAGAGGATGGTGCTGAATCCGGGGGTTGGGACTGAGATAAGGTGGGGGAAAGGGAAATGAGGAAGCTGGAGAAATGTGTTTGGAAAGGCAAGGACTGCTTCGGGATAATCAATGTGGCTTTGTGCATAGGAAATCATGTCTCACAAACTTGATTGAGTTTTTTGAGGAAGTCACAAAGAGAATTGATGAGGGCAGAGCAGTAGATGTGTTCTATATGGACTTCAGTAAGGCATTCGACAAGGTTCCCCATGGGAGACTGATTAGCAAGGTTAGATCTCACGGAATACAGGGAGAACTGACCATTTGGATACAGAACTGGCTCAAAGGTAGAAGACAGAGGGTGGTGGTGGAGGGTTGTTTTTCAGACTGGAGGCCTGTGACCAGTGGAGTGCCACAAGGATCAGTGCTGGGTCCTCTACTTTTTGTCATTTACATAAACAATTTGGATGCGAGCATAAGAGGTACACTTAGTAAGTTTGCAGATGACACCAAAATTGGAGGTGTAGTGGACAGCGAAGAGGGTTACCTCAGATTACACCAGGATCTTGACCAGATGGGCCAATGTGCTGAGAAATGGCAGATGGAGTTTAATTCACATAAATGCGAGATGCTGCATTTTGGGAAAGCAAATCTTAGCGGGACTTATACACTTAATGGTAAGGTCCTAGGGAGTGTTGCTGAATGAAGAGACCTTGGAGTGCAGGTTCATAGCTCCTTGAAAGTGGAGTCGCAGGTAAGTAGGATAGTTAAGAAGGCGTTTGGTATGCTTTCATTTATTGGTCAGAGTATTGAGTACAGGAGTTGGGAGGTCATGTTGTGGCTGTATAGGACATTGGTTAGGCCACTGTTGGAATATTGCGTGCAATTCTGGTCTCCTTCATATTGGAAAAAATGTCGCGAAACTTGAAAGGTTTCAGAAAAGATTTACAAGGATGTTGCCAGTAATGGAGGATTTGAGCTATAGGGAGAGGCTGGGGTTGTTTTCCCTGGAGCATCGGAGGCTGAGGGGTGACCTTATAGAGGTTTACAAAATTATGAGGGGCATGGATAGGGTAAATAGGCAAAGTCTTTTCCCTGGGGTTGGGGAGTCCAGAACTAGAGGGCATAGGTTTAGGGTAAGAAGGAGAAGATGGAAAAGAGACCTAAGGGGCGACTTTTTCATGCAGAGGGTGTTACGTGTCTGGAATGAGCTGCTAGAGGAAGTGGTGGAGGCTGGTCCAATTGCAACATTTAAAAGGCTCTTGGATGGGTATATGAATAGGAAGGGTTTGGAAGGATATGGGCCGGGACTAGATTGGGTTGGGATATCTGCTCGGCATGGACAGGTCGGACCAAAGCATCTGTTTCCATGCTGTACATCTCTATTATTCTATGACTTCCCAGAATGAAGGGTGTTCTGTTACAACAAAAGTTTAACAAGTTAACTTATATTCTTTGGAGTTTGAAAGAATGAGAGAGAATATTATTAAAACATGTAATATCCTGAAGGGCTTGCGAGTGTAGATGCTAGAGGATGTTTCCTTCAGTGGGGGTTCCTAGAACTACTGGACACCATTTCAAAATATGAGGTATCTCAAGATGGAGATAAACAAGATCTTCTTAGAAGATCTTGGTCTTTTGTATCTGGGCAAGAGAATTTCAGTGGAGCTTGAATTTGATAATCAAATATATTCATGGCTGAATCAGACAGATTTTTGATCACAAATTCAGAAGGACAGGCAGGAAAATAAAGTTAAGGTCACAGTCTATATTGCAATAGCATGGCATAGGTCGAATATTATTTGTAACTATTGAAGACACTACAAGTTTTTACTATTGAGGATATGTATTTATCTTTGTTGACCCCCTTTGCAGAATATCTCTTGGTGGATCGATGAAGGAACATCAAAAGGATAGATTGGTATGCATTAGTTTTATATGCCTTTCCTGTAGGGTACAGGGTAGGGAGGATATAGAAGTTAATTGTGATTCCAGCACACATTTAACTCTCAGATCTGCAGGCTGACTTATTTTAAAATTTAGATTTTAATATTTCCCTAATCTCATGATTTTCATGGTCTTGTTAAATCTATTTGAATTTCCAAATTAATTCACTATGAACCAAACTTCAAAACGTGCAGATTGATGTTTATTCCAAGTGCATATAACAAAATAAATTACAAAATTGAAACAGTACAATTTTAGAACCCTTCATGTTTCCATAGAGGAAAACCACCATGCAATTGCTGAGAGATTAGTGTTTAATTGTGATCAAAACTTATTTATAAAGTGGAGGAAAAATGGATTTTAATGTTCAGTTCTGTGAAGAACTGAGTTGTTTTTGTTAAAAAGGTCAAAGTCATTTTGAACAGTGAGATTAAGACCTCATTACTAAGAAATCACATGAAGTTAGCTAAATGACTCGGAATCTCTGTCAGAGATAATTGTTAACATTTTTGTTGACTTGAATAGTGCAACTGAAACATAGAGTACCCAGATTCAGGACATTTCAGAGAGATAAGATCTGTTATGCTAAGTGCTGCTACTTTGGTAGTCTCCAAACGCAGAGCAGAGAGGGAAAAGTACTGAGTTGCTTAGAAGAAAACCACAGAAGCATAAGGCTATAGAGTTGTCAGAGGAAGAGATTTTGCAAGACTGTTCAAAGGTTTGAGATTAAGGAACCCAATTTAGGTAGTAAGTGAGCTGAGTGAACGGTTTGTTCAACAGTTTCAGAAATTGATATTAGCTCAAGAAAATAATACTGAGTGAGTGTAAATTTGTCAAAAAGAAACCAATTACAGTTGTGCCAACTGAAAAAGAAGCTTTAGTGTAAAGAGAACTTTGAGTGTCAGAAAGATTGTTGGGGTAAAAGTATTGAATCCATCTTTCTAATGTTTGTAATGAATTTACTTCAGAGAGTGTTTAGTAATCTCTTTAACCTTTTGCATAATAAACTTGTGTTAAAAGTACATCAGCAGGCGCTAGTAAATATGCTGTGACTAACATCCATAAACAGAAAAGCAAAACTTATGATCTATCAAGCCCACTCTCTGACTTGTCCCGCATCACCATGAACTACAACCATAACAAATGTTTTTCTGAATGAGAAAGTAAAAAGTTTGAATTGCTGTTACAATTACTAGACTTTTTTTGTGTCCTGGTAATTCTAGGTAATACTGTAAACAGTGCACAATATTAAACAAATGCTTTGTTGTTTTCCTCAGGCTACTATAGTGACGGACTCAATGCCATCATTGTGTTTGCAGCATGTTTCCTGCCAGAGAGCAGTCGACCTGACTATAATTATATTATGGAAAATCTCTTTTTGTGAGTAGAATGTCAATATTTGTCTTAATGTTGTCCCTAAGTTACTGAACCAGCATGATCTATGGACTGCTACTTAACTAATTGGATGGATAAAGATTTTTTTGTATAGGCTAAAAAATAACTGCATGTGAATTTACAAAAAACTGATACATTCTAAACCTCAAATTCCAGTTCTGTAAAAACCTGTACAGTACACCTCAACATGACTCCCAGAATGTCCAGGGCATTTTTTGTTTTCCAGGTAACATATTGGATGTGTGTTTATTATTACCATGTGGTTAAATGCACTAGCAGTTAATGTATGCATCATCATGGTCCATAAATGGAAAATCAGTTGAAGGGCTTGTTAATCTGATATTGTTGAGGGATGGACATTGGCCAGAACATCCACGAAACATTGTGTTTCTCTTCAAAAGGTATAGTGGGATTTTAATGCCCATCTGAAGCACTAGATGCAGGTTTGATGTAGTACTCTATATTTTCACTTATGAAATAGCATGTTCAAAAATGTCTCAGCTGACCTCTCATTTGAAGAGCAATAACTGGAAAAGTTACATTTCTTTCATTAATCCTCAAAGGTGCTCAAGGTTATGCACTCATGGGGTGACATGGGTTGATCCCATGACCTGCTGAGAAAGTTGACAATGTTCCAACTGAGCCAACTGACACTTCTGAGCCAGGTCCAAAATTCAGCTTTATAGCCAATCAAAAGCATGAAGCCTGAAATGCAAACGCACAGTATTGGAAACACTCAGCAGCTGAGGTAGCATCTGCGGAGAGATGAAAGCTATTTCAAGTAGATAATTTTGTCATAACGAGATATTATGGGTGAACAGTTTGTGAGGAGGAATGGAGCAAAGGAAAGGGTGGATGTAGAGAGAGAATAAAGAGAATTAAAATCTTGCATACACAAGACGTGAATGATCAAGGTGGTTGGGTAAAGGATGTGAGATGGTTAAATAACCAGTGATAAAATGTGAAGGAACTGAAAGAGGTGAGAAAAAAGTACAGAAGTGAAATCATGAACTCTTCATTCAATCTGATGGTCATCTTATATTTCCCTATGATTTTCTTTTAGCCTCCTTTTGTTTTGCATGATTATCATAAAGTCTCCCATGGGGAACCGTGTCAAACACTTTACTGAAATCCATATAGATCACATCTACCGCTCTGCCCTCATCAATCCATTTTGTTACTTCCTCAAAAAACTCAATCAAGTTTGTGAGACATGATTTCCCACGCACAAAGCCACGTTGACTATCCTTAATCAGTCCTTGCCTTTCCAAATACATGTACATCCTGTCCCTCAGGATTCCCTCCAACAACTTGCCCACCACTGACGTCAGGCTCACTGGTCTATAGTTTCCTGGCTTGTCTTTACTGCCCTTCTTAAATAGTGGCATCACCTTAGCCAACCTCCAGTCTTCCGGCACCTCACCTGTGACTATCAATGATACAAATATCTCAGCAAGGGGCCCAGTAATCGCTTCTCTAGCTTCCCACTGAGTTCTAGGGTACACCTGATCAGGTCCTGGGGATTTATCCACCATTATGCATTTCAAGACATCCAGCACTTCCTCCTCTGTAATATGGACATTTTGCAAGATGTCACCATCTATTTCCCTACATTCTATATCGTCCCATGTCCTTTTTCACAGTAAATACTGATGCAAAATACTCGTTTAGTATCTTCCCCCATTTTCTGCGGCTCCACACAAAGGCTGACTTGCTGATCTTTGAGGGGCCCTATTCTCTCCCTAGTTACCCAACTGTCCTTCATGTATTTGTAAAAATCCTTTGGATTCTCCTTAACTCTATTTGCCAAAACTATCTCATGTCCCCGTTTTGCCCTCCTGATTTCCCTCTTAAGTATACTCCCACTGCCTTTACACTTTTCTAAGGATTCACTCGATCTATCCTGTCTATACCTGACATATGCTTCCTCCTTTTTCTTAAACAAACCCTCAAACCCTCAAATCCTCTTTAGTCATCCAGCATTCCCTATACCTACCAGCCTTCCCTTCCACCCTAACAGGAATATACTTTCTCTGGATTCTCGTTATCTCATTTTTGAAGGCTTCCCATTTTCTAGCTGTCCTTTTACCTGCGAACATCTGCAACCAATTGGCTTTTTGAAAGTTCTTGCCTAATACCGTCAAAATGGCCTTTTTCCAATTTAGAACTTCAACTTTTAGATCTGGTCTATCCTTTTCCATCACTATTTTAAAACTAATAGAATTATAGTCGCTGGCTCCAAAGTGCTCCCCCACTGACACCTCAGTCACCTGCCCTGCCTTACTTACCAACAGTTGGCTAAGTTTTGCACCTTCTCTAGTAGGTACACCCACATGCTGAGTCAGAAAATTTTCTTGTACACATTTAACAAATTCCTCTCCATCTAAACCCATAACACAATGGCAGTCCCAGTCTATGTTTGTAAAGTTAAAAGCCCCTACCATAACCACCCTATTATTCTTACAGATAGCTGAGATCTCTTACAAGTTTGTTTCTCAATTTCCCTCTGACTATTAGAGGGCCTATAATGCAATCCCAATAAGGTTATCATCACTTTCTTATTTCTCAGTTCCACCCAGATAACTCGCCTGGATGTATTTCTGGAACTATCCTCCCTCAGCACAGCTGTAATGCTACCCCTTATCAAAAATGCCACTCCCCCTCCTCTCTTGCCTCCCTTTCTATCCTTCCCGTAGCATTTGTATCCTGGAACATTAAGCTGCCAGTCCTGCACATCCCTGAGCCATGTTTCTGTAATTGCTATGATATCCCAGTCCCATGTTCCTAACCATGCCCTGAGTTCATCTGCCTCCCCTGTTTGGCCCCTTGCATTGAAATAAATGCAGTTGAATTTATTAGTCCTACCTTGTCCCTGCCTGCCCTGACTGACTTGCTTCTGTTCTCAACTGTACCAGTCTCAGATTGATCTCTTTCCTCACTATCTCCCTGGGTCCTACTCCCACCCCCTACCCGCACCCCCCCTACCTTACTAGTTTAAGTCCTCCCGAGCAGCTCTAGGTCCAATTTAGGTGCAACCCGTCCTTCTTGTACAGGTCACTTCTACCCCAAAAGAGATTCCAATGATCCAAAAATGTGAATCCTTCTCCCATACACTAGCTCCTCAGCCATCTGCTCTGTCCTCCTATTCCTTCCCTCACTAGCTCGTAGCACCAGGAGTAATCCAGATATTACTATTCTCGAGGACCTCCTTTTTAAATTCCTGCCTAACTCTCTGTAATCTCCCTTCAGAATCTCAACCTTTTCCCTTCCTATGTCATTGGTTCCAATGTGGACAATGACCTCTTGCTGGCCCCTCTCCCCGTTGAGAACATTCTGCACCCTCTCTGAGACATCCTTGATCCTGGCACCAGGGAAGCAATACATCTTTCTGATTTTTCGCTGTTGGCCACAGAAACGTCTGTCTGTGCCCCGGACTATAGAGTCCCCTAACACAATTGATCTTTCGGAACCCAACATACCCTCGTTGCATTAGAGCCAGTCTCAATACCAGAAACTTGGCTGTTCGTGCTACGTTCCCCTGTGAATCCATCACCCCCTACATTTTCCAAAACAGCATACTTACTTGAAATGGGGATAGCCACAGAAGACTCCTGCACTAGCTGCCTTACCTCTTCTATCTTTTCTGGAGTTAACCCATCTATGTGACTGTATGAGACTTTGCCCCTTCCTATAACTGCCATCCAACACGTACCATTGCTGTTGCAAATTCCTCATTGCCTCTAACTATCTCTCCAACCGATTCATTTGATCTGATAGGATTCGCAACCAACAGCATTTATTGCAGATATAATCCGCAGTAACCCGTAAACTCATCGTTAAACTCCCACGTTTGACAAGAAGCGCATATAACTCTACTAAAGGCCATTTTTGCTCCTTCACAATCTACAGACCCAGAAAATAACACAGTCTTATTCCTCTACAAAATATTGCCCCCAGATTAAATGAATAGTTATGGCTTACATTTTAAGTTTAATCAAGAGACATATCTCAAAAAACATATAATCAAGAAAGAAACCATTCTACTCACTACTGCAGACTTTCTATAGGCCACACTTAAAACAATACATTTACCTGTTTCTGTTCTATGACTTCACCCAACCGTTCCTCCAAGATCAGTTGTGAATTTCACTGTTTGTTAATTTTCCCAGCCGCACTCTGATGTCTAGCAATACATGAATTCAAGCAGCAAAGGCAGTAACTGTGCAGGTTCACTGTGATTTAAGTTTCTTTCTCTCTGTCTGTCTCCTGCACTGACCTCATCATATGCTTACTTTGTCTATTCTTCTCCCTTTTAAAACTCCTGTTGTTTTGGAACTTTGGGGAAAAAAGTCAAAACAATGCAACAGCATGTAAAACCTTAATTGCTGCTCCTGGAATTCAAGGAAATCAACTCCAATACCTAAAATACCTCAAAAACAAAAGCAGCTGTTACAGCCAGAAATTTTTCCCATCTTTCATCTTGGATTACCCAGAATCCTTTTTTTAACACTTCTGTTACTATACCGATTGCTGTTTTCCAGCTAATCATTTAAGTCATTGGTGACTGGTTAGTTCAGTTGGCTGGACAGTTGACTTGTGATGTAGAGAGCCACCAGTAGCGTGGGTTCAATTCCTGCACCGCTGTGGTTATCATGAAGTACACACCTTCTCAACCTCTTCTCTCGCCTGAAGCATTGTGACCCTCAGGTTAAACCACCACCAATTATTTCTCTCTATTGGGAGAACAACTCTATGGTTTGATAATACAATGGCAATTTACCTATACCATAATTCTTTTCCTTTTGTGAGGTGTGAAGTGGTTAATCTTGGGAGGAAAAATGTGGAGAAACAATACAAAATATGAGGTACAACTCAAAAGGTGGGAGTTGGGCAGAAAAGCAAGGCGGAGTGGCGAATAAAATATTTAAATTCCCCAACTTTATTAACAGGGGCACAGTAAACTATGTTAAAAGTGTGTGCAATGATTTGGCCTCAGCTGAAGTACATTTCTGGGTGCCACATTTTGGGAAGAATGTGAAGCCATTAAGGACAGAACAGAAACATTTGGGAAAAAAATATCCTTGGAAAGAGAAATTTCTGTTATGTGGATATAGTTGACCAATTGGGACAGTTTTCCTTGGAGAAACTAATGTTAAGAGGAGATCTGATAATGATATTCAAAAGCATGATTGTTCTGGACAGACTAAATGAGGAAAAATGTTCCATTATTAGAAATATCAAGAATAAGAGCAAGCAAATATTGACAAAAAAAACAAGCAGTGATGCCACAGCAATCTGGAATGCATTGCCTGAGAAGATGGTGGAGGTAGGTTTAATTGAGGCATTGAAGAGAGAATTGGATTGTTAACTGGAAAATGTGAAGGTGCAGGGCTTTATGGAGAATCTGGGGGAATAACTCTGGGTAAGTTGCTTATTTACAGAGCTGGTAGAGCCATCGCTGACAGAATGGTCTCTTCCTGTGTTGTAACAATCTGTGTGCTGCCTTGTTGCCCTTGTGTTTCTCCTCAAAATTGTTCATCTGTATAATCCAGTTTTGTAGGAGGGTTGAGCAAGAAATATTAAATGTTAATTTAACCCTCTAATAAGATTAAAACCACCACACCTGACTCTTTAATTTGCTATACACCTAAGGAAAAAGACCAGACAACCGAAGGATGTGGAAAACGAATGAACAATCCATTCTGAGGACTTGTACAGTTAAAATGTTATTCAGTTTTTATTTTACCCCACCTATAACACCAATGGGTTTTTTTGTCCCTCTGTATGTAGGTGTGGAGGAATATTTTAAAAGGGGTTAGATTTGTAATTATTAGAGTTATATGACATCACCACAGTTGTGTCTGCCTGTTGTTAGAATCCATCTGTAATAAAAGATAGTTCTTCTTAACTACAGAAATCTAGTCCATGTTTTCTGTTAACCTGCGTCTATCAGATAAGTACATTGGGGACGTTGTGTACTTGATAAAATTGTTAACCTTTACGACAACTCCCGGAATAACAGGGCTTGAATTTCAATGTGCTGCTCCAGTGAGACGATACTGAGGTTGGGAACTGAGGAGAATTTCTTCTTAACTCAGCCATTAGTGAAGTCTGGAATTCACTGCCTGAAAAGGTGGTTGAGTCAGAAACTCTCATAATATTCAAGCAGTTGTCACACCTCACTGGTGTAACATGCTAGAAATCAAGTCCTGCTATTTCTGGAGTCAACAAAAAAATTGAGTATTTTATCGAAGTGTGGCAGTATTCCTGAATGTGTAAGTCTTTCATACCCAGGTTAACAGAATGCAGGGACTACGTTTCTAAACTTAATGAGAATTACTATTTATTACAAGTGAATAGACTTTAGTTACAAATAGACAGTCGTGAACCGGCAACCTGTAACTCTACTAATTAAGACTCTCACCCTCTTATAAAACTTGCCTTTCACACATATACAGATATAGGACCATAAGATATAGGAGCAGAAATTAGGCTATTCAGCACATTGGGTCTGATCTGCCATTCAGTGATGGCTGATGAGCTTCTGAATCCCATTCTCCTGCTGTCTCCCTATAACCTTTGATCCCTTTTAGAATCAATAATCTATCTTTCTCTGTCTTAAAGATACTCAATGACCTGGCCTCCATAGTCTTCTGTGGCAGTGAATTCCATAGATTCACCACTCTCTGGCTGAAGATGTTTCTGCTTATCTCCCTTCTAAAAAGTCTTCTCTTTACTCTAAGGCTGTGCCCTCGAGTCCCAGTCTCTCCTACCAATGGAAACATCTTCCCAACATCTGCCGTGTCCAAGTCATTCAGTATTTTGTAAGCTTCAATTAGGTCACCCCTCAACCTTCTAAACTCCACCGAGTATAGACCTACAGTCCTCCAATGTTCCTCATATGTTAAGCTGTTCATTCCTGGGGCCATTCTCATGAATCTCCTCTGAACACGCTCCAAGACCAGTACATCCTTTCTGATATGGGGCCCAAAACTGTGCACAGTACTCCAAATGTGGCCTTACCAGAGCCTTTTAGAGCCTCAGACATACAATTCTGCTTTTATATTCAAGTCCTTTCAAAATAAATGCTATCATTGCATTTGCCTTCTTAACTATTGACTCAACCTGCAAGTTTACCCTGAGAGAATCCTGGAATATCCTGGGAGAATCCTCCTCCCAAGTCTCTATGCATTCAGACTTCTGAATTTTCTCTCCATTTAGAAAATAGTCCATGCCTCCTCTTCCTCCCAAAGTCCATGACGTCACACATTCCCACGTTGTATTCCATCTGTCACTTCTTTGCCCACTCTCCTAACCTGTCCAAATCCTTCTGCAGGTTCCTTGCCTTCTCAATGCTATCTGCCCCTCTACTTATCTTTGTAACATCTGCAAACTTAGCCAGAATGCCCTCAATTCTTTCATCTAGATCACTAATGTATAAAGTGAAAAGTTGTGGTTCCAACACTGAACCTTGCAGAACACCACTTGTCACCGGCTGTCACCCTGAGAAGGACCCTTTTATTCCGACTCTCTGCTTACTGCCAGACAGCCAATTGTCCATGCTCGCACCTTGCCTCTAATGCCACAAGCCCTTATCTTACTCAGTAGCCTCCTGTATGGCACCTTGTCAAAGGCCTTCTTGAAGTCCAGGTAGATAACATCCATTGGTTGTCTTTGGTCTATTCTGCTCGTTACTTAGAGTCATAGAGTCACAGAGATATACAGTATGGAAACAGACCCTTCGGTCCAACCCGTCATGTGACCAGATATCCCAACCCAATCTAGTCCCACCTGCCAGCACCCGGCCCATATCCCTCCAAACCCTTCCTATTCTCATACCCATCCAATTGCCTCTTAAATGTTGCAATTGTACCAGCCTCCACCACTTCCTCTGGCAACTCATTCCATACACGTACCACCCTCTGCATGAAAACGTTGCCCTGTAGGTCTCTCTTATATCTTTCACCTCTCATCCTAAATCTATACCCTCTAGTTCTGGACTCCCCGACCCCAGGAAAAAGACTTTGCCTATTTACCCTATCCATGCCCCTCATAATTTTGTAAAATCTTCAAAGAGTTCCAGCAGATTTGTCAGACATGGAAAACCCTTGATGATACCATGCTGACTCTGCCCTATTTTACCATTCACTTCCAAGTATTCAGAAATCAGGATTCAGGATTCTATATCCTACCCACGACCGAGGTTAGGGTAATTTTCTGTCTTCTGACTTACTCCCTTTTTAAACAGGGGTGTTATGTTAGTGATTTTCCAGTCCTCTGGGACCCTTCCTGATTCTAGTGATACCCGAAGGGTTACCACTAATGCCTCCATTATCTCTCCAGCTATCTCCCTTAGAAAGCTGGGGTGTAGTCCATCTGGTCCAAGTGATTTATCCACCTTCAGGCAATTCCGTTTTTCTAGCACCTCTTTCTTGGTGGTGGCCGCCGTACTCAGCTCACCATACCCTCCGTTTTGAATTTTTGGGAATTAACTTGTTTCTCTGTGAAGACTGATGTGAAGTAATTATTCAGTTCCTTAACCATTTCCTTGTTCCCCACTACCATCTCTCTTGCATCATTTTCCAATGGCCAAATGTCCGCTTTTGCCTCTCTGTTGCCCTTTATGTTTCTAAAGAAATTCTTACAGTTTTCCTTGATATTAGTGGCTAGCATACTCTCCTATTTAATCTTTTCCTTTTTTTTTGTTGATCTTTGTAAACTTTTGAATCCTCTGGTTTCCCACTGTTCTTCGCCACATTATAAATTTTCTCTTTTGCTTTAATGCTATCCCTGACTTCCTTAGTCAGCCATAGCTGCCTCATCCTCCCTGTACCATGCTTCTTTTTCCTCAGAATGAATCTCTGTTGTGTCTCCTGAATTACCCCCAGAAACCCCTGCCATTTCTGTTCCATTGTCTTTCCTGTTCGGCTTCTCTCCCAGTCAATTCTGTCCAGCTCCTCCCTCATGCCTCTATAGTTGCCTTTGTTCAGCTGAAATACTGTTACCTCTAATTCTATCTTCTCCCTCTCAAATTGAGGAGTAAATTCGATTATGTTATGATTACTGCTTCCGAAGATATCCTTCGCCTTAAGCTCCCTTGTCAAGTCTGCCTCATCGCACATCACTAAATTGCCTGTTCACGAGAGGAATCCACCACAAGCTGCTCCAAAAAGCCATCTCGTAAACATTCCACAAATTCCTTTTCTTGTGAGCCACTACCAACCTGATTTTCCCAGTACACCTGCACATTGAAATGCCCCATGATCACTGTAACTTTGCCTTTCCTACACACCTTTTCTATCTCCTTGTGCATCTTGTGCTCCAGCTCAACTACTGTTTGGAGGCCTATACGTGACTCCAAATATTTTTTTTAAACCTTTGCAGTTTTTCAATTCTGCCCACACAGACTCTACACCATCTGACCCTCCTTCATTTCTTAATATTGATTTAATTTCATTTTTACTAATAGGGCAACCCAACCTCCTCTGCCCACCTGCCTATCTTTTTGATTGGATATATCTCCTTGAATATTCAACTCCCAATCCTGATTCCATTGTAGCCATGTCTCCGTGATGCCCACCACATTATTCTTGCCAATTTCGATCTGCGGCACATGCTCATTTACCTTATTCCTTATACTGCGTGCATTCAGATATAACGCCTTGAGTGCTGTATTAACCGTCCCTCTTCTCATTATCATTCGTTTGTCCAATGTACTTGAAATTTGATTGCTAACCCTTTCCAAATATTCTGTCCTATTCGTGTCTGTGCTGGAGATTTTAATAATCTCTCCTTTGTTCTGCAGTCTTAACTTCTCTTTTAATTCGGGTTTTCTAATTTTCCCTATCACCTCTTGTCTCCACATAGACACATACATGCCTCCTCCACACATTTAGTTTAAAACCCTGCCTATAGTCCTAGTTATGCGATTCACTAGGACTCTGGTCCTAGCTTGGTTCAGATGAAGACTGTCCCATCCCTTCTGACCCAATACTGGTGCTAATGTCCCGTGAATTCCAACTCATTCCTCCCACACCAATCTTTGAGCCACTCATTTACCTGCTTAATGTTATTGACACTTTGCCAATTAGCTTTGTGGCTCAGGTAGTAATCCAGAGATTATTACCTTTTTGGTTCAGCTTTTTAATTTATGTGTTCATATTCTGTTAGCAGAATCTCTGCCCTAGTCTTTTCTATGTTGTTGGTACCTATGTGGACCACAACCACTGAATCTTTACCCTCCTACTCAAAGTTCCTCTGCAGCCCAGATGAGATATCCCGAAGTCGAACACCAGGCAGGCAACACAACATTCGGGATTCTCGATCCTGCTTATTGAGAACAGTATCTATGCCCCTAACTGTACTATCCCCAATTACAATAAAATTTCTCTTCTCTCCCCCCCCCCCCCCCCCCCCCCCACCTGAATGGCTCCCTGCACCACGGTGCTGTGGTCAGTTGGCTCATCTCCCTGCAGTCCCCATTCTCCCCCACACAGGGAGCAAAACTCTTGAACCCGTTGGACAAGGGTAAGGGCTGAGGCTCTGCAACTCTCCCTCCTGGATCCCTGTATCTGCCTCACTTTCAGCCATAGTCTGCTGTTCCTGACTTCTGGCTGAATTAGAATTAGTTAGTCTAATGGGTGTGACTGTCTCCTCAAACAGAGTCCAGAAAACTCTTTCCCCTCCCTGATGTGTTGCAGTGTTTGAAGCTCAGACTCTAGCTCATTTACTCTGAGCCGGAGTTCTTCCAGAAACCAACATTTACAACAGACTAGGACACACAAAGGAAATTGGTGTTATGCACAAAGGAAAAGACTGGGAAGGTAATTCAATGATGAAATTATGCTTATGCTTGCTAGGACTTGCTATTCCTTAATCTCTCTTCACCAGACAGTGTCACTGGCTTGCAGAAGCATAGAGTGTTCATTGCATGTGTTTTACCATTCATCGAGTACTCTCTTTACTTATTATCTGTTTCAAATGAATCACCAAACATTATCAGGTTCAAATTCCATCTGGCATTGATCCATCAATCTGGCTAACCTGTCTATATCTGCCTGTAACCTAGGTTCTTTCTCCTCACTGTCAACCACCCAGTCAATCATCCTGTAATCCTCAAAATTACTCCTCATACCACCACTACCACTGAAGGTAAATTCAGTGAAATGGATTTTCTCATATGCAATTCTAGTAGTAGGGAGATAATCCCAGCTTTTCGCTATAACAAAGAGAGAAATAAGAGCTTCCACATCCAGCTTCTAGACCTTAACAATTGCTGAAAGCTAAAACTAAAAATCCTAGTTCTGTGGGAGCTTGACCCCACCCATTCAGGCTGCTTGTATTGTTCCAGCTTCTTAAAAAAAAAAACTCAAGGCCTCACAAACTTTAGTTTATTGGCTTTGAACAGACAGTTCATTACCTCTGTCTCAATCTTTCTTCATTTTTAAAAAAAAGGGCAAAATACACCTCTTAAAGACATATGTCATCACAAATGCAATTTTTAAAATTCACTCAAACAAAACCATTTTTTTCTTCGACCACAGGTATGTGATCAGTACCTTAGAACTCTTGGTAGCTGAGGACTACATGATCATTTATCTAAATGGAGCTACTCCACGGCGAAAAATGCCAGGTTTTAGCTGGATGAAAAGGTGCTATCAAATGATTGACAGAAGGCAAGTATTTTTCATTATTAACATTACAATCAACCTCTCCAGTACAGAGTAAGCCTCCTTACTGTAATTCCAACAGAACCATCAGAAATTTCTTGGGGTTTAGCAGAAGGAGCACCTAAACACCAGCCCTAAATGCAAGTGCTGGGTGCTAACATTAGCTTTTATCTTTTCAATCTTATGTAGTCATATCAACCTGAAGACCAAGTGAATAGAGCTGTGGTTACCCACTGAACTCAATCAGTGATTAGTCTGAGCTCTGTAATGAACAGTAGTTACTATCTCTCTTGGGCTGTTGTCAGTGCATGTAGGATAGACCATCAAATTGCACTGAGCACATCAATGTTATTATTTTGATAGCATTGAAAACTTGAGTCAGAAGCTGAGTTGATATCAACCTTTTACATTTTGAATTTCAGTCTTCAATAATAAATTAAAGGAAATTTGATTGGAATCGCCTTCTTACTTTGATCCAGAAAAGACTAAGATAAAGAGAAAGAAACTCTCCCAAAGATAAAGCTTCTTTCTCTAGTGTACTATTTCTTCATGGAATCCAATTTATCTGGAGTAAACTCAATGTTTTTGCTTCTATTACCTTATTAAAAGCTTTCCATAATTACATAAACAACCTAGCATGCAATGTTAGAATAGCTGCAGAAAGTAATTTGTTGAATTGCTGATTTGACTGAATATACTCCTTTGACTAGAATGCGCAGTATCATCAGTCTCTAATTTAGTCAAAGAGATTATTTTCTTGATTTTTTTTTTCTGAATTCTCATCCCATTTGTAGGTGTCTAAACCAATGTAATAAGCTTCCATAGCTGTCAGATTAAGAATATGATTTAAAATAACAAAATTGTATGAACATGGAATATAGAACATAGAACAATACAGCGCAGAACAGGCCCTTCAGCCCTCGGTGTTGCGCCAACCTGTGAACTATTCTCAGCTCGACCCCTACACTATCCCATCATCATCCATGTGATTATCCAAGGATTGTTTAAATCTTCCTAATGTGGCTGAGTTGATTACATTGGCAGGTAGGGCATTCCACACCCTTACCACTCTCTGAGTAAAGAACCTGCCTCTGACATCTGTCTTGGATCTATCACCCCTCATTTTGTACTTATGCCCCCTTATACAAGCTGACGGTCATCATCTTAGGAAAAAGACTTTCACTGTCTACCCTATCTAATCCTCTGATCATCTTGTATGTCTCTATAAAATCCCCTCTTACCCTTCTTCTTTCCATTGAGAACAGAACATTGGGAAGTGGTGAAAATGTTACATGCTTATGAGGTGTTAGTATATTATTGAGAGAATTTTTCATCACAGGTTGAGGAAGAATCTGAAATCATTTATAATTGTGCATCCATCATGGTTTATCAGGACGATCCTTGCAGTCACTCGGCCATTCATTAGGTAGGTTGGTACGGTTTTCCTATGTGCTATTCAGAGAGATGAACAAATATTAAGCATATAAATATTCACTTTTTATGGATATCTGTAACCAGCATAGATATTTATTTATCATTACAGAAATACTTAGAGGTGTCACAATTTTTTTATTACTACAGATTAAATTGGGACTAAATTAAATTTATACAGAAGAAAACCACCTCCATGCCACTTTGCTGTTTAATTTGTGTAATTCTATGACTTCTGACATCTTGTCTGTACCCAGTATCCTATGTTTCTCCAGGACATGGTTCAGGAGTAAGATTTGTCTATACTTAGAGCACAGAACTTCTGTATATAGCATTCCTGAACACTAATCTTTTATTTTTATTCATTCAAGGGATGAGAGCATCACTGGCTATGCCAGCATTTATTGCCCATCCCTAATTACCCAGAGGACAGTATAAGAGTCATTGTTGGTGAGTTTAGATTCACATATAGGCCAGGCTAGGTAAGGATGGCAGCTTCCTTCCCCAAAGGTCATTAATGAAATTCTAGATAAATTATGTCACTGCTGAAGAAGCTATGTGTTAAACATAGTTCAGCAAAATTGTTCCATCATATCTCAGGTGGCATATCAAACCAATAGTAGGCACCTATAGATGCCTGGATTCACTAAGGCTCCATTAAATACCACCCAGAAGAGGGGCATATGGAAATAGATTAAATGAATGAACAAGAATTTGAGTGTTGGAGGATAATGTGGTAAAATGTGAGGATATACAGTTTGGTGGGAAGAAAAGAGGGATATCCATTAAATGGAAAGAGACTACAATGAATTGGTAGTGAGGGAACTGTACTTGAATCACCACAAAGTTACTATGCAAGTACAGCAAATAATTGGAAGCAAAGGAAATGTTAGCCTTTGTTGCATTGAGATTGTACCTAGAGTAAACTGTATGGTTTTGACTTCCTTACTGAGCTGGGATATACTGGGATTGCAGGCAGTTTAGAGAAGGTTCACGAGGGAAAAGTTAGTCAGATGAGTAATGGAGCGGCATAGCGACTCAATGGTTAGCACCGCTGCCTCACAACATTAGGGACCTGCTTTCAATTCCACCTTTCGGTGACAGTCTGTGTGGAGTTTGTACATTCTCCTTGTGTCTGCATAGGCATCTTCTGGGTGCTCTGGTTCCCCCCATAGTCCAAAGATGTGCAGGCGAGGTGGATTGGCCATGGAAAATGAAAGGTTATAGGGACTGGTTTGGAGTATGGGTGTGGGTGGTATGCTGTTCAGAGGGTGTTGATTTGATGGGCTGTATCGCTTGTTTCGAGACTGTAGGGATTCTATGAATGGTGTAGCAGTTTGAGCCTATATTCATTAAAATTTAGAAAACTGAGAGGTGTTTTATTGAAATATGTAGGATTCTGAGGCAACTTAACAGGGAGGATGCTGAGAGGATGTTTCCCCTCTTGGGGCAATCTAGGACTAGATGACACGGTTTAAAATAAGATCTTTCTAATCTAAGATGGAAATGGAGAGAAATTTCTTTTTTGAGGCTTGTTAATCTTTTTACATTCTCTACACTAAAGAGCAATGAAAGCTGCTGCTTGAGTATTTTCAAGACCAAGTTGGCTAGATTTTGATCTTCAAGGAGGTCAAGGGTTATAGGAGGCAGGTTAAAAATTGGAGTTAGGGTCAGATTCAAATTGGCTGTTAGAGAATAGGCTTGAGAGGCCACAGGGCTTTGTTGCTTCTATTTCCTTTTTTCTTAAACACACATATTCTCAACTACTAATCTTAGTCTGGCAGTCTGGTGGGCTGAAGAGTGACAGATGGAGTTTAATTTTGATAAATGTGAGGTATTGTATTTTGGGAAAGCAAATTAAAGCAGGACTTGCACACTTATTGGTAGAGTCCTCAAGAGTGTTGCAGAGCAAAGAGACTTTAGGGTGCACGTTCATAGTTCCTTGAAGGTGGAGTCACAAGTAGACAGGATAGAAGGCATTTGATATACTTTTATTGGTCAGGGCATTGAGTATAGGAGTTGGGGTGTAATATTACGGCTGTATAGGGCATTTGTTAGGCCACTTTTAGAATACCGCATTCAATTTTGGTCTCCCTGCTATAGGAAATATGTTGTTAAACTTGAGCGGGTGCAAAAAAGATTTACAAGGATATTGCCAGGGTTAGGAGGGTTTGAGCAATAGGGAGAGCTGATAGACTAGTGCTGTTTTCCCTGAAGTGTTGGAGGCTGAGGGAATGACATTATATAGGTTTATAAAATTGAGGGGCATGAATAGGGTGAATAGTCTCAAGGTCTTTTCCCCAGGATAGTAAAGTCTAAAACTAGAAGGCATAAGCTTAAGGTAAGCGGGGAAAGATTTAAAAGGGACCTAAGGAGCATTTTTTTCACACACAGGGTGATGCGTGTATGGAATGAGCTGACAGAGGAAGTGGAGGAGTCTGGTACAATTCCAACATTTGAAGGATGGGTACATGGATAGGAATGATTTAGAGGGATATAGACCAAGTGCTGGCAAACGGGATAGATTAATTTAGAATATCTGGTTGGCATGGTCTGTTTCTGTGCTGTACAACCCCCATGACTCTATGCTGCAATCAAGTCATGTTCTAAATATATGTAACCTTGGAGGATTTCATGTATAGATTTTTACATTAATTTTAAATCAGTAGAGCAACAATGAAGGTGGGACGATTTCCTCAAGTGGTCATTGATTACTTTTGAGAATGTTATGGAACACTTTGGAAACAACAAATACCTGAATTCCTGGTGAAAGTAAACTTACTTTATAAAATGTTTGGGCAACGACTGCTTTGTAATGTTTATCTTTATGCTTTGAAAGATATAACAATGGTTTTGAATTATTTTCATCAGTTCAAAATTCAGCAGTAAGGTGAGATATGTCAGTAGCCTGGCTGAGCTGGAGGAACTCATCCCCATGCAGCATGTTCAGATTCCAGACACTATCAAAAAGTGAGTAATGTATTTCATATGTATTTGGTTGATTCATGTGTTTAATATTATTAGCAAAGTGTATAAAACTGACATTTTTACCTTGCTTATCACAAACTTTGGCAATTGTATTATTCAAGATCTACTGTAGATAATTCCATTTGTAATGCTTTATAGTGTCTATCTTTCGTGTACTCTTCAAAATCAATTTGAAAGTGAATTTGAACAGACTGGAATACATTGCCATATATCTGATATTAAGGCAACTAGTGAACAATGTTTATTTTATGTTTATAAATTGTGAAAAGTATACTATTCTATACAGAACCATAATCATTAGATTTGCAGGAATCCAATCTGCAGCGATAGATTTGTTCATTTTGTTGCATTACTTATTTTCCTCTACAGTTAATAACTCAAACACTTCTTAGCTAATTATGTTTCCTCCTCAGAATATTATGCTTATAAACTGAATTTTCTTGCATTGCTATAGTTTCTGTTTTTTTCTATTGTGGTTGAAAAATACGTTCATGGAGCCCAGCTTTTTCTTAAAGTCCAACTCTAGGAGGTTGTTATTTGAAGTGATGATGTGAAAGAGTTGGTGTAAAAGTTGAGTGCACTGTATCTACCAATCTTAATCAGAAAAATAAGGTTTACGACACTTAAGTAAATTCACATTTTGTGTATGGACTTTAGGATTGACAAAATGTCAAGAACATGCTATCTATTAAAACAGTTTTTTCATGGGTATCACTTAGCACATTGATAAACCTTTTACACAAAGGGAATCTTCCTCTTCCTTATAGATAATCATGTTGCAATCAGAGGACTTATATCATTGGTTTTATTCCAATACTAAACCTGAACTTTTAAGAATAGCAATGCAGAAACAATTTTCCAGCAGTTTATTACTGTGGTCTGTTCATACACAACTTTACAGCATGTAATGTTAACCACAAGCATTCCCTACAGATTACACATGGCATTCCACAACTCCATTCTCACTCTGAGTGAAGAGATTTAGCAGAGATACGAAGTACAAGTAAGGGAAAAATGGGAAAGGTTCCATTTTCCACTCAATTATTTCTGGACCACAAAGTAGAAATCAATTACTCCCTTACCTGTCAGTCAAATATTGTCGTGTCAGGGAAAAAAAAGGGAACTAAAAATATTTCAAAATTAACAGCAAAGAAGGTTACCTTAGATTACAAAGGGATCTTGATCAGAAAGGGGGTGGCATGGTGGCACAGTGGTTAGCACTGCTGCCTCACAACGCTAGAGACCCGGGTTCAGGCGACTGACTGACTGTGTGGAGTTTGCACATTCTCCCCGTGTCTGCGTGGGTTTCCTCCCACAGTCCAAAAATGTGCAGGTCAGGTGAATTGCCCTTAGTGTTAGGTGAAGGGGTAAATGTAGGAGAATGTGTCTGGGTGGGTTGCGCTTCGGTGGGTCAGTGTGGACTTGTTGGGCCGAAGGGCCTGTTTCCACACTGTAACTAATCTAATCTAATCAAGATGGGCCAATGGGCTGAGAAGTGGCAGATGAATTTAGATAAATATGAAGTGCTGCATTTTGGGAAAGCAAATCTTAGCAGGACTTATACACTTAAATGGTAAGGTCCTGGGGAGTGTTGCTGAACAAAGAGACCTTGGAGTGCAGGTTCATAGCTCCTTGAAAGTGGAGTCGCAGGTAGATAGGATAGTGAAGAATGCATTTGGTGTGCATTCCTTTATTGGTCAGTATGGAGTACAGGAGTTGGGAGGTCATGTTGCGGCTGTACAAGGCATTGGTTCGGCCACTTTTGGAACATTGCATGCAAATCTGGTCTCCTTCATATTGGAAAGATATTGTGAAACCTGAAAGGGTTCAGAAAAGATTTACAAGCACATTGCCAGAGTTGGAGGATTTGAGCTATAGGGAGAGGTTGAATAGGCTGGGCAAATAGAGTCATAGAGATGTACAGCACAGACCGTTCAGTCCAACTCGTCCATGCCGACCAGATATCCCAACCCAATCTAGTCCCAACTGTCAGCCCAAATCCCTCCAAACCCTTCCTATTCGTAGACCCATTCAGAGTATTTTTAAATGTTGCAATCGTACTATCTTCCACCACTTTCTTTGGCAGCTCATTCCATACATGTACCACCTTCTGTTGGAAAATGTTGTCCCTCAGGTCTCTTTTTATATCTTTCCCCTCTCACACTAAAGCTATGCCTTCTAGTTCTGGGCTGTCCCATCCCAAGGAAAAGACTTTGTCTATTTTTCCTATCCATCCCCCTCATGATTTTATAAACCTTTATAAGGTCACCCCTCAGCCTTCAACATAATTTAACAGTGAACTGTTATTAAAGTATGCACATTTATTAACTGATGTCTTATCAGTTTGCCTTCAGAAATGATGTTTATTACTTGTGTTTTTTATTGGTAAGACAAACAGGTGAAGGGCATTGTTTCATTAAATACTTAAGACACTTAAAAAGGAGCAGTGGTAATGTCCCTACCTCTAGACCAGAGACCCAGCTTCAAATCCCATCTGCTTCCTAAGCGTGTAATACTTCTCTAAACTGGCTGATTTTAAAAAAATCTTACTACGCTTATAAGGAGAGACTTACAAGACACTGGATTGGTAGGTAAAAATCAGACATATCTAATTCTGCATTCCATGAATTAACTAATATTGAGAAAAGTAATAGTATCTAGTTTGGTAATTTACTAATTTATTTGGGATTAGATTAATAATGATGCAGTCATAGTTTGACAGCATAAATGTAAGAGCTTGTATAAATGCTTTCAAATTATTCTATCTAGTGTGTTATTGCCCTTACTTAAAATATGCAAAAGAAGGATTTTCTATCACTGCATTAATATTACATCTTAAGGTTCATCCATAATTTCTACCCTTTAACTTTAAATCATCAATGCATGGCAAACATATCCTGAAAGTGTTTCTCTGCATACATTCATGGGATGTGGACATTGAAGGGACAATGGGATTTATTACTAGCTCCTAATTGCACTTGGAAAGGAGTAATGAAATTGTTTCTTGAACTGCTACAGCCCGTGTGGTGAAGCAAGTGCTACAGAACTGTTAATGAGGTAGTTCCAGGATTTTAATTCAGCAGCAATGAAGGAGCTGTGAAATATTTCCTACTAAAGATTAGTGTAGCCTGGAGGCCCTATTCTTCTTCTCATCCTAGTTGATAGTTTTAGTTTGGGAACTGCTTTTGAATTTGTCGTAGGAAGTTGCTAAACACCATTTTGTCGATGATACAAAGTGCATGATACACCATGGTGAAGGGAATGAATGATTAAAGTGGGAAATGCAATGCCAATCAATGGCTGCTTTGTCCTAGTTGATGTTGAATTAGTTCGCACAGAATTCAGAGACTCTGACATGCGCTTGTAGTCTTCTGCCCATTTAGGTTTCTGGTGACTCCCTGGAGGTTGAAAGTAAATCCTAAAATGATGATCTGTTGAATGTCAGGGAGCAGTGGTTCCACTTCTCTTGACAAAATAGTCATTGCGAATGTCATTCTTTTAGTTATATTAGAAGAGGTGTGGCTAGTTCTGACTGTTGTTTGACTAGTTTATAGGACAACCTTTCTTTGTACCAAGTTGCCACATGTTCATGAAACAGGCCTTTTTTTTTACCTTCTGAGCAAGAAGCCAACTTTGAGACCGTTCCTGACTCTGCCATAGAAATGAAAACTATAGCATGTAATTTTGGTTGAGGAGGGGTGCTGATTGACTGGAGATCAGGTCAAGTGGCCAATTAACAGCTGCAAGGGTGGGAACGAAGGCGGAACTGAATAAATGCAGGCCACATTTAAACAACCAGGACTTCTGAAATAGGCAGAAGGCAGACATTCTAGGGCTGCCTTTTATTTCTCTCATTGATCATAAGGAGGACCTTGAGATCAATGAGGGAGGAAAGAGATTTCCTTTTTTTGAATGGGGGCAGGATGTCAAGCTGCCATGGCTGTAGTCTGCAGAAGCTGCCAGGAGATGGCAAGCTGTGGAGTATGTGAAAAAAGTTCAGTGACAATCTATGCAGTGTCAGACGTCTCAGTATTCAACCCAAAGCAAAAAAAATCACACAACACCAGGTTATTGTCCAACAGGTTTAATTGGATGCACACTAGCTTTCGGAGCGTCGCTCCTTCATCACTATCACCTGATGAAGGAGCGTCGCTCCGAAAGCTAGTGTGCATCCAATTAAACCTGTTGGACTATAACCTGGTGTTGTGTGATTTTTAACTTTGTACACCCCAGTCCAACACCGGCATTTCCAAATCACAACCCAAAGCAGACACAGGAGCTTGAGGGTGCACACAGCTTTGTAGCAGATTAGTCCAACTGAGTGGTTTTCTAATCTGTTTTCAGAGGAGAATGAATAGTCAACCATATTGGTTGTGTGGAATCAGAGTCGTCATATTGTAAGGATGCCAGATTTCATTCTCTAAAATGGGTATTCTTTAATGACAGTATAGCCATTTTATGGTCAGTCTTAATGATCCTCACTTTTTAATTCCAGATGCATTCATTTAACTGAATATAAATTCTTAACTACTGTGATGGAGTTTGAGTTGATGTCTCCAGGGCAGTAAAGTCTCTGGATTACTTCTTCAGTAATATAATTGCTTTGTTACCATTTTCTTAAAATGCTTCTTCCTCTTGCAGTCTGACTGCAGGGATGTTAGACTTCTGTGTATTTTCTCATTTTAGTATGTAAGATACTGTTTCTGTTAAACAACTTCTTTCTTTTAAAACATGAATAGTTTTGGATACTGACCAGAATATTTATTCCAAGCCATAAAATCACATTTTTCTGCTTATACTTGCTGGGTATTAGCGCTTGACACACATGCATTTGTGTGCTTCAGATTGTTATCTGATTCTTGTTTCTATGAGTACTATCTGGTGCCCGAATACTAAAGCTTTTATGATAGTTTAATTGGATGTGAACATAATCCTGAAACTCCATCCTCTTCCTGTTTTATATCTTTGGCTTTATATTGTCCAAGGACCACAGTTGCTATGTTAGCTCACTAACATTATAACTATTATCCTGTTTCAAAGCTTCTCTGGTTAAGGTCTGCTTCAATGACATAAGCAGATTACAGCTAGAGTTCTTCACTGTTTGACCCTGATGTTAGCACCATTCTGTCATCACTGAAAAGAAAATACAACGTCTATCAACAGTGAACTATCTAACCAATTGGGTTCCTAGTTATTCTGTAGAATTTTAATGGGTCCGTGTTTTTCTGGGTGCTACATAATGTACAATCCACTTAGAACAGCATCCTTCTGTCTGATAAAGGCTTAACTTTATTCACGTTTTTTTTGTATTTTACTTGTGTTTCCTACTCTGTTATTGTAATATACATGAAAGACAAATTTTAGAGATTTGAAGCTATTTTCTTTACTAATAAATAGATGCAGAGATTCTTCTGTAAAATGTAATCACTGATTAGACTCTTAAAGCTTTAGTGCACTAACTGGCACAAAGAGAAGAATCAAGGTTGTTTTAATTCTTTCATGTAATATGGGAATCACTGCCAAGGTCAGCATTTGTTGCCCATCCCTAATTGTCCTTAAAATGGCATCCTGGATTATTTTAAAGGACAGCTAAGCATCAACTATATTGCTGTGGGCCTGGAGGCACACATAAGCCATCATGGGTAAAGAAGGGCTGATTTCCTTCCCTAAAGAATACTATTGAGCCAGGTGGGTTTTCTCAACTACTTTCCTGGTCACCATCACAGCAATTAGCTTTCAATTTCAGATTTATTAATTAAATGTCAATTCTACCAGCTGGATTAAACCCATGACCTCAAAACATTAGTCTCGATCTTTGGATTACTAGTCCAATAGTGTTATCAGCAAGCCACCACCTGCCCTTAGATACATAATCGATTATTATATTCAGGTTTAAGGAAATAGGTAAATCTATAATTTAGTTTTTTTGTGTGGTCAGATTTCCTCACTGGAGTAAATTTAAAATAAACCTTTAGTCTTTTGTGGGAAACTTAATGAGCAATAATTGTGAGCCACCTCAGCTGCATTAAAGACCATTTCAAGTAACACTTGTAGCCTTATTCTTAACAAATACTAAAGAAATTAACTAACTGATAAGGAAGTAAATGATTGTTTTACTTTAAAAATTATATATTAGTCTCATTAAATGTAAAAACTAATACCTGAATGTTTTAACTAATTACAGGATTCAGTACCTGAATGAGTAATTCATTCCCGATGTCCTCCATCTTAACATAAAATGCCAGATTCCACCAAGCATTGCAGATTGGTTTTGTTCCTGATGCTTTTGATATTTACTTCATCAATGCCTTGTTGCATGCTTTGTGTGATTTGCTGTTGAGTTGCTGTCACCGCCAGAGCTACCATCAAACTTTTCAAAGACAGTGCAGTCTTTCTATAAAGAGAAAATGCATAGAGTCATAGAGATATACAGCATGGAAACAGACGCTTTGGTCCAAGTGTCCATGCCGACCAGATATCCCAACCCAATCTAGTCCCACCTGCCAGCACCCAGCCCATATCCCTCCAACCCTTCCTATTCATATACACATCCAAATGCCTCTTAAATGTTGCAATTGTACTAGCCTCCACCAGTCCCTCTGGCAGCTCATTCCATACACCTACCCCTCTCTGTGTGAAAAGGTTGCCCTGCAGATCTCTTTTATATCTTTCCCCTTTCACCCTAAACCTATGCCCTCTAGTCCTGGGAAAAGACTTTGCCTATTTACCCTATCCATGCCCCTCATAATTTTGTAAACCTCTATAAGGTCACCCCTCAGCCTCTGACGCACCAGGGAAAACAGCCCCAGCCTGTTCAGCCTCTCCCTATAGCTCAAATCCTCCAACCCAGGCAACATCCTTGTAAATCTTTTCTGAAACCTTTCAAGTTTCACAACATCTTTCCAATAGGAAGGAGACCAGAATTGCACGCAGTATTCCAACAGTGGCCTAACCAATGTCCTGTACAGCCGCAACATGACCTCCCAACTCTTGTACTCAATACTCTGACCAATAAAGGAAAGCATACCAAACATCTTCTTCACTATCCTATCTATCTGTGACTCCACTTTCAAGGAGCTGTGAACCTGCACTCCAAGGTCTCTTTGTTCAACAACACTTCCCTAGGACCTTACCATTAAGTGTATACATCCTGCTAAGAATTGCTTTCCCAAAATGCAGCACCTCGCATTTATCTGAATTAAACTCCATCTGCCACTTCTCAGCCTATTGCCCCGTCTGTTGTAATCTGAGGTAACCCTCTTCACTGTCCAGTACACCTCCAATTTTGGTGTCATCTGTAAACATACTAACTGTACCTCTTATGCTCGCATCCAAATCATTTATGTAAATGACAAAAAGTAGAGGACCCAGCACTGATTCTTCTGGCACTCCACTGACCTAATCATCTAATCATTTTATTCGGAAGTCCAGTTTTTCATTGTGAAGTTTGCTTCACTACATCTCTCCATTGCAGATCTGCTTAAAGAAGTAGTTTACATTGAATTATATTCTAAAGCATTAAGACATCAAAGAGCAAATTACTTTAGCAAGGTTATAGGCACCAAACCATTCTTCTGAAAGAGAAACATCCTCAAGAATCCTATTCTTTGCAACAGAATTCTGCTCTCTATGTCCACCAGCTAAAATCTTTTAAAATTCTGTTAATTTCTGTGTTTCTGTCATGGTGCTCTATAACCTATTTCAGTGCTGATTCATGGTTCTTCACACATGCTCATGCTGGACTTGCAAACACTTCTTTAAATAATCTTTTATAATAATGTATAGTTGATGAGCCAGCAACAGGTATTACTGCTTGGAGCAGTTTTTTGGAACTGCTGAGGTCATAGTTATGTCATAACTTCCCTCTGTGGCTCATCTACATATTCATCAAACTGCGTCACTGCATAATCCACTCTTCATTTTTGCATGAGACATCCAGTTCCAAGTTTTAGATACCACGAATTCTAATTGCTTGAAATGCACATTTTAGTAGTTTTTAATTGAATGTATTTTTTGAAAGCCTCCACACTAAGGTAGGAACTCCACTTGGGGGATGATAATAAAATCTGCTGCACATTGTGGCACCTCAGTCTAGGTGCTGAATCTAAAAGTAAACACTGAAGCTAGTGGTGGAATTATCATACCAGCAAGAACCAACCCAACATCCTGAAAGAGCAAAAATTAACAATGAAAATGTAATTGTTAACCAGGATATTTTAACAACTTTGTCATTTCAGATGGCAATGTGCAAACATAGTTCTTCCTCTCTATCACACTGTGTGGAGGTGCTAACACACTCTTGCTCCAATTAGAATAGAGATAAAAATAAACAGTGCAAACATATAAAACTGAAGAAGATTTGGAAATTAAAATTATGACTAAATTGTGAATTAATCAACCTCATCTGTTAATTACTATAAAACATAATTAGTTTCAGGAAGGAACTCAGCCTAGAACTAAGGTATAAATCATTTAGCTGACAATACAAACAATAAATGAAGTGTCAGTTACTGAGGTTGCCTAAATTCAATCAATTTATTTCATTTAATTAGCTACAAATGAATAGGCAGCTTGACAAGCACATCATTGAATAGGGAAGAGATAGATATTTTGCCACATTCCTCAAACCAATAGATATTCACATTCTCTTTAGAATGATCACTATGGGTTGGTCTTGCATCGACATTGGGGTTCAGGTACAGGTAGGAGAATTTGTAGCTCGGTAAATCTGAATTTTAAAAATGGCTGCCTGGCCTCTGGACCTCCAGGTCTCGAGAAAGATATTTTATTTCCATGTAGAAGTTGTGGTACGCAACCCAGGAAGTAGTGAGGAGAGACTATGTGCTCAGGCTAACTAAGTGGAGGGCCTGCCTTGGGGCTTTGGCATTTTTTTCACAAAGCATTAAAAACATGTACAACACTCCTCCAACCCTCACCCTCACCATCCCCTCACAACACTCCTACACACTCATGTAACCCATGTCTTCTCCTGAACTATAAAAGCCCCATTCCAACTTAGGCCGATCGATGCCAATACTTGCTACGCTTTGCCCTTCCAACTACCATGCCCAGTATTCACCAATGGCAGACAATATAACACCTATGGAGAGATGAGACAGTTCCATAAAATTCTAAAGGCTGAAGTTTTCATCAAATTTCTATGTAGGGTTTCTTTCTGAACAGCCATCCCAAACTCACCTCAGTAATTACCTACTCAGTCCCTACGGCATCTCTCTCATCTGATGCTCGTCTGATTCTCCCTCTTGCCGTAGGTGGAAAAATTTGCCACTGCTTGAATAGCGTGGAATAAACCATTAAACCTGGTGGCTGCCACTATTTAGGAAACTCGGCCATGTTCTCTGTCAAACATTGGCAGTCCAACCCAAATCTCTGTTTAAGCAGCAAGCAGCACACCACTCAGGTCTGTAGCCACTTCCCATCTCAATCCTATCTAAGTCACTATCAATGAATCCTAAGTCAAACCAGCCGTCATCTACTGGAACTGGATGGCTAGTGGTATTATCACTAGACTGTTAATCCAGAGACCCAGGTAATGTTCTGGGATTGAATCTCGCCGTGGCAAATGATGGAATTTGAAATCAATAAAACTCTGGAACCTTGAATGGAATATCAGCAATGAAACCATTGTCGACTGTTGGAAAAACCCATCTGCTTCACTAATATCCTTTTAGGGAAAGTAATCTGCTTTCTTTACCTGGTCAGGTCTACATATGACTGTAGATCCACAGTAATGTGGTTCACATTTAACAGCCCTTTGAGCAATTGAGCATAGGCAATAAATGCTGGCCTTGCCAGCAACACACATCCCATGAAAGAATAAAAAGAGAATAAATTAAGTCCTGTCTAGCTTATAGCACCCAACATAATTGCACTCTATCATGTTCAAGGAGTTAGTTGTCTAAGTCATTGACCTCATCCTTGGGAGATTGCTCTTGCCATTCCAGTTGTTCACCATTCATCACTTGCCCTCATTGCTCTCTCCAGTTGTGCAAAGCATAACATACATGAATTATACAGCACATGCTAAATGGTGTACAATAAAGCCTCCACACTTGTACAAGCAGCATAAACCTGCATATGATAGCACTAATACCATGAGACCAGATTGTGTGCACTAACTTTCCCACAAGACTAGTTACAATTTTTAAAAAAAACCATGAAGTCTATAATATATTTCTCATTTCATTACAAATTATTGTATGAATATAAATAAGGGCAGCATGGTGGCTCAGTGGCCAGCACTGCTGCCTCACAGCTCCACGAGCTTGGGTTTGGTTCCAGCCTCAGGTGACCAAACTCCACACACGGAGGTTCTCACTGTGTCTACATGGGTTTCCTTAATGTGCTCTGGTTTACTCCCACAGCCCAAAGATGTGCAGGTTAGCTGAATTGGCAGTGTTAAATTGACCATGGTATCCAGGGATGTGCATACTAGATTGATTAGCTGTGAGAATTGCAGGATTCCAGTCATAGGTTAGCAGGGTGGGTCTGAGTGGGATGCTCTTCTGAGGGTTGGTGTGGACGCAATGCTTCACATTGTAGGGATTTTATGATTCTATTTCTCATCCTCTCCTCTCACCTTCTCCGGGTATCCAATCGTCACACTCATCTGTTAGCATTGGGATGATCTCATCAGTAACAGGGAGGAGTTTTAAAAGTTCACTAATTTCTCAAAACCTCCCTGTACATAAATATAAACTATTTAATGATATGTTAAGTGCAAACTTCTTTAATTCCTCTTAAATACTTTGTTAGTATCTTAATTATATACATTTTAATGTTGTGCCTGTAGAATTGTGTAGCGGTAAGGCAGTAGAATAGAGATTTGCAAAGTTCTCCAATTGTATATCCAATAGAATACTGTCAAAACTAGAAACTATCTCTATGAATAGTACAATTTTGCATATTACAGAATCTTATTTCATCTCTTAAGTTACCATTCTAGGCAATTAAATTGCTTACTTGCGGTAATCATTTTTGGAAGTTTTTTTTTGCTCTTTGGTTCCTGTAACTTCTTGAGATTTTCAATTAACAACTTACAAATAAACCTGCTTAATCTTTGTATTTTTTGTATTGCTTTCTTCTTGGAATGGAATGCTTCAACAAGGTGCAAGTTTTTTTTTAAAGTATGGTTTCCATGAGGCAGAATATATTTCAGCCAACTCTTTTTAGAGTTTGATTGAAATAATTCATTTAGAACTCTTTAATTAACTTTAAAGAGAGAGATTTATGATTTCTGTCCATAATTTTCCCGTTGTCCTACAAGCACAACACAATAAGCTTTAGTTGTGTATGCATTATTCTTAAAATAAGTAATTTGATCTAATGTCAACATTAATTATGGACACTGTTGATAATCGCTTTACAAGTAAAATTCTTTCCATTCAGCACTACTCATTCTTGATTAAGTATCAAATTTTAAACATCTCTATGATGTCCTGTATCTGTTTATTCTGAAGTGAACATTTGTGATTGCAAGTTTGAATTTTCATCGTTAAGATGTATGCCTGAAAACTCTAAATAATTTTTAGTGTACTGCAGAGCACAATTGTTAATGCATATTTCAATTTGTTAGACCATTGGTAGTCATCAACTCTAATATGATGATCTGCAGTGTTCACTTTATGGATATTCTTATCAATGTCCAAACTAACAAATCTTATTGATTCTTCATGTGCTATCATTCATTCCCCCTATTACCATAAAGGTGATTTCTTCTGCCTGCTTAACTATTGTGACAGGATGTTCTTTTTTTATTTCCTAATTTTGGTTAAATGACTTATTTCCTATAAGGTATGAAGAAGAAAAGTGTATAAAAAGAAGGATGAGGTAAATTATGATATTTCAAGTCATGTTACAGGCTGCAGCGCTGCCTTCCATCGCAGAAATACTAATTATTTGCTGTTGACTGATAACTATATTTGCTTGAATGTGCTGATCTATTTTTCTGTTTGACCTTACATGTACTCTAATTAAAAGTGTGAGTAACACTGGAACATGGCTACGTTAGCATTGGCAGTAGTTTGCACCTTTTAATGTATAATGTATTAAATCATCCCAAGATTTTTCAGAGGATTGGAAGAAGAAGAGTCATGATACTGAACCAAAAGAGATATTAGGTCAGATGGCCAAACACTTGATCAACCAAGTAGGTTTTAATCAGTTCTTGAAGGAGCTAGAGAGGCAGACAAGTTTGGAGGCAAAGTTCCACACCTCAAAATTTAAAGGACAGTAGTGATGGAGATGAAAGCGATGACAGATGAATGTAAGTTTAGAGTTCGTGTATAGCTGGAACCTGATCTTGTGTCTTCAGGTAGTCGTATATGGTTGGGAAATAAGGGAAAGCCAAGGAAAGATCACAGAGAGACACCATAGATAATGGTGCGTTGGTGCAAAAATATCACTGCAGAGTTCTAATTGCTGAAGGCAGTAAAAGATGTTGGCAGAAAGGGGAGGCCTTGGAGGGATTTGGACAAGGATGAGAATTTTAAAATTGATGTATTGGGAACCATTGTAGCAAAAAGGAATGATCGTTAAATGGAACTTGGTGTCAGTTAAAATTCATGCAGCAGAGTGTTGAATGAACTAAGTTTCAAGATGTATGGGCGATAAAAGGCTGGCCAGGTGAGTATTGGAATATTTGAGTATGGAGTTGACAATAGTTTATGTAAGCAGCTAGTAGAGGCTGGTATTAAGGAATTTGAGGTATTTAGTCTTTGCTGGAGGTTTATCTAAATGCTAAAGAGAATGCTCAGATTGTAAACAGTCTGGTTGAATTGGAAATAATGACTAGGGAGAGAGCTAGCACCAGTAGTCAGGGAATGGAGTTAATTGAGGGGGCAAAAAGACTGGTTTTGGTCTTCTCTGTTTAATTATAGGAAATTTCAGCTCTTTCAAGACTAGAAGTTGGACAAGCAGTGTGACAGCACAGCTGTGGAGTGGTCGAATGAGCTGGTGTGGAAGGAGAACTAACTATTGTCAGTGTATATGTGGAACCTGACCTTGAGTTTTGGACGATATCGCATGTAGATGGTAAACAGGTGAAAGCCAAAGACAAATTCTTGAGGGATTCAAAAGATGACGGTGGGATTCAGGAAACTCTGTCACTCTAAACAAAACGGTAAGAGACAGCAGTAGTCCCACACAACTGAATGGAAACAAAGGGATGGTAGAGGAGAATGATTTGGGTCAATCATGTTCGTGATTATCAGGTTAGCTTGTGTGTTTACCTTTTTTCCTTTACCAAGCCAGGATTATACAGATCAACTTTTTGCATCTCTATAAATAACCAGAATTATCTTTCTTCAATCCAGAATGAGTCTCAGTTGCTTTGCCAGGTTACCAAATGCTGAATGTTAACAATATCTGAGTAGGCGGCTGCATTTTCAGCTTTCCATAATAAGCATGTGATTTTCTTTTTTTTTAAACTGTCTCATTGTCATAAATCTGTTGTGAAGATTTGAGCAAGTAAATATTGTTAAACAAAGATAGGTGATAGCTGTTGACAGCATTCTGAGTTGGAAATACTAATCACAGTGCAAAATACTTAATCACTGCATCTTGAGACTTGCATCAGGCTTAGCAGCATGTTAACGGTTACATTTATTTTGCAGTTATCTTGATGCGTCCTTTTTAATTATCAATATAATCATTATCTTCTGCAGGTTGGATGAAGAACTAAGAGAAGCATCAGAAGCGGCAAAGTAAGTCAAAGTTCAGTGTTATTGGACTTTTTTTTAACGTTATGGATTTTATTTCCTTACCAGCTGATACATTAAACATTAATTCTATAAGCAACCTCTGTCCCCAATAACTTCAGAATTGAGCTATTTCCACAGTGCAATATGGTAATAGAAAGTTGACCAGAAGTCAAATTGAAATTCTTGTAATTATATTTCACTTACTGGCTATGGCACAAGCCTTCTCATAGCATAGACTTTGGAAAGGGATTTCAACTTGCAGTGTAGGCTATAAACGACAGAACGGTTTCTTTAAAATAGCATACAAGTATCAACAATGAACAGCGCAGCCCATTATCATCATGTGTAGAATTTACTCACATTTCCAACATTCAAATATGAGCGAACAATACGATCGTCAGGGTCAGCAATCTGGACAGAGTTGGTGGCTAGATTCTATGAGCCATCCACAGGCAGGAAATCAGGTTGCTGGATTTGTAGAGTAGGATGTCAAGCAAAATGCTGGCTTGCCCAACAGCATTTATAAGTGGCAGCTGAGGAAGTGGGTTGATAACCCCATTTCTCTCTGCCCCCCCCCCCCCCCCCACCTTCCCATGACATAATTGAGACCCTTAAGTGGGCATCTAATGCTCATTTGAGGGTTCCATCCCTCAACTAAGAGAGGCTTACACCCAATATGTAGCCCCGCAGGTTATCCCTGTGGACTGCTGGTCAATACAAGGGCAGAGTACTCCCTTCCAGCTCCTGGTGACAATTGGAGAACCAACCTACAGTTGCACCCACCTCCCCCATTTTATGGCAGCTGCATTTCCTTTAGAATGTATATGATGGCATAAAATGCAGAATCCTTGATGAATAAATCTAATTTTAACTGAAAAAATAAGATAGAACAAAAAATACGCATGACAAAACTCTGACAAGACATTTTGTCAATGTCATAGCATTAGTAATTAAACCTAGCTGAGCAGCCAAGGAGATCATATAGTCCAGTGGAGCACATGAACGCTGGGCAACATTTGATGGGTAGCTTGTTGAGCCAGAAGGATCACGTCTACTCCTCCTAGCCTAGCAGTGTTCAGAAGTTGCTTATTCATGAATGCTTTCTGCATGCCAGATTTCCCAAAGCTTTAGAAACATGACAGACGTGAGTCATAAATAGAATGATCATAGAAATTAACGGCAAGCATCTTCATAATATTTAAATGATCATGCAAACCACTTATCACTAACCAGCATATATTTTCATTAAAACTGGAAGTGAGCATGTTAGAGACTTGTTGGGTCCATATAATTCATATGTGTCTATCTTAATTGTTGATTCATATCCTGGGGCTGTTCAAGCTTGGGTAGCATCCATCAACTCAGCAGAATTATCAGAGAGAACTTTGGTCATTTGTTGTTACTTTTCAGTGATTTCCAAGTGCCAAATACCAACAAATGTTATTGCATTTATTTGTCCAGTTATCTTTTCTGATTTGGGAGTGATCCACAACCTTTCAGTGTCCCGGGAGTTTTCCTCACCAGCTGTACAATCTATACATGCTCTTAATGCATTGGAAGTACCTGTACATGGTAGCCTGGAATATACCACCTACCTTCATGTCTTTATCATTCCAGTCAGTACCAGCTACGTTTGTTTTTCACTAACGGTTTAATCTGATTTCTTGTGGTGTGCTTGTGCCTGCTGTAGGACTGAGTCCTTCTCCAGGATATTCAGGAAATATTTGTTGTAGACTGACTCCCTCCCTCCATGCAACTGTTACCCTTTTCCTGCCCTCAAATTCACCTGACAGCTTGATCCTGGACCACCTCCTCAGCGAATGAATTTATTTCACTGCACAGTCCTAAATCAGAAAAAATACCTCGACAAATATATTGGGCAAGCAGAATTTCCATTAGTGTAGAATTCTTCACAATTTGTTTAGAAGTGATAGGCTTTAGTGTATGCAGTCCTCATCTCTTGAGTAGTTAGAGAAAAAGAAAAGCATTAATTTTCACTATGATAAGCACAAACTCTTTCCTCTCCATTGAAGAAAATAAAAACATATTTCTTTCAATTTTTAATTTATTTGGTTGATGTGACAATATGCACAGCATTACATAAGTCATGTGCTTGATTCTGTCAGAAACATTATATCCTCTTGTTCATTGCCTATAGTGTCAGAAATTAATCTTGTTTATTGCTCCTTTTCTTTTGATTTTTATTTCCATAGAGCTAGCAGACTGTCAAGTGAATCCAAAACACCTTCAGGGGAACAGCAGTAAGAATAATATTATGATCAACATAAATCATCTGACTCTTCTTTATGGATGTGCAGTTCTAACTTGCATTTTTATCAGTCCTGTGTTGTGTTGTGGTACATAATCATCTGTTGTATTATGTTTATGGGTTTATTGACGTAAATGTATTGGATGATTTCTGGATTAAATTATTTTCATTTAATTTTTTCAAACACATACAAGTATATGAGCATGCATACATGCGAACATGCAAATTGGGTGTAGGAGTAGGCCACTTGGCGCCTCAAGCCTACTGTGCCATTTGGTAAAATTGTTTCTAATCTGATTACTCCATATTCCCACTATCCCCAATTGCTTGGGTGGAAGGTTATGAAATAATAACCTTATGTTATTAATATAAATTTACATTGTTAATTTAATAAGGTTATTACTAAGAATCTATTTAGATTCTCACCAAGAATCTATATATTCTCCACCACCTTTTGCTAAAGAGAGTTCTAAAAACTCATGACTTTGAGAGAGAAAAAAGTCTCCTCATCGCTATCTTAAATTAAGGATCCTTTATTTTTAAACAGTGACCTTTAATTCGGGATTCTCTCACAAGAGGAACCATGCTTTCCATATAACACCCCGTTGAGACCATAATCTTGTATGTATAATAATGTCACCTCTTACTCTTCTAAATTTCAATGGATACAAGTGTGGCTTGTCCAACCTTTCCTCATAAGACAACCTACACTTGCTGATATGAGTGCAGTAAATCTTGTCTGAATGGTTTCTAATGCATTTACATCCTTTCTTAACTAAAGAGACTAATACTTTATAAAGTATTCTAGATGTGATTTCCCCAACTGAAACATGACCTACTTACCTTTATGTTTGATTCTTCTCCCAATATGACACCTGGAGCCCACTGCATCTTAATGTTTTGCAAACTCTTACCATTTAAATAATGTATACTAATATTCCTCCTGCCATAATGGACATTTTCTCATTGTCCCACATTTTACTGCATTTGTGAATCTTTGTTCACCTGACCTCTCTGTAGTCCTTTGTATCCTCCTTATGTCCTCTTCACAACCTACTTTCCCATCTCTCTTTATACCATCAACAAATGTAGCAACAAAAGTTTCCCTCCCTTCATCAAAGTCATTGTAAGTTGTAAAACTTTGAGGTGCCGTAATGATTCCTGTGGCACATCAGTCGTTAAATCTTGTCAGCCAGAAAATGACCTACTTATCCTTCCACCATGAGCTTTTATTTTTTGCAATAAACTTTGATGTGGAACTTTAACAAATACTCTTTAATCAATGATAACCCTTTGCTCAGAAATCAAGGTGATTTTTCATTCCTTTATTGAGAAACAGGTATGAATATATTCACACCAAATAATTAAAAATATTTGACATTGCACATAACAATGATGTGATTATTGCTACTGCAATGGTAATTCATCGAGTCATTCATATGGTGATGAACAGATACAAATATTGATGGACATGGAATCAAACTAATGTAAAATAAATCTGTTCAAAAATTCAAAAGCTACTCTTGAGTAGCTATTATGATGGATTGTATTGTCATTAGAATCATATTTGCGATCATTCTCTGACTTGTACCATCTTAGTAATTTGAAATCAATAAGAAAAACTGTTTGCAATACAATACCATCTATTTGTTTAGGAGCAAACATAGATTTCTCATTATGACTAAACAGCTTTTCTATGAAATAATGCAAAATCAAATAATTATGCGGTATAGATTTTATATCTTTTGTTCCCAATATTTGGGTTTCATTCAGAATCCATCATCATGTAAGTAGCAAATCATGGTAGCAGAGAAATTAGAGAATATAGCCAATAGTGAAAAAAATACTGAGGCTTATAAAAACTTGCTGGAAATGTGAAATAAAATAGAAAATGTTATAAATACTCAGGTAATACAGATGGCCTTACTGAAGAGACAAATACACGATTAATGTTTCAGGCCACTGATGTTCAGTAGAACTGCTCAGCTATGTTTGGATTGTCACATCCTTTTTTTTGTTTTAGGTGCAATTATCACAGAATTCTGGACTTCTTAAATCAGATTAAAATCTTTTATCCCCAACTATTTCATTCCTCTTCTAAAGAAAGTAGTTATGATAGATGTAGTTTCACATAGTCTGGATGGTGTTTGTTCAGCAGGAGTATTGTGTACAGTTGTGAGCATATCATTATAGGAATTATAAAACACATTGGGGAGAGTGCAGAAGAGATTTTCAAGAATGTGTCCAAAGATAGAAACTTCAGTTAAGAGTGTAGATTGAAGAGGGTTATGACTGTTTCCTTGGAGAGAAAAAGGCTAAGAAAAAAATTAAATGGAAGCTTTCAGAACATGAAATGGCTGGATACAGTAGAGAGAGAGAAATTGTTCCATCTTGAATAAGGATCAAGAACTAAGTAATATTGACTTAAAGTGATACGCAAAAGAAGCAAATGTGATATGAGGAATGGTTTGAGCCTGAAATTTACTGCCTGGCAGTGAGGCAGATTCAATTGGGCATTCAAAAGGGTATCGTATTGTTACTGAAATAGAAACAAGTGAAATGGAATGGAAAATGGAAGGAGAATGGCATGAACACATAATGCTTATTTGAACAAAGAACAAAGAAAAATACAGCCCAAGAACAGGCCCTTCGGCCCTCCAAGCCTGGAGCCGATCCAAATCCGCTGTCTAAACGTGTTGCCCAATTCCTAAACATCTGAACCCCTCTGCTCCCAGACACATCTTAAATGAATCTACCATGCCTGTCTCTACTACTGCTGCTGGCAACGCATTCCAGGCACCTACCACCACCCTCTGCATAAAATACTTGACGCGTGTATCTCTCTTAAACTTTTCACCTCTCACCTTGAAAGAGTGACCTTTTGTTATTGAATCCTTCACCCTGGGTAAAAAGCTTATCTCTACCTACCCTGTTTATATCTTTCATGATTTTGTAGACCTCAGTCAGGTCCCCCCCTCAATCTCCTTTTTTCTAATGAAAACAATCCTAACCTACTCAACCTCTCTTCATAGCTAGCACCTTCCATACCAGGCAACATCCTCGTAAACCTTCTCTGCACCCTCTCCAAATCGTCCACATCCTTTTGGTCGTGTGGAGACCAGAACTGTACACAGCATTCTAAATGCAGCCGAACCAATGTCTGGTACAATTTTAAAATGACCTGCCAGCTCTTATACTCCATACCCTGTCCGATGAAGGCAACCATACCATATGCCTTCTTGACCACTCTCTCCATCTTTGCAGCAACCTTCAGGGTATAATGAACCTGAGCTCCCAGATATCTCTGCTCATCAACTTTTCCCAAGGCTCTTCCGTTTACTGTATAATTCACTCTAGAATTAGACTTCCCAAAATGCATCACCTCACATTTGCCTGGATTGAACTCCATCTGCCACTTCTCTGCCTAACTCTCCAGTCTATCTATATTCTCCTGTATTCTTTGACAGTCCCCTATGCTTTCTGCTACTCCACCAATCTTTGTGTCATCTGCAAACTTGCTGATCATACCAACAGTGTCCTCTTCCAGATCATTTATGTATATCACAAACAACAGTGGCCCCAGCACTGATCCCTGTGGAACATCACTGGTCACCTTTCTCCATTTCAAGAAACTCTCTTCAACTACTACTCTCTGTATGCTGTTGCTCAACCAGTTCTTTATCCATCTAGCTAGAACACCCTGCACACAGGGTGACTTCATTTTCTCCATTAGTTTACCGTGGGAACCTTATCAAACACCTTACTGCAATCCATGTATATGATATCTACAGCTCTTCCTTCATCTATCAACTTGGTCACTTCCTCAAAGAACCCTATTAAGTTGGTGAGGCATGATTTCCCCCACACACCATGTTGCCTATCACTGAAAAGCCTACTCGTTTCCAAATATAAATAGATTTTATCCCTCAGTACCTTTTCCAGCAACCTTTCCACCACTGATGTCAGGCCCACTGGTCTGTAGTTACCTGGAATATCCCTACTACCCTTCTTGTACAGGGGGGACAACATGAGCAACCCTCCAGTCCTCCAGCACCTCACCTGTTTAAGGAGAGCCATTGAAGACATGATTGGTGAAATGGCCACTGCAATGTAATAATTTGTGATGTACTGTATAATGTCCTTTTTTCAGAGCCAGTTTTAGGCTTTGTCACTTTGTTGCTCAAATTCTACCCCTCTGAGTGACAGGTTTAAACAGCGAAGAAATATCCAAAGACAGTCCAACACCATGTGACTCACTTTCCTCCAAGTTAATACAGCCCAGCCAGTGGGTCAGATAGTCCATATATGGGCCACCAGTGTTCAGTGGGGAGAGGAGTAGGGGTTATTTAGGGTATGGCAGACTCACATCAGCTTTATTTAATCGGAGGGGCTATGGTGAATCTCAGTAAATGATTTTGAATATTTATGAATTTTCTCCTGATAACAATGGAGTTTCCTGTTTTGCTGCCTTCCCACTTGCATTTTGGCAATTGGGATACATTGCTCCTGCGGTGATATATGGTTTCCCACATGATTCTCCAAACTCGTCCACTATCTTGCTCCACAAAATCCAGTTCCTTGTTTAGGAAAAGAAGGTAAACCTACATTCACAATCACTTAGAAGTATACATTAGCAAAATCAAGGAGAAATTCAAACTTCGTTCTAATGTTCTTTATCTTCAAAGACCTGCTGGCTCTTATTGTCCAGGCTCACTCATGGATAGTGGCCTCTTGGTTGAGGTACAAAAGTGCAACATATCTCCATGAAATGGTATCCCAACCAGGAGTCTTAATTATTTCTTCAACTTTTCCTTATAAAAACAAGGAAATTGCATGCATTTAGTAAAACTCAAAACTGCTGTACTGTGATAATAAAATCATGAATGCTGTTTGAAGTTGATACCATTCTTAGCATTTTACTTATCACAATCAACATTGTAATTAATAAACTTATTTTCAGACCCTTCAGCCCAATTTTGAAAATGATAACCATAATTTATATTTATTTGTATTTTTATGGATTCCCTTTATGTCTTTTATTTGACTTTCTTCCTAAAGTATGCTACAACTTACTTTTTTTCTTTTTACCCAGAGTTGAAACAGCACTCGATAAACCTATGGAATACCAGTGAACACTTACAGTTTTAGTTTCTGACTAGCAACTGAACCAGTTATCTTCCTTCATTAATTCTTGACTTAACTGTTTATGTGTTGGTTGTTCATGTTTATTTTATGAAGTGTTATTCTGTGAGTCATGCATTGGAACAGTTGTGCCTGTGAATAGAATGTCAAATGATATTGTAATAAGTGGCAATAATTTACATATAGTTCAAGACTGTAATTTCAAACTAATTATCAATCAGAAGCACTGCATTAGCATTGCCATATTTAGAGGAAATTTCCAAGTGTCAAATTGCCTCTTTTCTTCCTGCCTTTTTCCAGTGAGCAGTAAAATGATCACCACTTTTTGACATTTTTGCATCCAATCATGACTAGAGAAAGCATATGATGTGAGATTTATTTGGAATATCTTTTCCTGCTTTGCAAAGGAATGCAAGAGAAAAATAAGTTCTTTATTTCAAATTTCAAAATGCTTTTATTAAATTCTTGAAAGGCAACTTTAGTTTGAGCTATTCTGACATAGATAAACCATGAAATGGCCATTTTGAATGTTTCCAGTTTTACATTTCACAAGTGGAGATGACTTATTTTCAACTGATTCTGTTCTGGAAAGAAGGAAACTTACCCTCGAGAAGCATTTTAAAAACTTATTAAAAAATTCTCAGTGCTGCTGTCTGTTTCATTTAACAGATTGGAGTCTCCTGTATTATCCATACCATTTCCTGATCACTTGAAGGAGGTTCATATCTGGCCATAAGTCCTCCATACTTGTGCATTGAGAGCTGATGAACTGGTATTTTAATCAGAGATGGCATTATTAAGAAAACTCTCATACTGAATTCCCTCACAAAGCCAGTAGTTCCAAGCAAATTATCTTCTTTCTGTACTAGCCATTTTTCAATTAGATCATACACTCTAACACTAGTAATCCCTTCCCAATGTTGTGTAGTTACCAAAATATATTTATTACTGTATTGTGACTAAATGCACACTTTTAAACAATTGAAAAGAGAAACAACTTTGTAATGTTAGAAACCTTCCTTCCTGACCTTTTTTCATCCTTTGTTTTTCTGTTCGAAAGCATTCCTAAAAGGAAAAAAAAGCTTTCTATTTTAAGTTCCCTTCCAAGAGACATTGGACATGCATCTCTCTTCTTTCAGCATCACTAGCTGAAAATCCTGGGGTACCCTATTTAACAGCACCGTGCTGTGGGCATCTTTTTCCACACAAACTGCAGTAGTTCAAGAAGAAGGTGTGCCATATTTCAAAGGTGTGTGAGAATGCACAAGAATGCATCAGCCCTGCTCATGATACTGACATCCCGAGAATAGCTTTAAAAAAAAGTGACAAACTTGTCTGATTTATTCATCTTTACCTTCATTGTGAATTTGTATCTTTGGTATGTACTAAATTCAGAGCAAAACATTCGTTAATACGTTTGTAGATTTAGTTTGTCAGAATATATTGTCATGTAAAAGTTTCAATTCAGAAACCTCAGTTAATGACATCTATCAGTCAGTTGTTAGAATCCGCAGTACAATTTTAATTCCCTTTCTACATAATACACAACCAAGTTTGATAAATTACAGGCAAAGGGATATATTCAAAAATTGTTTCTTAGAATTTGATTCATTTCAATTTTATTCTATTTTTGCTTTATTTTTAAAACAGTTTAAGGATTTTACAAAATATGCACATTTTAGTTGTATAATTCACTTAATTCCAAGTCATTTTATTTTGATTTTTACACTTTTCATTAATGTGTTACCTCTGCAATATAGAATAGAGATTTCCTTTAACAACAGTCAACCACGTAGATAATTACCAAGAAAATCAGTGACTTCTAAAGTTATATTTTTGAAAATGTTTTATTTCCTAAATCCTTACTTTAATAATGAGAAAAGCTTCAATGCAATAATCTGTAACTTTAAATGGTAATTTTAGTGAACTTCGGTTGTATAATTTTTAAAGAAAAGAATTACATGATGTATTATCTATTTCTAACTTTAATGACTCCTTTGGCCTTGAGTGTTCTTTAACTTTCAAAAAGATTGACTGACTTCCAGGGTGAATGAGCCATAGTCAATGTAAACTAATAATATGTCAATTATGAAAATTGTTGCATTCAAATTTAACATTTGATTATTTTCTTAATGACTATATATATATATATATATATATATATATATATAATTTCTAAAATTTCTGTAGTTCTGTTCTGCACTGATCAAGCTTTCTACAAACCTACTTTAAAGAACAGCAAGAAGAATGCATTCTGTCTTGACAAGGCTTTAGGGCCCATCTAGACTACAGTTTATTGTTTTCATGGGGAAAATCACTGGCTAATTCCGTGACCAAATCACTTAACGTTTGAGTGCATTGCCCCTTCTATCATTTGTTGTGGTTTCTCCTCCTGTCTCCCCGTTTCCTAGCAGCTTATCTGCACAAATCGTCCAGCAGCCATTACTCACTGGTTTATTTGTGTCATTCAGCAGATTTAAGGGGGAGCTTCCAAAACTTTTTTCCCCTCAGTTACCAATCTGCTTACTTCGTGACAACTCCATTCCAATAACTAAATATTGATGATTTACAAAACTTGCAACTGATATGTATTGAAATATTGAGTGCATTCTGAAAATTGTAAAGAGCTGTTTTCACTCGTAAATTCTAGATACTGTCACATTTTGCCTTCCTAAATTCATGGTCATTTGATTATTGTAAGTAAAAACAGTATAATTTTTTATTGTAACATGTTAATGACATTCTCTCATCTAAGCATTGTTAGAAAATGCAAAGCAATTAACACATGCAAGTCCGAAATTGCCCATTACATTTTCAGTTGTTTGTTTCCCTTTTAAAGGATAGTTTATGTAAATGATTTACAGCATAGCTAAATGAGACAACAAATGGATGAACTCACTTTTTTTTTTAAATAGGATTTAAAAATAAACTACCTAAAGTGACTGCCAAAAAGATGAAGATGTTTGTAAAAGGGCATGTTTTTCCCTATGTGACAGGCAGCATAACAATCTCCTACTTTCTGTGCCACATTGACTGCACAGAATTTCAAATGGTTAAATTTCAGATCATGGTCAAATTGAGCAATGCTATTTCAATGTGGATTTGGACATAGATACTTTTGAATCTATGTAAAATGCTATATATGTATATATATATTATATTAGGGAATTTAAGATGTCAAACAGTTAAAGAACATGTGCATGCTAGGGCAGAAGCTACAGCATCACTAAAGGAGGAATCAGTACCTTGTAGTAGTTATATCTGCTGCTCTGCCTATTATGTAAAACAATGCCCTCTGCTATTGTATCCCTTCGGCATTATTACTTTGACAAATTGGTGACCATTCTTTACGTAAGAATGTGGTGTGAAACTTTACATATTCTTAAAATGTTAATTTGCACTATTAAATGCTGTGATAGCCTTTATGTTGTGTGTTTTTTGTTCTATTTAAACGGTCACAACTCACTGAGTTAGAGCTCTGGAAATCAAGTCCCATTATTCTTGGAGTCATCTCAAATGTGAAAAGATTTAAATAAATCCAAAGTTCCCAGTTTACCTGATCGATGAATCCAGGTCAAAAGGAAACACTGAGTAGTTTCTGTATGTAACAAGAAAATATCTATCATTACAATCAACCAGTTTTGAATAGTGACAAGAAAGGGACACAAATTACCTTAACACACTATTACTTAAATGTTACCACTTTTTAACAAAAAAATCTCCATACCCCGTACAAACAAATATACAAAGAGACATGACAGCACACACATTTTACAGATGGGAGGAACAAAAAGTAAAGTCAGTGCAATGCAGTTCTGGCACTGGTCCACATTATAGATTTCAATGAGATATTTTCATTCAACCCCATTCCTCTCAACTAGTTGAGGAGGACAGAGGCTGTGGATACACCGATCCTCAGCTTTTCACTCACCAGTTAAGATCTACCCTTTTACTGTTTCTGAAGGCTTTTTTTTCCACTTTCTTCCTTTCAAGAAGAGATTTAGCTGAGAAAGAGCATGTATTTAGCTGCTCGAGATTTTCTTTAACTTCTCCACTGAAAGGGAAGTTTTCTCCTTCTTGACTGGTTGTTTCTGCTGCATTGTCCAAAAGCAAAGCTGTAGTCGCTCACCCAGGAATCAGTCATTACTATATTTAATTCTCTGGAACTCACAGCTGGTCCTAGTTGATAAACCAATCCAAGGGCTGTCATTGGCAAAATAAATCCAGGGAGCTAAGGTGTAGGAGTGTATCCACAGCCCATGAACTGCAGAGGTTGAAGAAGGCAGGTCACCACCACCAGCTCAAGGCTTACTAGAAATAGGCAATAATTGTTCACCTAGCAATTCCCACATTCCATGATCAAATTCAAAGAAACATTCTTTCAGCCCTGCAACTTTCCAGGATACCTGCATTCATCAAACCTGGTTTGCTTGAGAATCCATGATTTGTCAATCCATTGCTGTCTACTTTGCTTTCAGCTGCCTTAGCCCTGAGCTTCAGAATTTTCTACCTAACTTTCCACCTTTAAGGACTTAAAACAGATATCTTTGGCCAAGTTTTAGTCATTTGACCTAGTTTTGCCTTATATTCGGTAACAAACTTTACTTCTAACACTACTGTGAAGTATCGTGAGACTTGTTATTATCTTTAAAAAGCTAAGCAAATAGATAAGATGCAGCTATTGTCAAGAAGCTACAGGACAGATCTACAAGCATTATGCAAGGGTGCGGTGCTGTGGGGAGAGAAGGTTGAGTAGATTTAGATTGAAGTTTTTTTTAAAACAGTTTTAGAGTGGGAGGGGGGCACAGTTTGTAACAACAGGAGGATCAGTGACACAAGGGCTCAGATTTAAGGTGAAAAAAGAACCAGCAGAGAGATGAGAATTTTTTTTTCTGCTGGAATATGGTAAAATAATAATGGAAGGAACTAATTTGGTGGTATATTCCAAAAGGTAACCAGCGATACAGTTGTAATGAAAATGAATTACAGGTTATGGGGAAGAAGCAGGGAAGTGAGACTAACAGCTCTGTGTTATATCTTTCAATGACACAAATTGACTTTTTAAAATAATAATCCGCAAGATCAAATATCGTGTGTAGACATACTGTATCTCAATAAATTGCACCATCCTGGATAATGGGGGAGACCAGCACGTCACAAAATGAGACTGATGCTTTTGTAACAATATCCAGCCAGAAATGCTGGCTGGATGATCCGTCTTGGCTTCCTCCTGAGATCCTCAGCATCACAGATGCCAGTCTTCACCCAATTCAGTTGGATTCACATGATATCAAGAAAGGACTGAAGGCACTAGTTGTGGTGTAAAAGCCCTGACAATATAACACTTTTAGTACTGCAGACCTATTGAAAACACAAATTAAGTGTTTTAGTGTAGTTACAAGACTGGCATCTACCTCCCAATGTAAGCAATTGCCCAGATATGTCCTGTCTACAGAACAAATTCAACCCAACAAATTATCGCCTCATCAGTCTATGAACAATCATCAGCAAATTGGTGGAAGGTGTCCAACAATCTTATCAAGTGGCATTTAACAATACTTGTTTCATTAATGCTGTCAAGATTAGTCAGGCCCACTCATCTAATCTCATTATAGTCTTTGTCCAAACATGGACAAAAGAGTGGAGCTCAAGGAGAACTGAGGATGACTGCTCTTGACATCAAGGTGTCCAAGTGTGGAATCAAAGAACCTGAGCAAAAACTGGAGTACATTGGAATCAGGCAACCTCTCTGCTGTCATACCTAACATAAAGGAAACTTAGGAGAAAGTGAGGACTGCTGATGCTGGAGATCAGAGTTGAGAGGGTGTCGCTGGGAAAGCACAGCAGGCCAGGCAGCATGCAAGGAGCAGGAAAATTGACGTTTTGGGCATACGTTGCCAAAGGTCAAACATCACAGCAGAAGGATTTCACTGCAGGAGTTCCTCTGGGTAGTGCCCTGGACCCAACCTCTCCATTAATAATGTTCTCTCCATCATAAAGTCCAAAGTAAAGATCATTGTTGATGATTGCAAAATGTTCAGCACTACTCACAATGAGTCAGATACTGAAGTAATCTGTGTCCAAATGTAGCAAGACCTAGAAAACATTCAGTCGTGAATTGGTAAGTGGCAAATAACATTTGTGCCGTATGTGTTAGGTTATAACTTTCCTCATCAAAAGATAATCCAAACATGGCACTTTGACATTCAATGACAATTGCTAAATCCCCCATTAACAATATCTGGGTATTACCATTGGCCAGAAACTGGACAAAATCAATTCTATAAATACAGTAATTACAAGTGTAGGGATTTGATTCTGAGTAATTTGCTCCCAAACTCTTCAATGCCTATCCACCAACTTCAAGACACAAATCAGAAGTGTTTTAGAATACTCTTGAGTTGCCTGAATGAATCAGCTTCAACAATATGCAAGAAGCTGCACACCTTTTAAAACAAAGGTGGTGATGCTGTTCCTTTAACAAGGTTATTTGTCCTTAGTTTTTTATTCAGGAGGTGGTAAAAACACAAGTTCTGAAAAATCTGGGTTTGGATAGGTTTTAGGATCAATTTGATTATAACTAACAGATATTGCCTCAGGCAAAGGCTTTCACGTTTAAAAAAGAACACGTACAATGAAAGGAGAGTAGCTAGTTCTTCTAGCTCAGCTTTTCTCTGGTTTGATTTGATTTTGGCAGTCTAGCTTTCCTCTGAAAGCAGTCAGGCAGTTTGAAGATGCTGGACCCAAAGAAGCAGGTCCGTGCTGATCCTCTCTCTGGCTTCTCTCCTGTAAGATCCTGTGTTTGATTTTATCTTTTGTGCCAAGGGGTGCTCACGGGGATTGTTGCAAGTGTTGGGAACAGCATCACTAAGTGGGGATAGTCTGTTGGGTTTTGGTATTATGTTCTCTTCTGTTTGTGTTTAACTTGGTAATCTTATAAATAAATTCTAGTTTGTTTAAAACTAAGTAGTTTGACCAGCTGCATCATTGGAATATCTGCGTTACACCTGCTTAAAACATCTAACAAAGTTAGTGTCTGGACTACTTACTTGAAATGTTTTGAGGGGGTCTGGCCTAGTCCATAACCCAAAGTAATCCACTTGATTGGTACTCCATCTAATGCCTTTAAACCTTACTCCCTCTACCACTGATATATAGTGCACATTCCTAATGAAGAACTTATGCCCGAAACATCGATTCTCCTGCTCCTCGGATGCTGCCTGACCTGCTGTGCTTTTCCAATGCCACACTTTTGACTCTGATCTCCAGCATCTGCAGTCCTCAGTTTTTCTGGAATGGCAGCAGTGTGTACATACACAGTTTGCACTGCAACAATTCAGCAAGGCTCTTGAGACATCACCTTCCAAACACATGACCACTATCATCGAGAAGGTCAAAGGCAGCAGATCATGGGAACACAGTCACCTGTTAGACCCTTCCAAGCTTCCAAATTCTGATTTGCAACAATAATCACTCTTACGTCACTGTCACTTGGTCAAAATCCTAAAACTTCCTAACAACACTGTAGATCAAGATTCTTTCTATGCTTGTTCAGTGTGTGGACCTCTATGGTTCATGTGGCTTCATGGTGGGGAACAATGTTGCTGTTAGTGTATCTACACCACATGGACTGCAGTGGTTCAAAATGACAGCTCACCCCCAAATCCTGCAGTGATTCAAAATGACAACTCATCCCAAATTCTGCAGGGCAATTAGAGTTGGGCAGTGAATGCTAGGACATCAATGACACAAACATACATTTGTGAATGAATTGAAGAAAATTAGAGAAAAGGCAGTTTGAAATTGGGTGTTGAGTGGAAAATCTCTAAATTTGTAAGTAATACTAAGCTAGGGAGAATAGTGAATTACGAGGATGATACTGAGTAACCTCAGAGGGACATTGAGAAGTTGGCCAAATAGGCAGTTGCTTGATAGATGAATTTCTATGCAGAGAAATGTGAGGTAGTGTATTTTGGTAGAAGATAAACTCAATAGTAAAGCTTTGAAGGGAGTACAGGTGCAGAGACACCTTGAAGTTCAAGTGCATGATTCTCTGAGGGTGGCCAGATGGGTTGACGCAGTTGTTAAGAAAGCTTAAAGATCCTTGGGTTTATAAATATAGGCATACGGTATAAAAGTTACGAAGTGATGCTACATCTCAGCAAATCATTGGTCAGACCACATTTGGAGTATTGTATTCAGTTCTAGTCACCTTATTTAGAGAAGCATGTTAAAGCCTTGGAGAAGATTCAAATGAGATTTGTGAGCATGATACTAGGAATAAAGGATTTTAGAATAAAGGAACAATTAGAGAAATTGTGCTTATTCTCCTTCGAGCAGAGAAGATTAGGAGATTACCTTATTTAAGGTGTTCAAAATCAACAATATTTTTGACAGAGTAAAGGAGGATATTCTGTTGCCACTGGCTGATATATCAGTCACAATTTCAAGTTTGTCAGAAAGAGAGCAAGGAGTGAGATGAATAGAAACTTCTTTACTCAAAGCGTTGTTAGGATTAGGATTGACTGCCTAGGAAAGTGATGGAGGCATATTCTGTTGGTTTCAATAAAGAGTTGGATATATATTTGAATGTGTTGAATTTAGAGAACTGCAGGGGTCGGGTGGAAAATGAGATTAGTGGGGCAGTTCTTTCAGGATCCGGTACAGATACAAGGTGAAATAGCCTCCTTCTGTATCGTAAAATTTTGTGATTCTAAGACACTTCTACTTGCTAGAGTCATTTTCTCTGTGATCTTTACTGCACCCAAATTATTTTAATAATAAAATAAACTTCCATACTTTACGATCTCTGCAGTGGAAAACTGGTAACACGTCTAAACCTCCACATCAGCATATTTAACAGAGCAGATTAATATTCCATCATATTGTACAAAAAACAAGTCTAAAGCATCAATGGAATTATTTTAAAAGTCCAGCTAAAAATCTGCTTTCAAAAATATTTTTTAAGTTTGTGGAGACACATGGGGACTTTTTTTTACATATGTTTGAGCATATGGGAGGAGTTATATCTCCTAAAAATAATATGAACATGTGACCAGGAGTTGGCAATTCAGCCCATCCAGCCTATCCTGTTACTCAATACTGTAATGACTCATCAAACACTTTACATTGGGTTGGAATCCTGTCATCATCCCATAATCAGTATGCTGGGGGAGTGGAAAACCCCTGTGGAACTGCTAAATCAGTTAAATAACTTAGGAAGCAATTGTCCATTTTAACCATGTATTTTAGCTTCAAGAGCCTGTGTACCCATTTAGCTGGTGGCAGCAACTTGCGAGGATCAACTAGCCAGTACACAGCAGGGAGTGTTCAATTCACAGAATCAAACACCATTGTTATGTTTTGTTCCCTGAACTTCAAAATAATGACTCTTTTAAATTCTAAGTATTGGAGCTTCCTCAAATCCATTTCTCAGATCTCACTGTGTACAGCAGTTTGATACATGTTTGCTCACTTACCTGACTGTATATTTGTAGTCAAATAGTGTGGTGCTGGAAAAGCACAGCAAGTCAGGCAGCATTCGATGAGCAGGAAAGTTGACGTTTAAGCATAAGCTCTTCATCAGGAACGTGTGTGTGTGTGTGTGTGTGTGTGTGTATTTATTGGGGAGTGGGGGCCCCAAGGGGACTGAGAGATAAATGGAGGGTGTGGGTGGGGCTGGGGGAAGGTAGCTAGGAAGATGTTAGGTAGATGAAGGTGGGGGGGAAGGGGGGCGGGGGGGTGCAGGCGAGGTGATGGTGATAGGCCGAGCAGATGATTGGGAAGGAAGATGGACAGGTGGGGACAGTTCAAGAGGGCAGTGCCGAGTTGGAGGGTTGGATCTGGGATAAGGTGGGGAGAGTGACAATGAGGAAACTGGTGAAATCAACATTGATTCTGTGTGGTTGGAGGGTCCCAAGGCAAAAGATGAGGTGTTCTTCCTCCAGGCATCAGGTGGCTAGGACTTGGCAGTGAAGGAGGCCCAGGACTTGCATGTCCACCTACCTGTCCATCTTCCTTCCCACCCATCAGCCCCACCCTCCACTCTTACCTATCAGCATCACCCCCACCTTCATCTATCTATTACATTCCAAGCTACCTCCCCCCCACCCCTCCACATTCCTGATGAAGAGTGTATGCTCGAAACGTCAATTTTTCTGCTTCTCAAATGCTGCCTGACCTCCTGTGCTTTTCCAGCACCACACTTTTTGACTCTGATCTCCAACATCTGCAGTCCTCACTTTTTCCTGTATATTGGTAGTGACTAAAGTAGTGTTCCAGGAACCTATATATAATTACACATGAATGTCTGGTTTCTAAATCCTCCTGGAGCAATGTAACAATGCATCAATTTCCACAATCTGTTCAACACTTTTCTAATTCTTTTTATCCATCATTTTTTTCAGTTACTAAAATTCCAAAATCCTAAATAACGCTTAAGGCAAAATTAAAAATTAGTTGATTTTGTGTCACAGAATAACTTTATTAATTGTGCTGTTTTACTTTTTAAAACTTTCATGTAATGACTTCAGACTCTCAAAAAATCTTGTCTGGAACTTAACAATTTTACAGGGCAATGACTTCATGAGCTGAGTTTGTTGAACCTTCTACACAGTTTAATTCTATAACCTTTATCACAATAAACTTCTATTGACTTCATCTAAAAATAGGCTGTTCTTGTGCTAGTGAGAACAAACTGCTACCTCATTTATCTGCTATAGCTTTGTTTTATGTCCCATACATTTTGTAAAGCAAATTAATCTTAGGAAGAGCAAAATAAAATGCTGTCATGTTTTGTTCAATATGTTCTTTTTTATTGAAAACTAAGGAGGTTGTATTTTGAAGCCAAACAATTATCTGACATGCCTTGATGACAGTTGGGAAAGGTCAGTGGTATTTCTTAACAACTGTGTGAGAGAGAGATATAGCTATTTCTATAACCCATGAAAGCAAAAGTCATATATAGGGTTAAGGCACCTGTCCTCATTCATAATTATTTCTAAAAGAAAAGTTAAGGGTTGAATGCAATTAAAATCGTTATGAAGTAAGCAAATGGATTTGAAGTAAGAGGGATAGATGAGAAAGCCAACATCTGAGGATGGAACACGTGTTGCCTTTTGACATCACTGGAAAATTCCATTCTGCCGGCAAGTTTCTTAAGAAGCTTTCTCAGTATTTGTTGAGTCATTGTCCAGAAATATTGCACATTTTGGAGTTGCATTAAATGTCACCATTTCTATACTAAGTTTCTCATTAGCTCATTCTTCTACAATAGTTGGCTAACATATTTTCAGTAACATTTTAAATTCCTAGGAATGTAATTTCAAATGTAAGTGTAACATTTCTGCAACTTTTTTCAAACAACAATAATGTTTTTCCATTTTTCATTAGAAGTAAGTCTTAATGCAAACTTAGGGAAAACAAAATTTCCTTTGTGCATTCAGTGTTGAATTTTCTACTTCTAGTGCAGTGCCAAAATATTTATTTGCAGCTTAAGGCCACAGAAATAATATGAAATTGGTCAATAATTGAGGACTGGTGGAGTAGCAGAAACAAAAACTGCTGTGAGAATTTATCAATAACTCCAAGTAAGTGCTACAACTTCCTGAAAATTCAAACTGTGGCTTTGTAACTGTCAAAACAGTATAATGACATGGTTCACAGTAGTTCTTTATGCTTTCCGTACAGAACCATGTTTCATGAGACTTGCTGAAGGGAAAGCAAGGTCAATGTTTTTTCAGGCACATTGCCTCACTACTTGTCTTGCAATTATATCAAGAAATCTCCAGACTTAGTATTGGAGACTATACCACTTAGTCTTATGAAACCAGAGCAAAGTTATACTGTAGGAATAGCCCAAATTTCTTGATTTTGTGAAGGCCCTTTCAGTAGTGTGAGGCAATACAGGCAGTGGACATAGGCCAGGAAACAGGGTACATGGCTGCCGTAGCTTCCAATAGGATAAACATTTATACAAAATGTCACATTTATTGATTCAGGTCCAGAGGAGCAAGGGCACCTTGGGATTTTGGCAACTGAAGCAGTTGTAGTATTTCTTATTTGTATTTTCTGTTTCCATTGATACAACAGATGTTAATAAAGTTTGGTAGAGAGAAACTATGTTATGATTTTAGAAAAGACACTAGTCTCCGTTACTCACCTTGTGACTGTTAGCACAGACAATGCAAGCAGAATAGAAAGGCCACTTGGCAAAAAATTATAATATTTAAATGTTCTGCTTTTTTTCAGCAACTCCTTAAAATTCACATTTGGACAGAAGTAAAATTGATGGCAGTAAATGGTCAAATTTTTCAACACATTTAGTAAGAGTGATGGTTTTTGATCTTAAACATAACTAATGACTTGGAGTTTATGATAGTTATGGTGGTGAAATTCTTTGTGTTCACTGTAATTATTCACTGAAGTTAACTGCAACTCCAGGAGTCTGCACGTATTCAGATTCAGATAGAAATCTAGAAGTTGCTCTTGGTGATTCTACACCTCTCTGGAGTCGTACTCTTTAGGTTCAATTGAGCCTAAATTATTTATTTCCACATGATGGGTGGGCTGATGACTTCGGCACCCGTCCGTCCTCCATATTGTGGGGATGGCCCTGGGGTATCTGGGAAGGTATTGGGCTGGACATCTGCCCCCATGCTGAATGCAGCCCAATGGTTCAGGGCAATAAGCTTCATCAGAATGGACAAAAGAAAAAAAACTGTCAGTGAGCAAGTAAAAGAAGGATTAGTGAGTAGAAACAAATGGGCAGTTCTGTGACTGAGTGAATGGGAACAGAGATTAAGTGGCAAGGGTTCCATGTCAAAGAGTTTTACCAGGTGAAGTAAAAAGCAAAAGCAGTGTACAGATGATGTGTGAATGGCTGAATACTTCTTTTAATTTAGTGTTAAGTATTCACTACTTTTGTGGTGTGATCTCCTTTATACAGGGGAGACCAAGCTCACACTCAGTCTGCATGAGTGACGTTCTGTCCCTTGTCCTTCCAACGCCCCAGCTTTCCATCCTTTGCCTGTTGCAATGTTCAAATGAAGTTCAAGGTAAGCTGGAGAAATGGTACCTCATTTTTGACTGGGCTTCTGGGCCTACTTGGCTCAACATTGACTTCAACAATTTTAGATCATTACCTATGACTCCATTAAATTTAGAGTTTTTTCTACTGGTGTTCTTGTTTTCTTTTCGCTGAGTTCAGATGGCCACTTATAACCATTCACATTTTCTAGACATTTTTAAAAATAGAAGAATTCTATAGCTATTCCTGTGGCTTTTTTAACATCAATATTTTTTGTCATATTCTGTCCCATACCATCATCACATTACACACTTTGATCTTCCTTCACCCTCCCTCTTTCACTTGCTCAAAACCTGTTACAGTTCTATCTTTCCTCAGTTATGATAAAACAAAGCCTTTTGTCTCCATAGTTGCTGTCTAACTTGCTCAATCTTTGTTAAATGAGGTGTATCTAGATTTTTATGGTGTACTAATTTCATTTACTGCTATACACACTCAATGGCTTTGAAAAGTCAATTGTGTACTTATGGAATATTAAATTTCTACATAAAATACATTTTTAAAATTTGTATTATGTATTAAATGTTAGTTGCTCTTTAGCTTCTGCGTAATTTGATCATAAGCATTGATTTAGTTTCAGCAAAATTTCAATTAACAGAGCAGGATTTTTATTAGTGATTGACAGTAGATCATTAGGGCAATATGAGGAGAATTCCTGTGTTCTGAACCAAACTACACAAGATCACCTAATTCCTGAATGGTCCCAGGCCACTTCCTGAAGAGACTGGACTGCGAGGTTATCCAATCTAAAGTGATTGTCATTTAGAAATTCAAAGGTGGAGGAACTACTTTAAAAAGGGACTCAGGCAGGAGGCAGCGCTACTCCATGAGCCAGAGCTCCAGCTCAGATTCAGTTCTAGACACTTAGGAGGTATTGACCCATCAAGTTAATCCTGTGGCTAAGAAAAGACTGCCCGGGTTACTTTATCATCTTAGCAATTAACGTTTACCCAAGTATTTAGAACATTGTATGAACCTAGACAAGAGGAACTGAGTATTCAGCCACAAAGTTTTTCTCTAGATTACACTTTTTTTTATATATAAATTATAAGGTGTAACGTACACTGTAATTCAACCTTCAGGTTGAGAATGTGTTGCTTTTCTGAAGTATTATTGATATTCGAAACACTACTTTCACTAAATCCTTTTAAATTTGTTTATTTCAACGGAATTGTCTGCCTATCTGTTCGCTGAAAACACTGCTATTGCATGCTAGAAAATTCCTTGACTTTGTACCTAACCTAAACTGCAGTCAGGAAAGGGTAAAACCATGCCACATAACTGTGGGCAGCTTCCTTCAAAATGCTGCTTCACCCTGCTGCAAAATCTGAGAATTAGTTCTCATCCCGAAACAATACATTTTGTAATGTTTACCACAAGATGTCACTGTTTAATACAATTCTAAGTACATATACAGTGCTTAAAGGTCAGTAAGCATAAACCCATTGGATTTCTCTCTGCTCCATATTTTTTAGGGAAGCAATCAATTTGTTAATGAGTTTATTGTGTAAATCTTATTTATCTTGCCCATTTGTCTCGGCCACAGCTAGACTGCTGTGTGCAGTTCTGCTCACCAATCTGTAGGAAAAACACGATTGCACTAGAGGGGGTGCAGAAGAGATTCACAGAATGTGGGGAAGGTGATGGCCTAGTGGCCATTATCGATGGATTGTTAATCTAGAGACCCAGCTAATGTTCTGGAGACCTGGTTTCGAATACAGCTATGGCAGATGGTGGAATTTGAACTCAATTTTAAAAGATCTGAAATTAAGAGTCTAATAATGACCATGAATCCATTGTCGATTGTTGCAAACCCGTGTGGTTCACTAATGACCTTGAGGGTAGGAAACTGCCATCTTTATCTGTCTTTGACACTTAACTGACCTCTAGGCAATTAGAGATGGGAAATAAATGTTATCTAGCCAGTGATGCCCTCATCTCATGAATGAATAAAGAGAAGTTTGTGGGCGGCACGGTGGCACAGTGGTTAGCACTGCTGCCTCGCAGCGCCAGAGACCCGGGTTCAATTCCCGACTCAGGCGACTGACTGTGTGGAGTTTGCACGTTCTCCCCGTGTCTGTGTGGGTTTCCTCCGGGGCTCCGGTTTCCTCCCACAGTCCAAAGATGTGCAAGTCAGGTGAATTGGCCATGCTAAATTGCCCGTAGTGTTAGGTAAAGGGGTAAATGTAGGGGTATGGGTGGGTTACGCTTCGGCGGGTCGGTGTGGACTTGTTGGGCCGAAGGGCCTGTTTCCACACTGTAAGTAATCTAATCTAATCTAAAAGTTGCCTGGGATAAATGGAGCAGTTCAGCTATGAAGAGAGTCTGGATAAGTTTGGATTGCTTTCTTTAGAAAGCTGAGACGGAATTAAAGCTGAGGTGTACAAGAATATTAGGGACTTAGATGGGGGATTACAAGGGTCAATAATAAGGATTAAAGGTGAAAGGCAGGAGGTTTAGAGGGTTTTGAGGTGGTGGGAATGTACTTTTTGGGGGGGTATTCAAGAAAAGAGATGTCACAACCTTTAAAAAGTACTAGAACGAACACTTGAAATTCTTAACATTCAAGGCAATGGACCAAGTGCTGGAAAGCAGGACCAGTGTAGATTTAGAATAGATTTTGTCAGTACAGACTCAAAGGGCTGAAGGATCTCTTCTGTACTGTATGATGTTATGAATTAATCAGTGCTTATCCAGGGAAATTTTAGATCAGGAAGCATTGCACTCATATTTCTTGTCGAAATAAGCTGCCAAATTGGTACCAGCTACTTTCCAAATGGCCTTTACTAAAATGTCTATCCAGTACCTCTACCAACCACAGTATAGTATCAGACTTAAAGCAACATACCGCAGATGCAGGAAATGTGAAATAAAAGCAGATAGTGCTGGAGAAACTCATCAGCATGTGTGGAGAGAGAAACAGTTAATATTTTGAGTCCGATATGACTTTTCCTTAGCACTTCCATTTTGAGTTCTGAAAAATAATATCAAATTTGAAATATTAACTGTATTTCTCTCTGCACGGATGCTGCCAGACCTACTGAGTTTCTCCAGGAAACTTTGTTTTTGGTATCAGACTGCTTACTTTGATATCTGGTTTTGAATGAATGCAGTTCTTCCAACCATGCAAATAAATGACCAAAGGCATCATGTGCCCTTAACTTGCATTCCATTCTCTCACCACTGATTATGCTTGCTGTCTAAAACTGAACCTGATTACATACAATCTTCTGCTACTCTGTATCAAGATAAACTATCACGCATGGCTATCAAAAACTTTGGGTAGCATTTTTCGAATGGTGGTCTGTCAGAGCCACAATGGGTTGAATGGCGTTTTTCCTGTAACCAATACTATGCTGAAATTCTGGGAATCAGGGAGTTGGTTTAGCCACACTTCTGGATGTCTTCGCTCCTTGAAACATCAACACTTTGACTGTTGTTCTTTTTCATTGAGGGGAATTAGTAGGTTTGACTTTAAATTTTGTGTTCCTTTTTATACGGAGTGTAATGGGCTTCTACCTACTCTGGTTAAGTGTGGCATTCTGACAATGAAGTAAATGGGACAAGCACTCTGCATTACTTGTTGCCCTGCCAGCGCACCCACCACCCACTTTTGCCCAAACAAGCAGAATTTCATTTGAAGTGCTCCAGCAAATTGCTTCAGTTTTCCTGTGGATTTACACTGGTGGCTCCTCCAGAGTTTAACATTATTAATCTGAAATATGATGTAACTCAAAGTGAAATTTTGAGACCAGGCTCTATGTTGAAATAGTCACTTGCTTTCTTGAATGCAGCAGTAAAAACTATTATTCCACCATCGAGGGCAGATATTGTGAAAACTTCCTACTCTGTTTTGTTTAATAATGAGCACCCAGCTGTAGTAGTCACTGAACTGGAGAATATAGTTTATAAAAGAATAAAAACAGAGTTGAACATCCTTAAACTGAGAGCAGAACAATATTAGTGTTGTAAGCGCTGCGCCTGAGCCCTCAATGTTTAATGCCTTCGAGCAAAAAAAAACTACAATTTGTGTTTTATGACCTCAGGATATCCCAGAGTGGATTACAGATAACAAAACTTTTTTGAAGTGTAGTCACAGTTGTAAAATTGAAAGGTCAGCAGCTATTTTGCACACACCAATGCCCTTCTGTTAAATTGATAATAACCAGACTGCTTGAGTGACACTGATAACACAACTAATGTTGGCCACAGCATTCTGCATATCTTTGAGATATTGCCAAGGTATCTTTTATACCTGCTGATGAGAAGGTAGAGAGAACCCAAACTTAGCAGCACATGTTAAAAGTTGGTGAAATCAACTGAATTGGTTCTCACAATTTTGGAACTTTAATTTCCTCGCATTAAAGTAAAATTAAGAAATTAGCTTCTTTTTAAAAATAACTTCAGTTTAATCACTCTTGAGACACATTGTTATTGTACATACAGGCAATAAAATTGCAGGCTAATTTCAAAAAGTGTACTCTGCAGATAAAACCTTCTTCCTTATTTACACAGCCAACAAACAAGGAAATCCCTGGACTAACTGTGCTTCTGTCCCCAGTCGAAGCACTACAGCTGCAATGTGCATTATCTGCAGCAGGGCTTACCAAACTTTCTTCAAAAGACCACAGGAACACAAATTGTACTGTTATACAATCTATGGTTGTACGACTGTATCGAGGTTTGTATGGTTGAAGGAGATTACAGAAATAGGCAACATTGAAGGCTCATTATTGGTTGCTTTCCTGAGCTTGCTGGAACCAGTGTGTACAGAGAAAAAGAATAATACGTTTTTGAACTACAACAACTTATTAATTTCTTAATATATGAGGAAGTCAATTGAGTAACACCATTTATGTTGTCAGAAAATTTCAAACTCTGTTGGCTAACTATTAAGTAGGGTTTCTGAAACAAGGAATTACAAAAAGGAATGACACCCACGCCTCTTTATAATTTACGAAATATATTGATACTGGTCTTTAAAGTTTAGTAGTTGCTGTCATAGTATGCATAAATTATTGGAGTCATTCTGCATTAAAGATAACATGCTGAAATTAATCTCTATGATTTTATTTACTTAACATCACTGATGAAAGGAATTGACGTTTAAAGTACACAAATAGTGCAGCTATTTGCAACACACTTTTGCAAACAGCTGAGACTGAGTTAGTCTGACTAACCTGAGAATGCAACTTCTTCAAAAAAATTTTGTGGTTTACACATGAAAGAAATGAAACTATCATGGTATTCGAACAGATGAAAGACTCAATAGACAATCAAAGTATTTTTCACTGTATAATTTCAGTTACATCACACTGTAAACTTTTACTATAAATTCTGTGCCTTACATTTGTGCCCTCCACAACCACCTGATGAAGGAGCGGCGCTCCGAAAGCTAGTGTGCTTCCAATTAAACCTGTTGGACTATAACCTGGTGTTGTGTGATTTTTAACTTTGTACACCCCAGTCCAACACCGGCATCTCTAAACCGAGACTGAGTCAGGAATCATGTCATCAGATTACGAATGAAAATTCAATGATAAAATATCCTTCTGGAAGATTTGAAGTGAGAGTTAAAAGTAAATTGCTGATAAACCTGTCTGTCTTAGCTTAAAATCAGGAATTTGACAGAATCACTACAACTCCAAATTTGTCAGTGTTATTTGTGAATGAGGTGACCATAGTGTAATGGCCCAATTCCTCTTATCTCTGAACAGTTGGTGACTGGATATGAAACCAGAGATATGCATTGGCACCTATGAGAAATCCAGATGCACAGATTTTTAATCAGAAATTGCCCTGCTGTCTGGAGCCTTTGAAAAACTCTCTATTTGGAAAGTTCCACCTTATTTACTTGGATAGTTACCCAGGTAATATTAGATGGAAAAATCTGAATCTAATTCCTAGATAATTATACAACTCACCACCGACATCCCAATTCCCTCTACGACCCTATTGACTGACACGCCATGACTAAACCTCACTACATTGCTCCCTGCCTCACAACCCTTGATCTCCCCTCATGACCTTCACACTTCCCTTCAATAACCTGCACCAGACCAAACACAACAAGACACTACCATTCAATGTTCCTGGCTTTCTGACCTCTCCCCGACCTGTCTGAACTCTACTAGCCAATTACTACTTTTCTGACCCTCAGACCTTCCCTGACCTCAAACTCCACCCCTCCACCTGTCCTCATTAGACCCTGCAATTTAGCTTCCTTTCCAATTCTCCAACTCCCCCCAAACCCTGACTCTCTCCAAACCCGATTGGATCAGGTTCCAACACTCTGTTCATAGTCAAGTTACCCAACTCTCTCATACTCAACCTGAGGTCTCAACATTGGGCTAGCTATGATGGGGGTGAGTTGGCCGGGCTGCGTGCTGCTCTTGTCTGGGGCTCATCAACTCCCATCTTCTTACTTTCTTTATTTTTCTTCTTATGTTTGCTCATTTTCTTTCACTGTTTTCTTTCATGGTTTTCTTTTCTTTGGCAGGCTAGTCGGTGGCAGCAAGAGCTGGACGTGCATGGTGTGGTGACACTGGCAAGATGCCATCTTGGAGGAGGGTGGCTGGAGGGGGACTCTTGGCGTGGCTGTGGTTTGGCCTGGCAGCAGAGCCAGGGACTCCTGGTTGCAATAGACCCAGAGTGGGAACTCCTGGTATTATCGAGGCAGCAGCAGACCCAGGGACTCCTAGTTGCAGTTGCTGTCAGCTGGAGCCAGGGATTCCTAGTTTCGGGGTGAGTGTGGGGTCAGCATGGGACATGGTGGTGGTGCTGGGTCCAGCAATGTACAGATAGTGTCTAAGGAGTGGTGATTCCTCTTCTGGTGGCCCAGTACAGATGGCAATGAGGCAGTGGAGGAGGGGTGACGGTGCAGGTGATATATTACTAGTGAGCCGGCTCAGGACTCAGGCTGAGCAGTAGAACGAAGATAGATATAACGGAGAGAGAGTCTATTAACTCTTTTGAGTCATAACCCTTCAAAATGGCACAGATTGTAGCGACAGTTGAAACTTCTCACTGTATTTTACTGTATCGTTCACTGTAAAATGCAAGTGACAATAAATTATTCAAATTCAATGCAATTCAAAATGAGCCTCCAATCCTGCCTCTCTCACCCATGTTTTCCACCAGCCATCCCACCCTGCCATCTTATCACCCTATGCATGTGTCCACCCTACAATATCTGCTACCATGTCACATTTATGCACTTACCTTCTCTACAATATCCACTTACACACCTATGCAATCATCCCTCCACCCATTCACTCATCCATTCGATTAGCTACTCACCCCCACACCTATTTACTGACACATTGCAAAGCTGTTTAAATCTCCCAAAGCTTTTCAGTGTGTTACTGAATGAAGACTTTCTAGAATATGCAGCTAATATGGTAAAAATGGGATGAAGCCTTTCTAGCCCTGACAATCCAGTGTTACAAAGAAGAACTTCCATTTCAGGTATGCTCTGCATCTCTAAAGAAGGTGAGATTGGAAATCCTGGCCAGGAATACTAATTTCTGTCATGAAAAATGTAGGAATGGGGTAGCAATCTGATGGTGATTGCTATCCTGGAAGATTCATGCCAATATGTAACAAAACCAAGAAATCTCACCTTTTCTGCGGTGATGGAGTTTTTCATGAGGGCATGAGGGAGAGTGAAAGTGGTGCAGGGATCAGAGTGGGAGAAACTTTAAGAACACCAGGAGGTTTGCGGGACCACTAGCCTGTCTGCATCAAAACTCTTCTTCAAGTTCAGAGCTGCAACACTCTACCTAACATCCATGACTTTTCCCACTGGAGTGAAGCCAGTCTTCAAGATGAGCTTTAAACTATTCAATCTCCAATCCAGAACCATGACTGCCCCAGATTGTGTCATCATGCTTCAGTATGCAGACCGACAATTTTGTGTGGGCAAACTCAGAGACTGAGATCCAAACTATCTTTGATGCATTCATGGAAAAATATGGAAAAATGGTTATTTTATTTTGAATAAATTAGTTCCCTACCAATCTGTTCCAGTCAATACTGCTCCTCTTCAACTATCAAGATCCACAGTGAGCCATTAGACAATGTGGATCAATTCCCATATCTTAGGAACGTCTTCACAATGCTCATTGTTAGTGAAATCCCACATCTCTCAGCAAGACCAGACATAGATAATGAAATTCAACATTACCTCCAATGTACCAGCAAAGCCTTTAGCAAACTGAGGAGCAGGATCATTGATGACAAAGACCTCAAACTTATCACCAAGCTCAAGATCTACAAAGCAACAGAGATAGCAGTTATCCTGTATGTGTCAGAGACATGGACAATGGACAGAAATAAGCATCACTGTTATAGAGTTTACAGATGCACTATTGGACTATTTAATCACCTCAGGATCCACAAGACCGGGATGGAACAAAGTCATTCTTGATCCAAAGGGATGCCAAGAAGTTGTGTTTAACAACACCTGTCTCCTGTTAGTTAAAAGCATTGCATTGTTAATTTGACTAGTAATTATACTGTATTTCTCGTCATAACTGTTTTATTCCCTACTTCAATATATAAAACAATTTGCAAGATGATATTAGCAGACATACCACAATTGAATGTTGATAAGCATTCTTCTAAATATATCATTTACGCAAAAGGAGAATGCTCATTACAAAATACTGGCATGAATTCAGTGTTCTCAATGGAGTTCTTACTGATTGAGTTTAAAATTAAATGAGGAAAACGCAATTTGGCAGACAGCACAACCCCAAGACTGCATCTTGTCAGCTGCAGCCATTGGAGCAGACATCCCTATTAGAAATGGTCACGTGTCCTCAAGAACTGCTATCCAATCAGAAGGTCAGCAGACTATATTCTCTGCAGTAACATGGAGAGGTGTGGTAACTGCTGGGACTACACCTGGAGTAAACACACAAATCAAAGGAAGTACATATTCACAACCCGGAAAACGGGGTTCAAGGGAATTGGGCACCAGTGACGGACAGTGGACAGTTTGAGAGAGCAGCAGCATTGTTTCCCCTGGGGCTACCATTGCTGACACTGGGGACAAGGAATGACAAACCAGAGAGCATACTAGTAGGTCACCAATCTCCTCTTGCAGCAGAGTTCCTTTCCTCACCACAATTGCTGTTTAAATACGAGGGCCATGTGCCATCTTTCCCCCTTGCTGGCATAGGTGACATGACAGTGAGAAGATTATGGTCGAGAGTGTGGTGATGGAAAAGCACAGCAAGTCAGGCAGCATCCGAGGAGCAGGAGAATCGACATTTCGGGCAGAAGCCCTTCATCAGGAATGACGCCTTCTTGCTCTTGAAGGTTTTGTTTTGGTGTGAATAGCCTTGAATGATAATCTCTGGCCTAAGTCTCAGAAACTGCAATAATCAACAAAACCAGCTTTCTTCTACCATCACATGATCACAGCTGCAGTTACAGCTGTTGGAAACATTATTTGGCAAGATTTCAAGTTTCAACCCCAAGGGTTCAATCTTGACTATAGTGAGTGCTGCTAGGATAATTTTTAACACTTTCTTGTCTCACATGTCAAGTATTAAGGTGCCTTGCCTGTGATTTTTAATTTTTTGTTCTATCAGTTGGCTATTTCTTAGAAGTAGGAGAAACAGAGGACTGCCGATGCTGATGATCAGAGTTGACAGTATGATGCTGGAAAAGCACGGCAGGTCAGGCAGCATCCAAGAAGCAGGAGAATTGACGTTTCAGGCATAAGCGCTTCATTAGGAATGAGGCTTGTGGCTGGGGGGCGGGGGGGGGGGCTGAGAGATAAATGGGAGAGGGGTCGGGGTCGGGGTCAGGGGGAAGGTAGCTTGAAATGTGATAGATAGATGCAGGTGGGAGTGAAAAAGATAGGTCGGAGAGGAGGGTGGAACGAATAGGTAGGAAGGAAGATGGACAGAACATGAGGGCAATGCCAAGTTGGAGGCTTGGAACTGGGATAAGGTAGGAATAGGGGAAATGAGGAAACTGGTGAAATTCACATTAATCCCGTGTGGTTGCAGAGTCTCAAGGCGGAAGATGAGGTGTTCTTCCTCCTGGCATCGGGTGATGAGGGTTTGGCAATGGAGGAGGCACAGGACCTGCATGTCCTTGGTGGCGTGGGAGGAAGAGTTGAAGTGTTCAGCCATGGGGTGGTGGGGTTGGTTGGTGCAGGTGTCCTAGAGATGGTCTCTGAAATGATCCGCAAGTTGGTATCCTAGGAGGGAAATATATGCCTAGTGGTGGAGTCAGTTTGCTGGTGGTGGAAGTGACTGAGGATGATGCGATGTATCCAGAGATTGGAAGGTGAGGACAGTTGTGATTGTTGTGATTAGAGGGGTGGGCTTCAAGGGCTGAGGTGCGGGAAGTGGAGGAGATGCACTGGATGATATCATTGACCATGTGGGAGGAGAAATTGCGATCTTTGAAGGAGGAGGCCATCTGGGATGTTCCATGGTGGAATTGGTCCTCCTGGAAGTAGATGCGGTGGAGGCAGACAATTTGGGAAAAAGAGATGGCATTTCTACAGGAGGCAGTATGGGAGGACATATAATCCTGGTAGCTCTGGGAGTCGGTGGGTTTGTAGTAAGTGTCTGTGGTTAGTTGGTCGCCGGAGATCGCACATTTCTTCAGCAGCCTCCACTTCCAGGCCCACTTTTCCATGAAACCTCCCGCCCAACCTCCGAGGACCCCTTCTCCCACCTCCAACACATCCCATCCACCTAGGCAGTCTATGCTGGTCTGTTACCTGCCCTTGATCTCTTCATTTCCAACTGCTGCCGTGACATGACCACCTCAACCTCTCCATCCCCCTCGCTCAATCCAACCTCTCATCCTCGCAATGCGTAGCCCTCCACTCCCTCAGCTCCAACCCCAACATCACTATCGAACCCACAGACAAGGGGGACACTATAGTAGTTTAGTGCACTGACCTCTACACCGCTGAAACCAGGTGTCAACTCACAGACACGTCCTCCTACTGCCCCCTTGACCATGACCTCACCTCCCATCACCAAACTATCATCTCCCAGACCATCCACAACTTCATCACCTGGGGAGATCTCCCACCCAAGCCTCCAACCTCATTGTCCACCGACCCCACACTGCCCGATTCTACCTTCGACTGAAGATTCACAAACCTGACTGCCCCAGTCAAACCATTGTCGCTGCCTGCTTCTGCCTCACCAAACTCATCTCTGCATACCTTGACACTGTCCAGTCCCCCTTAGTCCAGAAACTCCCCACCTACATTCGGGATGCCACCCATGCTCTTCACCTCCTCTATGACTTTCGTTTCCCTGTCCCCTATACCTTATCTTTACCACATCCAGTCCTTGTATCCATACATCCACCATAACGAAGGCCTCCAAGCCCTCCATTTTTTTTCTCTCATGCTGACCCAACCAATTCCCCTTCCACTGACACTCTCATTCGCCTGGCCGAACTGGTCCTCACCCTCAACAACATCTCCTTCCAATCCACCTACTTCTCCAAACTAAAGGGGTAACCATGGGCACTCGAATGGGCCCCAGCCATACTTGCCTCTTCATCAGGTACCCGGAACAGTCTATCTTCTGCAGCTACACCGGCACCATTCCCTTACTTTTCCTCTGATATATTGATGATTGTTTTGTCACTACTTTGTGCTCCCATGGAAAGATTGAACAGTTCATCAACTTCAACCTAACACCTTCCACCCCAACCTCAAGTACACCTGGACCATTTTGGACACCTCTTTCCTTTTCCTGGACCTTTCAGCTCCATCTCTGGAAAATGACTAACCACGGAAATCTACTACAAACCTATTGACTCCCGCAGCTACCTTGATTACACCTCTTCCCACTGTGCTTCCTGTAAAAATGCTAACACTTCTGCCACCTGCAAACAGACCCCACTACCACGGACATATTTCCCTCCCCATCCCTATTAGAGGTGCAGAGAGACTATTCCCTCTGCACCTCTCTTGTCAGATCCATCCCCACCCCCGCCACCCAACCAGCCCACTCCCCAGTCCCAGCACATTCCCCTGCCACCACAAGTAGTGCAAAACCTGAGCCTAGACCTCCCCCCTCACCTCTGACCAAGGCCCCTGAGGATCCTTCCACATCCGACAGAAATTTAAATGTACTTCCACACGCCATCTACTCTATCCATTGCACCGGAGGAGTCTCCTCTACATCGGGGAGACGGGAAGCCAACTTGCAGATCGTTTCAGAGAATATGTCTGGGACACCTGCACCAACCAACCCCACTGCCCCATGGCTGAACACTTCAACTCCCCCTCCGACTCCAGCAAGGACATGCAGGTCCTGGTCCTCTTCCATCGCCAAACCTTTATCACCCGACGCCTGGAGGAAAAACCCCTCATTGTCCCCCTTGGGACCCTGCAACCACATGGGATTAATTGGGATTTCACCAGTTTCCTCATTTCCCCTTCCCCCACCTTATCGCAGTCCAAACTTGGCACTGCCCTATTGCCCTGTCCATCTTCCTTCCCACCTATCCGTTCCACCCTTCTGTCCGACCTATCACTTTCACCCCCCTCCTTCATTTACCTATCATATTCCGAGCTACCATCCCCTCTGATCCCCAAACCTTTCCCATTTATCTCTCAGCCCCACGGCTCACATTTCTCATTCCTGATGAAGGGCTTATGCCCGAAAAGTCGATTTACATGCTCCTTGAATACTGTCTGACCTGCTGTGCTTTTCCACAGACTCTCGAATATTTCTTATTTTCCTACTTTGCCCTCAGTTCCCAGACTTTACTTCCTTATATTTTATATTCCTTATCAATTTTCCCTATGTAATGAAATGAGTACTGACATGGAATGGAAACCGGCTGACAGACAGGAAACAAAGAGTAGAGATGGCCGCCAGTGACTAGTGGGGTACCGCAAGGATCAGTGTTTTGACCCCATCTATTTACATTATGTATTAATGCTTTAGATGAGGGAAGTAAATGGAATATCTCCAATATCTCTTGCAGATGACACAAAGCTGGGAGAGAAGGTAAACTGTGAGGTAGTTGCAGATATGCTACGCAGTGATTTGAGCAAGTTGAATGAGGGGCTAAATGCATGGCAAATTAAATCAACTGTGGATAAATGAGGTTATTCAGTTTGGCAGCAAAAGCATAAAGGCATATTATTATCTGAATGGCAGTAGGTTGAGAAAGAAAGAGGTGCAATGAGACCATTAGTGCTCTTATACATCAGTCACTGAAAGTGAGCAACCAGGTACAGTGGCAATGTTTATCGGCCTTTATAGCAAGAGGATTTGAGTACAGGAGCAGAAATGTCTTGCTGCAATTGTACAGAGCCTTGGTGAAACTACACTTAGAGTAGTGTGTGCAGGTTTTATCTCATCTGAGGAAGGATGTTCTGGCTATGGAGGGAGTTCAACAAAGGTATAACAAACTGATTCCAGGACTGGCAGGATTGATGTATGAAGAGAAACTTGGTCATTTAGGATGATATTCACTGGAGTTTAGAAGAATGAGGGAATCTCAGAACAACCTATAAAATTCTGGCAGGACTAGACAGGGTAAACACAAGGTTTTGTTCCTGATGACTGGGGAGTCTCAAACCAGTGTCACAGTCTTAATATATGGGATAGGCCATTTGGGACTGAAATGAGTAGAAATGTCTTCATCCAAAGAGTGGTTAGGTGTGGAATTCTTGACCATAGAAAGCAGTTGAGGCAACATCATTGAATATGTTCAAGGAGTTAGCAATAGTTCATATGGCTAATGAGATCAAAGAGAATGGGAGAAAGTGGGAACAGGATACTGAATTGGAGGATGAGCCATGATTATATTGAATGACAGAACAGGCTCCAAGGGCTGAATTTCCTGCTCCTGCTCCTATTTTCTATGTTTCTAAGAATTTATCTGAATTACCAATCATTAATGTTGTCACCAACTCCAACTGAGGTAATTTGACTTATGGGTGTAATTCCACACTAAATGTCATCTCCTAGTTTCTTGACTGCTTGTTTTGATTGCTTACATATCTTGTAACATGTGGCACAACAGTACCTGATATGCCTGAACAACATTTTCCTTGGTAAATTTTAACTGTACCCAAATCTTTTTTCCATCTCCACCATATTCTCTTCTTCCTGTCCATGGTAAATATGGCATTGTTTCATCCTATATCTTCACGTCACTCTATAGGTGGTTTGTAGTTGCCTGAGAATTCCCATCTCTATACTGTCATATATAGATGCCATTATTATTGGGCAGTAATTTAGATCAATACTACCTTGTCTTTATTAAGTCATTTGGTTTTGTCTTATAGAAGGCAACATAGTTACAACTGGTATACATCCTCTGAAGAGGTAAAAACAATGACTGCAGATGCTGGAAACCAGATTCTGGATTAGTGATGCTGGAAGAGCACAACAGTTCAGGCAGCATCCAAAGAGCTTCGAAATCGACGTTTCGGGCAAAAGCCCTTCATCAGGAATAAAGGCAGTGAGTCTGAAGCGTGGAGAGATAAGCTAGAGGAAGGTGGAGGTGGGGAGAAAGTAGCATAGAGTACAATGGGTGAGTGGGGGAGGGGATGAAGGTGATAGGTCAGGGAGGAGAGGGTGGAGTGGATAGGTGGAAAAGGAGATAGGCAGGTAGGACAAGTCCGGACAAGTCATGGGGACAGTGCTGAGCTGGAAGTTTGAAACTAGGATGAGGTAGGGGAAGGGGAAATGAGGAAACTGTTGAAGTCCACATTGATGCCCTGGGGTTGAAGTGTTCCGAGGCAGAAGATGAGGCGTTCTTCCTCCAGGCGTCTGGTGGTGAGGGAGCGGTGGTGAAGGAGGTCCAGAACCTCCATGTCCTCGGCAGAGTGGGAGGGGGAGTTGAAATGTTGGGCCACGGGGTGGTGTGGTTGATTGGTGTGGGTGTCCCAGGGATGTTCCCTAAAGTGTTCTGCTAGGAGGCGCCCAGTGGGGAGACTGGGCGCCTCCTAGCAGAGCGCTTTAGGGAACATCTCCGGGACACCCGCACCAATCAACCACACCGCTCCGTGGCCCAACATTTCAACTCCCCCTCCCACTCTGCCGAGGACATAGAGGTCCTGGGCCTCCTTCACCGCCGCTCCCTCACCACCAGACACCTGGAGGAAGAACGCCTCATCTTCCGCCTTGGAACACTTCAACCCCAGGGTATCAATGTGGACTTCAACAGTTTCCTCATTTCCCCTTCCCCCACCTCACCCTAGTTCTAAACTTCCAGCTCAGCACTGTCCCCATGACTTGCCAGACTTGTCCTACCTGCCTATCTCCTTTTCCACCTATCCACTCCACCCTCTCCTCCCTGACCTATCACCTTCATCCCCTTCCCCCACTCACCCATTGTACTCTATGCTACTTTCTCCCCACCCTCCTCTAGCTTATCTCTCCACGCTCCAGGCTCACTGCCTTTATTCCTGATGAAGGGCTTTTGCCGGAAACGTCAATTTCGAAGCTCCTTGGATGCTCCATACATCCTCTGAAGGCAAACCTGTTCTTGCTCAGCCCTGTACTCTTGCTGTGTGCAACAGCAAAAATACACATCAATTAGAAGTAACCCATGCCAGAGCCTGACCAATGTTTCTGAATGAATCATTTTAGTATAAGGATTTAATTCTCCAGGGTTCACAGAAACTGTTTCCCAATCGGGGTTAATATGATGTATAACACTTTTGTCAGTCATTCCACCTGCAGCCACAATTTCAAATGTCACATTTATTTTTAATTCAACATCTGTAGTTAAAGCAGAAAGAGGAGTTGAGGCAGAATGTCAGCCTGTTTGTATTAAGTGACAGAGCAGGTATGAGGTGCTGTATGGTGTACTTCTGGTCATATTTCTTATGCTCTTACATTCTTCTATTTTATGCAGTTCACATGGATCTCTATGATTCTTTAAAGTCACTGCTGTCATCTGCCACTGAGTGCTTGATTTCATATGTATCTTCCCACTGCATTTGGTTTTGCACCTTTTGGTCAATAATTGTATTGGCCATATGAGTAGGGTGAATGCCTGCAATGTGGTAAGATGAATGACACACATTTCTCCTGCATGAAGCAGATGAAGGTCTTGGATTGTCAAGTTTGAAGAAACTGGTTCTTGATCCAGTGAAATATCAATGAAAAATGAAATTCCTGTTGGATGTGCAATTTGCATCTGTCATCCTGCCATTAGTTCACACAGGCTGTGGCCCACGGGCTCATTGATGTGACACAGGTCATTATCAAAAAATCAGGATACACCATAACCCGGTGTTGATTCTAACTAAAGGATTAATCTCCTGCTTGATGCTTTCCTTTAGGTATGCCTTTAGAGTGTGATTAAAGCTTTCATCCAGCATAATGAGCTGGATTTTCTGCATGGGTGTACCACTCCTTAGATCCAGCTCATTATACTTTGTCCCTTAATCAAAGTCATTACTTTGGTTGCAAATAAAACTGAAAAAGTAATCCTTGTAGTGGGTGACAGTAGTAGCAGAAATATTGTTTCATAGTAATGAGATGACTCACCTCTTACTTTTAATCGATGTGTATATTTTGACTCTTTTGGCACTTATGAATAAACTCACTTTGTCAACTCTCAAAAGCCTGTTTAAGTTGTATCCTATTTAAGCATAAGTTACTTTGTGTCTGGGAGAGACAAATCCACAAGGGAAGGGATCAGTTTTTAAATTAACATTGCTACACCAACTAGGCAGGATGTATGAATAAAGAAGGGGAACCAGTTCCTTTACCTGGAATCTTAACAGTTGGGGATATTCCAGTTGTTATCATCTCAATGGCCTTAAGCTTGATAAAGCAATAAAAAGACAATTAAGAAGTATTCCATCCTGATCTGACATTCTAGTAAATGACTGTGCACAATGTTGGAGGCAAATTGGCATGCCAGCCACCATCGTAAAACACACCTGCTCATCGCATTTCCAAACACCCAAGAGCCTCCAAGTATTCTGGCCCTAATCTATGGCAACAATAGAGACAACCATCACACTAATTCAGAAACATGTGGGAAATAAGCTATCAGCAAAAATACAAATGAGCGAATGTTTTTACACTACCAGGGAAGAAAAGTATGTGCCAAGCATTTATTGCATAATTTGACATGCTTAACCCAGCTAATGGAATTGCAATTACAATCCCACCTTGATTTTTCTGACAAGATTCACAAAGCCTGAGAAATACATTGATGCTTTGTGGCTTGTCTTTCATAGTGCAGATATGTCAGAGAAAGAACTGTCAGTATGGAAGTATGATCCACATTTCTGATGGACCCCTGACTGGAATCTCCTCAGATGTGTAGCTCTCTGCTTTCATTAAAAAAAAGGGGCAGACTGGTTTCAACTACCGATAACTAGTGATAATGAGGCTCTGGCCAAGAAAAGGAAGGAGGCATATGCCAGATATAGACAACTAGGAAGAAATAAGTCTCTTTAGTTTAGGAGGTGTAGGAGTACATTTAAGAATGAAATCAAGAGGGCAAAAAAGGGACTTAGATAGCTTGGGCAGGTAGGTTAAAGGCGAATTCAAGGGAATTCTGCAAGTATGAGGGGAACTGATGAAAATAGACGGGAAGCAGAGCCTAGCAGGGAAGACAGTAGAGCAAAAATGGCAGGAGTTTGTGGGTAAAATTGAGGACACTGTACAGAGGTTCATCCCCAAGAGGAGAAAGATTACCCAGGGAGGGATTAGACAGCCATGGCTGACAAAGGAAGTCAGGAAATCTATCAAAGAAAAAGAGAGATCCTATAAAGTGGCCAAGAGCACTGGGAAATCAGAAGATTGGGAAGGCTACAAAAACAGAGGATAACAAAGAGAGAAATAAAGAAGGAGATGATCAAATATGAAGGTAGGCATGCCAGTAATATTAGAAATGATAGTAAAAGTTTCTGTCAATACATAAGAAACAAACGACAGGCAAGAGTAGACATTGGGCCACTTCAAACTGATGCTGGAAGCCTAGTGATGGGAGATAAGGAAATAGCAGAACTTAAGTACTTTGCATTAGTCTTCACAGTGGAAGACATTGGTAATATCCCAATAATTAAAGGGAGTCAGGGGGCTGAGTTGAGTATGGTTGCCATTACAAAAGAGAAAGTGCTAGAAAAGCTAAAAAGGTCTTAAAATTGATAAATCTCCTGGCCCTGATGGGCTACATCCTAGAGTTCTGAGGGAGGTGGGTGAGGAAATAGCGGAGGCATTGGTTGAGATCTTTCAAAAGTCACTGGAGTCAGGGAAAGTCCTGGATGATTGGAAGATCGCTGTTGTAACCCACTTGTTCAAGAAAGGATCAAGACAAAAGATGGAAAATTATAGGCCAATTAGCCTAACCTCGGTTGTTGGTAAAATTCTAGAATCCATCATTAAGGATGAGGTTTCTAAATTCTTGGAAGAGCAGGGTCAGATTAGAACAAGTCAACATGGATTTAGTAAGGGGAGGTCGTGCCTGACAAGCCTGTTGGAGTTCTTTGAAGAGGTGACAAGTAGGTTAGACCGGGGAAACCCAGTGGATGTTATCTACCTAGACTTCCAAAAGGCCTTTGATAAGGTGCCACAAGGGAGGCTGCTGAGCAAGGTGAGAGCCCATGGTATTCGAGGTGAGCTACTGGTATGGATTGAGGATTGGCTGTCTGACAGAAGGCAGAGAGTTGGGATAAAAGGTTCTTTTTCAGAATGGCAGCCGGTGACAAGCGGTGTCCCACAGGGTTCAATGTTGGGGCCGCAGCTGTTCACATTATATATAAGTGATCTGGATGAAGGGACTGGGGGCATTCTAGCGAAGTTTGCCGATGATACAAAGTTAGGTGGACAGGCAGGTAGTACTGAGGAAGTGGGGAGGCTGCAGAAGGATCTAGACAGTTTGGAAGAGTGGTTCAGGAAATGGCTGACGGAATTCAATGTGAGCAAATGCGAGGTCTTGCACTTTGGAAAAAAGAATACAAGCATGGACTACTTTCTAAACGGTGAGAAAATTCGTAAAGCCAAAGTACAGAGGGATCTGGGAGTGCTAGTTGAGGATTCCCTAAAGGTAAACATGCAGGTTGAGTCTGTGATTAAGAAAGCGAATGCAATGTTGTCAATTAACTCAAGAGGGTTGGAATATAAAAACATTGTTGTGCTACTGAGACTTTATAAAGCTCTGGTTAGGCCCCATTTGGTGTACTGTGTCCAGTTTTGGTCCCACACCTCAGGAAGGACATACTGGCACTGGAGCGTGTCCAGCGGAGATTCACATGGATGATCCCTGGAATGGTAGGTTTAACATACGAGGAACGGCTGAGGATCCTGGGATTGTATTCATTGGAGTTTAGAAGATTAAGGGGAGATCTAATAGAAACTTACAAGATAATACATGGCTAGGAGAGGGTGGACGCTAGAAAATTGTTTCCGTTAGGCGAGGAGACTAGGACCCGTGGAGACAGCCTTAAAGTTAGAGGGGGTAAATTCAGAACAGAAATGCGGAGACATTTCTTCAGCCAGAGAGTGGTGGGCCTGTGGAATTCATTGAGAGAGTGCAGTGGAGGCCGAGACGCTAAGTGTCTTCAAGGCAGAAATTGATCATTCCTTGTGACATCAAACATTTAAGGGCTACGGGGAGAATGCAGGTAAGTGGAGTTGAAATGCCCATCAGCCATGATTAAATGGCGGAGTGGACTCGATAGGCCGAATGGCCTTACTTCTGCTCCTATGTCTTATGATCTTATGTTAAGGGCAAAAAAGGGAGAGAACATTATCTCTTAAATGACAACAATATGGAACTGTGGAACCACAGGAGGTAGGTGAGATCCTAAAAAATATTTCACATCATCATTTGCCATGGAGAAAGACATGGAGGCTAGGGAATTCAGGGAAATAAAGAGTGATCTTGAAAGAGTCCATATTACAGAAGAGGAGATGCTGGGGTCTTAAAACAAAAGGTAGATAAATCCCTGGGACCTGCTGTTACAACACGGGGAAATACTTCTGCTAATTTAAACCAGACACACAGAAAAGCTCACTTCACCTCGTAATCTGTAAAAGTATGAGTAACAACAAACTGTCAAATCCCACTATCTGAAGAAAAAAATTAACAGTTTGTTCTTTGACTCCAAGAAAAAGAAAGCATTAAACATCTACACTGTAAACCTCCTTTGTCTTAACGATTTATCTACTTCCTACTCTACAACAATACTGATCCCATCAAAGCCCCAATTAAGTTAAAAAGAATTACATTTCTAAACCAGCCAGCTGCCATCTTCCCTTTGTATTTTTCTCTGTAGATTCTCCTAAGTCATCTTTTCTTTAGTCTTCTGCTGTACAGATTTCATGTGAAAAGGTACATTTCAGAAAGAGGGTCCACAGGCAGTATGGTGCTTTTTGCTGCTCTGGCTAACTGTTCAAAATGCCCGATTTTTATACCCCAAAACATTGGGTCATCTCATTGTTTTGATGACATTAAACCACAAATTTAAATTTGATGGGAGTTTGGTATCTTAGGGCATAATTTAAACTGACTGGCCAAATTTGAATTTGTTATATAACATGGCAACTCAGCTGCAGCTATTTGTTTCACAGCCAAATGTTACATTTAAACTTTTTCAGCACAGTGCTTGTTAAATCCTTACCAGCTTTCATTCTCTCAAAGGTACAATACACCTATAACATCATAACAATGTTAAGGGGAAAAAAAAAGAGACTATGACCCTCTTAATGACAACCATGTGGAATTATGTGTGGACCACAGGAGATGGGTGAGATCCTAAAAAATATTTCACATCATTTACCATGGAGAAAGACATGGAGGCTAGGGAATTCAGGGAAATAAATAGTGATCTTGAAAGAGTCCATGTTACAGAAGAGGAGATGCTGGAGATCTTAAAATACATAAGGGTAGATAAATCCCTGGGACCTGATCAAATGTCCCCGAAGACATTGTGTGAAGCTAGGGGGAAAAAAAAACAAGGAGCACCCAGTAGAGATAATTGCTTCATTGACAGCTATATGTGAGGTGCTGGAAGATTGAACTGTGGCTAAGGCTATGCCATTGTTTACAAAAGCCTGCAAAGAAAAACCAAGGAACCACACACCGATGAGTTTCATGTCAGCGATGGGTAGGTTGTAGGAGGAGATTGTGAGAGACAGGGTCCATATGCCTTTGGAAAGGCAAGGATTGATTAGGGATCGTCAGAATGGCTTTGTGCTTGTTTCACAAATTTGATCGAGTTTTTTGAAGAGGTGTGCAAGAAGGTAGATGAAACCAGAGTGGTAGACAATATCTGCATGGATGTTAGTGAGGCTTTTGACATGATTCTGTATGGTAGACTGGTTAGTAAGATTAGGTCACAGGGGATCCAAGGACAGCTAGCCACTTAGATACAAAATTGGCTTAATGGTAGGAGACAGAGGGTGGTGGTAGCGAGCTGTTGTTCAGACTGGAGGCCTGTGACCAGAAGTGTGCCACAAAGATTGATACTGAGTCCATTGTTGATTGGCATTTATATAAATGATTTGGATGAGAATATAGAGGCATGGTAAGTTTGTAGATGACACCAGAACTGGTGGTATAATGGACAAAGAATGTTATCTAAGAGCACTAACTGGATTTGATCAACTAGGCCAATGGGCCAAAAAAATTGCAGATGGAGTTTAATTCAAATAAACGCAAGTTGTTACATTTTGGTAAGACAAACTAGGTCAGGAATAACAGTTAATGGTAGGGTCCTGGGAAGTGTTGTCGAATAAAGAGAACTAGGAATACAGAGGCATAGTTCCTTGAAAGTCGTGTCACAAATAGACGGTGGTGAAATAGTAATTTGACATGCTTGCCTTCAGAGCATAGAGTATAGTTGTTGGGATGTCATGTTATGGCTGTACAAGACTTTGGGAAGGCTACATTTAGAATAGCAATTTATCATCATGTGTCCTTTAACATGACAAATACAGTGAAAAGTTTTAAGTCAACTTACCACAGCACCTATATTAATAACTGATTTCATATATAATAATTTTGAAAAAATGAAATTAAGATCAAGTTCATCACAGTTCAGTTAACAGCTCCTGGGCTCAGGAAAGCCGATTAAAGGAACAATGGAATACTTTGAAGATGCAGCTGGGATGAGACCACCATTCCGGGCTAAGACCAAACCACCATTTTGGGCTGAGGCCACCACACTGGAAGACTGCCATGTTGGGCTGCTGGAAGCGACCTCACTGATCTGGGAGAAACCTTCCACTGAAGCTGTTAAAAGGCAGCAAGGTAGATCTTGATAACTATAACAACTAGAAACATTTGAAAAAATAAAAAGCCTGCACACTACACTGCTACTCTGCTGCCGCCATCTTAACTAAGATGGAGCCTGTGGCTCATTTCGACGGGAATCTTCAGTATCCACCTAAAACCCCAGAAAATAAACTTCTAGTTCAATGTTTACCCTGAGCAGGAGTGAGCTGCAGGGTTTCTCCAGCAAACCAGCCTTGAGCTGACATTTGGAATACTGCGTACAAATCATGTCACCCTGCTATAGGAAGGATGCTAATAAATTGGAAAGGGCATAAAAAAGATTTTCAAGATGTTATCAAGACCGGAAGGTTTGTGTTATAAGGAGGGGCTGGATAGGCTCAGACCTATTTCCTTGGAGCATAGAAGGTCGAGGGGTGGCCTAATAGAAGTTTATGAAATCATGAGGGGCATGGATAGGGTGAATAGCCAATGTCTTCACCCTGGGGTGGGCCTATGCTTAAGGTGTATTTATGGGCAGCACGGTGGCACAGTGGTTAGCACTGCTGCCTCACAGCGCCAGAGACCCGGGTTCAATTCCCACCTCAGGCGACTGACTGTGTGGAGTTTGCATGTTCTCCCCGTGTCTGCGTGGGTTTCCTCCGGGTGCTCCGGTTTCCTCCCACAGTCCAAAGATGTGCAGGGTCAGGTGAATTGGCCATACCTAACACTACGGGCAATTTAGTAAGGGGTAAATGTAGGGGTATGGGGTGGGTTTCGCTTCGGCAGGTCGGTGTGGACTTGTTGGGCCGAAGGGCCTGTTTCCACACTGTAATCTAATCTAAGTGGTGAAATTTTTAAACGAGCACTGCACATTTGTATTCACCAAGGAGAAAGACAGATGATGGTAAGATTAGGGAAGGGTATGTTGACATTCTAGAGCTTAATGATATCAAGAAGGATATGTTCGGTGTCTTGTAAAACATTAAGGTAGATAAGTTCCTAGGGCCTGGTAGGATCTATCCTAGGATACTGATGGAGGCAAGGGAGGAGATCGCTTGGATCTTAACAGATCTTTGTTTATTCTTTAGCCACAAGTGAGGTCCCAGAACACTGGTGAGTAGCCAGTTTGTTTAAGAAGGGCAGCTGGGATGATCCAGGAAATCATACACTAGTGAGCTTTACATCAATGGGAGGGAAATTAAGTATCATAGAGACAGGATTTAATCACATTAGGAAAAGAATGGATTTATTAGGGATAGTCAACATGACATTGAACAGGGGATGGCTTGTCTCATAAATTTGACTGAGTTTTGAGGAAGGAGCAAAGATGAATAATGAGGGTGGGGACATGGACAATGACAAAGAATTTGACAAGGTCATTCCTAGTAGGTTGTCCAGAAGATTAAGTTATGAGATCCACAGTTAGTTGGTAAATTGGACACAAAATTGGCTTGGTCATAGAAGACAAAGTTAACATGCAAGGGTAGTTTACTGATCAGAGGTCTGTGACCAGTGTTGTTAAGGATAAGTGTTAGGACCTCAATGTTTGCAGTTTATATAAGTGACTTGGATGAAAATATGTATGGTTTGATAAGTAAGTTTACAGATGACATGAAAATTGGTGGAATTGCAGATAGTTAGGAACAGCAGGATATAGATCAGTCAGAAAGTTGGGTGGAGAAATGGCATACGGTATTTAATCCAGGCAAATGTAAGGATATATTTTGGGAGGTCAAATGCAAAAGAAAAGTATATTGTAAATGGCAGGACCCTTTGGAACATTGATAGAGAGATCTTTGGGTGCAAACCCATAGCTCCCTGAAAGTAGCAATTCAAACAGATAAGGCAGTGAAGAACACATATGGCAGGCTTGCTTTCATTGATTGGGGCATCGAGTATGAAATTTGGCAAATCATTTTGCAGCTGTACAAGACTTAGTTTGACCACAATTGGAGTATTGTGTCCCATTCTATTGTGTAACACTATAGTAAAGCATGTGGAAATGATGCAAAATAGGTTTACCAGAATGTTGCCTTGGTTGGAGTGTATTAGCTCTCATGGTTAGACAAACTTGAATTATTTTTGTTAAGACTGTTGGATTATAAGGGGCAACTTGGTATAAGTATATAAAATGATGAGACACATGAATAGGGTGAATAGTTAGCCTTTTTCCAGGATGGAAATGTCATACTAGAGGGCAGAGGTTTAAAGAGGAAAGAGTTTAAAGGAGTTACATGAGGGAAGTTTTTTTTTACACAAAGGTAATAGGTGCCTGGCCAGGGAGGTAGTAGAAGCAGATATGATAGCAATGTTTTGAGGCATTTTGACAGATGCATGAACTGTGAGGGAGTTGAGGGCTATGGATAATGCGAGGCAGCTGGTTTAATTTAGAGAATGACATCATGGTCAGCACAGACACTGTGGGTCAAAAGGCCTGTTCCCATGTTGGACTGAACGATAATTCACCAGCCAATTATAGCTGTCTTCTTGGCTAATTCCTTTCCATCTTTAACTTTCGTCTTACAAGTGGGAATTTGCCTTGTTAGTCACTGGCAATATCCCTCATCATTTTGAATTTCCAAATGATGGACAAATTGCTCACTTTGCACAGTGCAGAAGATTTTGCTGGATGGGAAATTTTAGGGAATTATACCTATGAAACCTGCCAGAGTAAGTGGTGAACTTCTTTATAAAAGGGTTGGAAAACTGTAATTGCATCAATAATTTCAGACTTTAGGCCAAAGTGTCAAGATGAACATTTAATCAGGGTATATTGTTATCCTGTGGCATCCGGCATATAGTGATATATAGCATTATTCCTAGTCATGGAACTGCAACAATCAACACATGCACTTGTCGGGTCCAAGAATAGTTCAGTTTTAATAGACACTGAATAGGATCTTTTTCACTTTTAGATCATTGAATGCTCCTTTGTTAAGATTTGAGACAACTGGTTGTTACAAAATTATTGAAAAGCATAAGAATTTTTGTTCAAATTTCAATCCAGCTTCTCACTAGCCAAGTGAACCCTTTCTACTGGGTCCTTCTCTTGACCTGCGATGAGACTAAGGGTTTTGTAGCATTATTTGATTAAGCCATACTAAATATTCAGTGTGTGATTAACCAATGGACCCCACATCTTTAGTTATAAAGTTATAACTTTAGTTATACAATTCCCTCAGTCTGTGTGAATAATACCTACTGCAGCAGATATGCATGTTTATGCGATTGAGCTTCCATTGAAAACTGAAACAAATTGAATCTCAACATGAGCTTCTTGAGGTTAAATTCGTCCTTGTCTTTCATTTAAGTAGATCTGATAAGAAGTTGGTGGAGAATGCATGCTATCTGGAGGTTTAATTTTTGATCTGTCACTGGCATTGGGTACAGGCTTGCTTAGGAGAACAGAATAAAATATGTTGTGCAATTCAGACATTGAAGTCCTGAAAGTGAACTATTCCAATGAAGAGAGATTGTGCAAACGGGGCCTTGTAGGTTTGTGAATCTTTGAAATTCTACCACAGTGCTGTGGAAGCTCAGATTTTGAGTATGTTTAAGGTGTAGATTGATAGGTTTCTGATTACCAGTGATGTACAGAGTTTTGGGGAGGGGATGGGTAAAAGACATTGAAATATTCAGTTATGATCATAATGAATGGAAGGTGGTGCCCAAGAGGTTGAATTGCCTATTCTTGCTCCTTTGTTCCTACATGGCCAACCAAGCCACATAATATTCTCTAATTTGTCCTCAGACTTTAATGACAGCAGGCTCAACATTCATTCTGAATCTCAAAGGGCCCTTAGGACCAATATCTAGAAGGCATCCACTGCAGATAGATTTTGGACTTCCACAGCTGGAATGTTCATACTGACATGGGTAAAAGTTGATTCACTTCCAATTTTAAAAACTGAAGAGATGGTATCTAAACTGACTTACTGCCTACTCTGTCTCTTGCTTATTCCAACTTTAAGTGGGAGATATTTTATTGTCAATAGATTTTCACTGCACAATAAAAATTCTGAAGTTAGCCCTCTTGGTATATGTTATCATGTTTACATGTCAGCAATTGTCAATACATCACTAGTCCAATTCAACACAGCTAACTGAATGCATAATGCAAAATGAGGGCATAATTTTTTAATCAATGCATTCAATTAGAATCTTTCCAGTTATAGATTGTAATGTGTTGGAAGTCAGATGGCTGTAAAAATGGCTTTATCCAAGTGATATGGCTTATAACACTGACTTGAAGCATCTGTTGTATTACAACCATCTGCTGTAAATACAGAAAACCATACTTGGTTTGTTCCAACATGACAAATTCTAAAAATGTCTATTAACAAATTATAGGAGGGGGCAAATTCTGCTAGATAGTAGTTATGGTAGGGGATTTTAACTTTCCAAACATTGACTGGGACTGCCATAGTGTTAAAGGTTTAGATGGAGAGGAATTTGTTAAGTGTGTACAAGGCAATTTTCTGTTGCAGTATGTGGATGTACCTACTAGAGAAGGTGCAAAACTTGACCAACTCTTGGGAAATAAGGTAGGGCAGGTGACTGAGGTCAGTGGGGAGCACTTTGGGGCCAGCCACCATAATTCTATTCATTTTAAAATTAGTGATGGAAAAGGATAGACCAGATCTAAAAGTTGAAGTTCTAAATTGGAGAAAGGCCAATTTTGACAGTATTAGGCAAGAACTTTTGAAAGCTGATTGGAGGCAGATGTTCTCAGGTAAAGGGACGGCTGGAAAATGGGAAGCCTTCAGAAATGAGATAACAAGAATCCAGAGAAAGTTATTCCTGTCAGGGTGAAAGGGAACAGCTTGTAGGTATAGGGAATGCTGGATGACTAAAGAAATTGAGGGTTTGGTTAAGAAAAAGGAAGCAAGCATATGTCAGGTATAGACAGGATAGATGGAGTGAATCTGAAGAATATAAAGGAAGTAGGAGTATACTTAAGAGGGAAATCAGGAGGGCAAAAAGACGACATGAGATAGCTTTGGCAAATAGAATTAAGGAGAATCCAAAGGGTTTTTACAAATATATTAAGGACAAAAGAGTAACTAGGGAGTGAATAGGGTCCCTCAAATATCAGCAAGTGGCCTTTGTGTGGAGCCACAGAAAATGGGAGAGATATTAAGTGAATACTTTGCATCAGTATTTACTGTGGAAAGGTTATGGAAGATATAGACTGTAGTGAAATAGATAGTGACATCTTGCAAAATGTCCAGATTACAGAGGAGGAAGTGCTGGATGTCTTGAAATGGTTAAAAGGTGGATAAATCCCCAGGACCCGATCAGGTGTACTCAAGAACTGTGGGAAGCTAGAGAAGTGATTGCTGGGCCTCTTACTGAGATATTTGTATCATTGATAGTCACAGGTGAGGTGCTGGAAGACTGGAGGTCAGCAAATGTGGTGTCACTGTTTAAGGGTGGTAAAGACAAGCCAGAGAACTATAGCCTGACCTCCGTGGTGGGCAAGTTGGAGGGAATCCTGAGGGACAGGATGTACATGTATTTGGAAAGGCAAGGACTGATTAGAGATAGTCAACATGGCTTTGTGCGTGGGAAATCATGTCTCTCAAACTTGATAGAGTTTTTTGATTGATGAGGGTAGAGCAGTTTATGTGATCTGTATGGACTTCAGCAAGGCATTCAACAAGGTACCCCATGGGAGACGGATTAGCAAGATTAGATCTCATGGAATACAGGGAGAACTAGCCATTTGGATACAGAACTGGCTCAAGGTGGAAGGCAGAGGGTGGCTTTTCGGACTGGAGGCCTGTGACCAGTGAAGTGCCACAAGGATTGGTGCTGGGTCCTCTACTTTGTCATTTACATAAATGATTTGGATGTGAGCATAAGAGGTACTGTTATTAAGTTTGCAGATGACACCAAAATTGGAGGTGTAGTGGACAGTGAAGAGGGTTACCTCAGATTACAACAGAATCTGGACCAGATGGGCCAATGGGCTGAGAAGTGGCAGATGGAGTTTAATTCAGATAAATGTGAGGTGCTGCATTTTGGGAAATCAAATCTTAGCAGGACCTGCACACTTAATGGCAAGATCCTAGGGAGTGTTGCTGAACAAAGACCTTGGAGTGCAGGCTTATAGCTCCCTGAAAGTGGAGTCGCAGGTAGATAGGATAGTGAAGAAGGCATTTGGTATGCTTTCCTTTATTGGTCAGAGTATTGAACAAACAGACCTGGACCCTATATATCAGCCACTACAGCGGACAGCTGAAACTGACAACCGGAAGCGGCAGGGACAGGCCACTATAAATGCTGGAGGAAACACCACAGAAGCGCTTCACAGGAGGCTCCCAAGCACTGAGGATGTCACCTAGACAGGGGACGAAACGTTTGCAACAAAAACTTCCAGCTCGGCAAACAGAACCACAGCAGCTCAGAGTATTGAGTACAGGAGTTGGGAGGTCATGTTGCAGCTGTACAGGACATTGGTTAGGCCATTGTTGGAATATTGCAATTCTGATCTCCTTCCTATTGGAAACATGCGAAACTGGAAAGGGTTCAGAAAAGATTTACAAGGATGTTGCCAGGGTTGGAGGACTTGAGCCATAGGCAGAGGCTGAACAGGCTGGGGCTGTTTTCCCTGGAGCAGAGGCTGAGGGGGTGACCTTATACAGGTTTACAAAATTATGAGGGGCATGGATAGGATAAATAGAAAATGTCTTTTCTCTGGGGTGTGGGAGTCCAGGATTAGATGGCATAGGTTTAGGGTGAGAGGGTAAAGATATAAAAGAGACCTACAGGGCAACTCTTTCAGAGACAGGTAGTGTCTGGAATGAGCTGCCAGAGGAAGTGGTGGCGGCTAGTACAACTGCAACATTTAAAATGCATTTGGATGGGTATATGAATAGGAAGGGTTTGGAGGGATATGGGCCAGGTGCTGGCAGGTGGGACTAGATTGGGATATCTAGTCAGCATGGACGGGTTGGATCGAAGGGTCTGTTTCCATGCTGTACATCTGACTTGAGTGTTGGAGTTTAGTATTGTTGGAGCTAGTCTTACAGCTTACAAAAAGTACAATGATGTGTTTTCAATGGGATTATATAGTCTTGAATGTCTTATTTCACCATTCGTTGTTAATTATAACCAGGGGGCCCCAAGTGATTAAACTACTGCTAATCTTTTCTATTAGTTAAGTTAGAAAGGAAAAACAAATATGCCAGTCTCCAGAGACAAGTTGGTGCAATGATCTAATAGCAGACCTGATGAACATTATGACATTCAATTTTCCATTTGCAGAAAATTCTGTTGAAGTGTACTAATGGCAGTGTGCTCTCAACAGTTTTCTGTGTGCAGCCATGAATAAAAAAAAATCCAGTGAACTAAAACATGATCTCACTTTAAAATGAACTAATGTAAATAAGCTTTGAAACAGTAATGGTATGTGTAGACAATATGTCATTTCCTGCCAGTTGGTTTTCATCTATTTGTAGAGATCACCAAGATCTAAAAGAGAACATTAAAAGTGAAAATAGTTTGTAACTGAATCTAATGGTACAGGTTAGAAAACATTTCTGTTTTTACTGGCCAATTCCAGCAAAATATTAGTCCTGAGAACTTTTACATGGCACCACATTCACTGATATTCAGTAGCAACAGTGTACCATCTACAAGATGGACTGCAGTAATTCACCCAGGTTCCTGCAACAGCACCCTCCAAACCCACAATCGTTACCATTGAAAAGGTAAAAGGCAGCAGAAAGATGGAGAATCACTTGCAAATTGTTCATCAGCCACATGCCACCCTGACTTGGAAATATGTCTCCATTCCTTCACTGCCATTGGATCAAAATCCTCGAACTCTAACAGAACTGTGGGTGTATGGATGTACCTACACTAGTAGTCACCTCCATTCCCCTCCCAATTACCACCACCATCCTACAATAAACCACAGAGCTCTAAGTAGCTGACCACCACCTTCTCAAAGTCAGTTAGAGATGGACAATGAATGTCGACCGAACTCATTTGTACTGATTCACTGTACTACCTGCAGAATTATTGGGCAATGTGATCCCAGAAAGGTTCCAGGTTTGATCTTGTGGGGAACAAAACCTCATGAAGTGCAACAGGACATATGTCTCCCTTAACGACCAACCAGTAATTGCTTTATATGAAGCCTTGAAAACCAAGCATTAGGCTTAGACATGTTGACTTGTGCTTGATGTTTTCAGCATGCCAAATTTAATAGGCCTTGGAGCAAACATTTGTATGGCAACAACACTGCTGAATTGAGATTTGTCAGATGGCAAGTGGATAAAGACAGTGTTTACATTAAAGTGCATAGTGACTGCAATGGCACTGACCCAACAGATCTGGACCATTCTCATCCCATGAGACCCAGTGGCCACTCAATTTGTCCTCACTCCTGATATGCCTGCACAATATGGTGTGAAGGCTGAGGATTTGTACAGTAGATTTTTACAAAAGGGAAGACTGGGATATAAAACAGTTTAAAAACTCGCAGCTTTCACTTTTAGAGTGCTAAAACTGTTTTGGTATCTGGGCTGAATTAGGAGGCCCAGTGAGGGGGATGTCTGGATGCATTTGCAGAGGTGGGGTAAATGGTGTGAGTGGCAGGAAACCAATGGATCCCAAAAATGGCCCAGTTGGCCTCCAGACCCCAAAAGCTTCATAGCCTGACTGCAAATGGTATTTAATTTAAGAGGTTGGATAGTGGAACCTCTGTGAAGGAACACTTCCTTATTTGCCTTGCAAATGCTACTTTCTACCTTTGAGGTATTCACTCCTGTGAGCCCTCCAGCTTAGATGTAGTGCCTGCCACTGTTTTAGCTCATATCTGGCAAAGAAACTGCAAGTCTACTGTTAATAGAAATGAATGATAAATAAATGTTATCACAATTATAAAATACAGAACAAATTAACAATTTGCAACATAAATTTAGTCAATTGTCTTGTACTTTAACTGAACTCTGGATGATCATATACCACCACACTAGGTCTTGGCCTTGATCCATGTGGCGATGGCCATCTGGTCTTCTGCTGGCAGTCCCTGGGGTGTCTTCCCTTCATGGTGGTTGGTCTTGGGTTACCACTCCTGAGGGTGGTGTTGCAGCGATCATATACTTAGAAGTATTCATGCCCTTTGATCAGGACTTTATCACCCTGATCGACTGGAACCTATTAGACATTGACATGTTGATGAAGAGGGGGGGGGGGGAAGAAGATGGGGAAATCTGTAGACATCCATTCCTGGAGATATTGGGGGCATTTAGGTCAGGTAGCCCTTTCCAGATAAGGGTGTGAGGCACCCCCTTCACCTGGTAAACAACTTTGTGTTTGCAATTGTCATGGGGATGGCATTCGGGTTAATTCCATTCAATTCAAATTCAAGAGTATATTGTATTGTCTGCAGCTGCTGAGTCAATTGTATGCTGTCTGTAGCTGCAGCCTGTGAATTTTGCAGCTTGCATATTTCAGTGCCTTTGAGCACAGTCACTTTAGGCCATTGCTTACCTCAATTTCCCAGCATGCCTCATTTATTGAGGACAGGTTGCTTTTCAGACTGTAGGCCCTTGAACAGTGGTGTCACAAGGATCAGTACAGGGTCCACTGCTTTTCATCATTCATATAAGTGATTTGGATGTGCATTTGGAGGTTTAATTAGTAAGTTTGCAGATGACACCAAAATGGAGGTGGAGTGGACAGTGAAGGTGGTTATCTTAGAGTACAATGTGATCTTGATCAAATGGGCCAGTGGGCTGAGGAGAGCTGGATGGAGTTTAATTTAGACAAATGTGTGGTGTTACATTTTGGAGAGACAAATCAGGGCAGGACTTGTACGCTTAACGGTAAGGTGTTGGGGAGTGTTACTGAACAAAGAGCCCTTGGACTGCAGGTTCATAGTTCCTTGAAAGTGGTGACTCCAGTAGATAGGATCATAAGGCATTTAGTATGGTTTCCTTTATTGGTCAGAGTATGGAGTATAGGAGTTTGGAAGTCATGTTGCAGATACACAGGATATTAGTTAGGCCACTTTTGGAATAGTGTGTAATTCTGGTCTCCTATTGAAAGGATGTTGTGAAACTTGAAAGGGCTCAGAAAAGATTTACAAGAATGTTGCCAGGGTTGCAGAGTTTGATCTACAGGGGATGGCTGAGTCTATTCTCCCTGGAGCATTGGAGGCTGAAGGATGACCTTAGAGGTTTATAAAATCATGAGGGGTATAGATATGGTAAATATATCATGTCTTTTCTGGGGGGGGGTGGGGGAATGAAGGAGTCCTGAACTAGAGGGGAAGGAGAGAGTGGAAAGTTTTAAAACTGACCCAAGGGGTAACTTTGTCATGCAAACAGTGGCATGTGTATGGAATGAGCTGCCAGAGGAAATGGTAGAGGCTGGTACAATTAACATTTAAAAGGCATCTGGAAGGTACATGAATAGGATTGGTTTAGAGGGATATAGTCCAAGTGCTGGCAAGTGGGGCTAGATTAATTTAGGATATCTGGTCAGCATGGACGAGTTGAATGAAAGTGCCTGTTTGTGCTGTACACCTCTATGACTATGACTATGACTCTTCATTCCACTCCATTGGAGACAAGCAGTCTGTCCAACTTTTCCCTATGAGCCAACCCATTCATTCCAGGTATCAATCTGGTAAGCCTTCTCTGAACTTCTAGTATCTGCATCCTCTAATACAGGGACCAATATTGCACAGTGTTTGAAATGTGGTCTCCAATCCCCTACATAACTAACAAGATCCTTTACCTGGTGTTCAATTCCTCTCAATAAAGATTGGCATTCCATTAAACTTATTACACCTGCATTCAAAAGTTGTGACTCATTCATGAGTACATCAGGCTACCTCTGCACATTGCAATACTGCAAACATTTTCCATTTTAGCAATACCCTGTTTTTCTATTCTTCCTGCCAAAGTAAGAAACATTCAAATTACTGTCAAATATTTGCCCACTGACCATATAAATCTGCATTCTCCATTTGTCTTATTCACAATTTAATTTCTTATCCCTCTATGTACCATCTGCAAAGTTAGCAGATATGCTTCATGCCTCAAAGAGATTGAGAACTTGTAAAAAGCTGAGTCCTCAGTATATACCCCTGCAGGAACTCACCCATTTCTTTCTGACAATTAGAATAAACCCATTTATGAATACTGCCTGCTTTCTGCCAGCCAATCCCCTTCTGTGCCCAAAATGTTATCCCTTCCATTGTGTTCTACTTTGGTATCTTGTCAAATGCCTTCTGTTAAGCCTATAGAACACTACTTGGATTCTGTTTATCCTTAAGGCCATGAGAAATTAGAACAGAAGTAGGCCATTCAACCCATCAAGTCTGCGCCACCATTTGATATGCTCATGGCTGATTTGAGCATTCTTAACTCCAATGTCCCAGCTTTTCCCCATAACCCTCAATTCCCTTACTAATTAAACATATGTCTATCTCAATCTTGAAAGTACTTCAGAATGCAGCCCCAAAACCTGTGGTAAAGAATTCACTATCCTGTTAGAAGAAACTCCTCCATTTGTCTTAATGTATGACCCCTTATTCAGAAATTTGCTTTCTGGTCCTAGACTGACAAGGGGAAATAACCTTTCTGCATCTACCCTGTCAAGTCCCCTAAGAATCTTGTATCAATAAGGTCACCTCATTCTTCTATATTCCAACAAGAACTTCAATGTACTCCAATTATTTTGTTAAATACTTACCCTTTCACTTTCTTTATGATTATCCTGATTAGTTTACCCAAGTGTCCAGCTATAAGCTCCTCAATATAAAGCAACTGAACTGTCTTTCAAAATCAGACCTTTAGTTGCATATAACCTACATTGATTCATTGAATGTATCAATCTGAATTATTTGCTGACACCTTGAAGTTTAATAACCATGCAGCATATTGCAACTTAGGGCAGATTGTTTAATTCAATACAGTTTTGTGCAAATGCAGTTTGTCAATGTAATTATTGGTCTAAATGATCTATTAAAGCCTCTATTTTAGAAACATTGTAACTTACCTTTGTTCATGGGATGTTGCTGACTTGTCCATCCCTATTTGCTTAGAGGCCACTCAAGGCCCAACCACATTGCTATAGGCCAGAGTCACATGCAGGCCAGGTAACAATGGCAGATTTTCTTTCCTAAATAAGAGTGAACCAAATGGGTTTTTATAATTGACAGTGACAAATTAGTTGCAATTTGGCTAGCATTTTACTCCAGATTTTTACTAAATTCAAATTTCACTAATTGCCACCAAGTCACCCTTTGTTTAAGTGTGCTGAAAATGTGTTGCTGGAAAAGCACAGGTCAGGCAGCATCCAAGGAGCGAGAGCCTCATGAAGGGCTCATGCCCAAAATGTCAATTCTCTTGTTCCTTGGATGCTGCCTGACCTGCTGCGCTTTTCCAGCAACACATTTTCAGCTGATCTCCAGTCCTCACTTTCTCCTCTTTGTTTAAATGTACATAGTACATGACACTGACCCAGCTAGCTCAGAGCCAGCTCCAGGAGAGAGCAGAACTTCTGCCATTCTATTTTGTTTTTTAATGTTTCCCTAATACTACTGCCTAAAAGCAATAGTGCTTATTTTACCCTAGCACCCATGTCACATATGCACAGGTGTCTGACAGTAAATAAATCTGTTTCCACCACCAGGAAGAAAGGAAACACCCGAGTGGCCAGTGACAAGCAGTGGCCTTCACAAAGGGCAATGCTTGGTGATCAGTGAAGGAGAGGGCAGGGATTAAATCAAAATATATAGAGTTGGAGGGGGAATAAAACACTCCACTCCCTGTGGTGCCCACCTTCCCCTGAATCTCGAGGGTGTTGGTGGACACTGTTCCTTCCCCAGAGAGACTTGGGCTCTACAGTCCTGTTCTTTAATTTTATTAAACAAATTACAAAGCCATTTACTTTATTAAAGTTAACAGCTATATACAACAGCAATTTTACAAGGAAGAACAGCAAAGCCAGATCCCAAACCCTACTGTTCAACCAACCAGTTTACAGGAAGAGGACAAACCTCAAATCCCAGTTTCACAAAAGTGTGAAAATGACAGTTGCACAAAGGACAATCCAGTTACATAAAGAGTGATTACAATATAGACCCGGCAAGCCCCTGTCCCTCCCACCTTCCAACCACTATGGCAACCTGCCCCTACATATCTTCTGGCTCTTGGTCCAGCATATGCCCCTTCCAGTTCAGTCTGCCCAGACACCTTTCGACCTCTAGGGCAGCCTGCCCCAGGTCAGTGCTGAGAACAGCTACCTGCCTTCTGGCTCTTGGTCTGCCCCTACATACCATTGGGCTCTCACCCACCCCAATGCACCATCCAGTCAGTGGGCTATCCTGGCACACCTTTCGGCCACCTCTAGGACAGCCCGTCCCCTTCCCTGGGATGACAGCGTGCAGGGTAGCCCACAAGCCTTCTGGATCTCAGCCAGCCCCTACGTGCCTTCTGGCTCTCGGCTGCTCTGACACCTTTCGACCACCTCTAGGACAGCCCGTCCCGATTACCCCTTATTGGGACGACAGTGCTCAGAACAGCCTACCCACCATCTAGCTCTCAGGGTGACTGGCATCAGGGTGGCCTACCCACCCTCCGGCTTTTAGGACAGCCTACCAACCTTCAGATTCACAGCATGGCCTACCCACCCTCCGGCTCTCGGGGTGACAGCTTTCAGGACAACCCATGAGCCTCCCAGCTCACAGCAAGGCCTGCCAGACCCAGGCACACGCAAGACAGTGCAGGTGATAGACCCAGGAAACACCACAATACAGTTAGTTACCCAAAAAAAAACTCCCTTCTGGTACACAGTCCAAATTTATACAGTCTTCAAGATATGGAATCCATTTCCAGGAAGAGTCCACTCCAGTATACAATGTGCAATGTCAGAATTAGAGGCCGCTCCAAACTGCAGAATCCATTGTTAAAAAACAGTCCGCAATCAAGGGCAGAGTCCACTCCTGGAGGCAGCAAATGCACACCCCACAGTTCAGTCTCAACGGAGTCCTGGTCCAGCCTTGGAGAGCCAGGCCGACTCACAAGAACACAGTACATAGTACAGGTGCAGTTAACTCACAGGGGTTTGGTCCACTCCTGAAGGAAAGGTCTTCTCCCAAACTCCAGGATACAGCAACTGCTCACCTCCCAGCACACACAGGTGTTCAATCTTCAGAGGCCCAGTCCAGGGCTAGGCCTCCCCACAGGAACAGCTCCTCTGGTAAAATGCATGTCTTCCACAGGACTCAGTCCAAAACACCAATAGAAAGTGAAGACACATACAAAAAACAAAGAAAACTACAGTCCAAGGGCTAAGCCCTACCATAAAATTAACATTGTCCTTTTCTCAGAAAGGAAAAAGAGAGAAAAGAGTAACACAGGCTATAACCAACCAGTGAAACAACAACCCCCTAATGAGAACTGAGTTACACCTGAAACACATTATGTGCATCAGGAGTTTAACAATCAGTCCTCACTAAAAGGAATGCCAGTTAACAAACTGGCTAAATAATTCAGCCAGTTCAGGAATCAGGTTTTCCCCTTCCAGAAAAGGAGGGAAGCAGAAATAAACAGTAACATACTGACTATAACTCCAGCCAGCCCAGAGTCAGTCCCCTAATCTGAGAAGGCTCTGAATCTCCTGTTTATTTTTTTTTTTTTTTTTTCTTTTTTTCTCTTCAAGGAGAGTCCTTGCGCAAACACCCGGGTGGCCAGTGACAAGCACTGCCCTTATGAACACTCTTGTCTTTTTTTTTTCTCCTTTTTCTTCTTTTTTAACCCCCACACTACCGCCTAAGTGCGGTAGTGCTTATTTTATCCCCAGCACCCATGGTGTGTGTGTGCAGGTGTGAGACACAGTGAAAGACACAGAGTGCACCAATCTTTATTCAATTTCCACCACCAGGAAATCTCCTGTTTATTTTTTTTTTTTTCTTTTCTTCTTTTTTTTCTTTCTTTTTTTTTTCTTTTTTTTTTTATCCCCAGCACCCATGGTGTGTGTGTGTGCAGGTGTGAGACACAGTGAAAGACACAGAGTGCACCAATCTTTATTCAATTTCCACCACCAGGAAATCTCCTGTTTATATTATTTTATTAAACAAATTACAAACCAGTTTACAAAAAACATTGACAGCTGTACACAAAAGACAGCAATTTTACAAGGGAGAGGAGCAGCAAAGCTAGGCCCCGAACCCTACTGTTCAACCATTTCACAGGGAGAGGAGGACAAACCTCAAATCCCAGTTCCACATATGACAAGACAGTGACAATGACATTTATACATTAGACAATACCGTTACATACAAAAGTGCAGACAATACAGACCCAGCAAGCCCCCGCCCCTCCCACCTTCCGACCGCTCTAAGGCAGCCCGCCCCTATCCACCTTCCGGTTCTCGGTCCACCCCATGCCCCTTCCAGTTCTCGGTCCGCCCTGACACACCTTTCGACCACCTCTAGGACAGCCCGCCCCGGTACCCGCCCAGGGTGACAGCAGTCAGGACGGCCTACCCACCTTCCGGCTTCACTAACCACCCTCAGCACCTTTCGACCACCTCTGGGGCAGCCCGCCCCGGTACCTGCCCGGGGTGACAGCGCCGAGGACAGCTACCCGCCTTCTGGCTCTCGGTCTGCCCCTAGGTACCATTGGGCTCTCACCCACCCCGTTGCACCTCCGACCAGTGGGCTATCCTGGCACACCTTTCGGCCACCTCTAGGACAGCCCGTCCCCTTCCCTGGGACGACAGCGTGTAGGGTAGCCCACAAGCCTTCCGGATCTCAGCCCACCCCTACGTGCCTTCTGGCTCTCGGCTGCTCTGACACCTTTCGACCACCTCTAGGACAGCCCGTCCCGATTACCCCTTATCGGGACGACAGTGCTCAGAACAGCCTACCCACCATCTAGCTCTCGGGGTGACTGGCATCAGGGTGACCTACCCACCCTCCGGCTTTTAGGACAGCCTACCAACCTTCAGATTCACAGCATGGCCTACCCACCCTCCGGCTCTTGGGGTGACAGCTTTCAGGACAACCCATGAGCCTCCCAGCTCACAGCAAGGCCTGCCAGACCCAGGGACACGCAAGACAGTGCGGGTGATAGACCCAGGAAACACCACAATACAGTTAGTTACCCAAAAAAACTCCCTTCTGGTACACAGTCCAAATTTATACAGTCTTCAAGATATGGAATCCATTTCCAGGAAGAGTCCACTCCAGTATACAATGTGCAATGTCAGAATTAGAGGCCGCTCCAAACTGCAGAATCCGTTGTTAAAAAACAGTCCACAATCAAGGGCAGAGTCCACTCCTGGAGGCAGCAAATGCACACCCCATAGCACAGATGTTCAGTCTCAACAGAGTCCTGGTCCAGCCTTGGAGAGCCAGGCCCACTCACAAGAACACAGTACATAGTACAGGTGCAGTTAACTCACAGGGGTTTGGTCCACTCCTGAAGGAAAGGTCTTCTCCCAAACTCCAGGACACAGCAACTGCTCACCTCCCAGCACACACACAGGTGTTCAATCTTCAGAGGCCCAGTCCAGGCCTAGGCCTCCCCACAGGAACAGATCCTCTGGTAAAATGCATGTCTTCCACAGGACTCAGTCCAAAACACCAATAAAAAGTGAAGACACATACAAAAAACAAAGAAAACTACAGTCCAAGGGCTAAGCCCTACCATAAAATTAACATGGTCCTTTTCTCAGAAAGAGGAGAGAATAACACAGGCTGTAACCAACCAGTGAAACAACAATCCCCTAATGAGAATTGAGTTACACCTGAAACACATTATGTCCATCAGGAGTTTAACAATCAGTCCTCACTAAAAGGAATGCCAGTTAACAAACTGGCTAAATAATTCAGCCAGTTCAGGAATCAGGTTTCCCCCTCCAGAAAAGAAGGGAAGCAGAAACTAACAGTAACATACTGACTGTAACACCAGCCAGCCCAGAGTCAGTCCCCTAATCTGAGAAGGCTCTGAATCTCCTGTTTATTTTTTTTTTTTTTTTTTCTTTTTTTCTCTTCAAGGAGAGTCCTTGCGCAAACACCCGGGTGGCCAGTGACAAGCACTGCCCTTATGAACACTCTTGTCTTTTTTTTTTCTCCTTTTTCTTCTTTTTTAACCCCCACACTACCGCCTAAGTGCGGTAGTGCTTATTTTATCCCCAGCACCCATGGTGTGTGTGTGCAGGTGTGAGACACAGTGAAAGACACAGAGTGCACCAATCTTTATTCAATTTCCACCACCAGGAAATCTCCTGTTTATTTTTTTTTTTCTTTTCTTCTTTTTTTTCTTTCTTTTTTTTTTTCTTTTTTTTTTTATCCCCAGCACCCATGGTGTGTGTGTGTGCAGGTGTGAGACACAGTGAAAGACACAGAGTGCACCAATCTTTATTCAATTTCCACCACCAGGAAATCTCCTGTTTATATCTGTCAACCAGGATTCCCTAATTGGACCAGGTTATTAGCCCCAATCAGGCAACTCATATTGTATTTGATCCACCTGGCTGACCTTGTTCCAATCAATACAGGTGGGATTCAAATTCAAATCCATAAAAATCTGGAATTACAACAGCCCCTCTGTTTGCTGCATTAACAGCATTGCATCTACCACCGACACCATGTCTGACAGAACCTTCTTTGTTCCCTGTTATGGACAATTCTCCATCATTAATCATGAGCTCAACTGGCACCCTCAATATTTCCATTCCCTTCTCCTTGATGTTGCAAATTACTCCCTGAGAACTCATCTTCAATTTAAGCTGTCTCACTGGCAATGAGTGGCCTCTGGTGCAAATGCAGCATGCAAGATGATGTAATTTCATACCAATATGCCACCAGGGTCAAAATTCTTCAATGGGGCAATTGGTTACATTGGTCATTTACATTTCAAACCTTAGACATGTTCATGATGAATTTGTGTCACATCTGTCCCAAGTGATGCAGCATACAAATATTATCCATCACAGGAAAGTCTGTGTGTATCTGCCAAACATCTTTCCTAGCTAGAGCACAGCAGGTCATGGAACAGCTTCAGTGATCATGTCCAGAAGTGGAGATGTTCATTTTCTGTACTCACATGGAATGAAATCTCCTGCTATGCTCTTTTTGTCATCCAAGAAAGCCCCTTTGTCTTCTGGGCTGTATGATTGTCCTATTTCACTGCACATCCTTGTCCAGAATATAGAGGTCCTGATTGCAGAACTGGGGCACTCTTCCTCCCATATCTTTTGTAGCTGGTCTTCTCTGTGACATTCTAGCATGACAGTGAAGAATGCTTGTGGGCAAGTTAGGCTTTTATCTTTGATTGTCATCACACATAACTTGATCCCACCCACATGCAGGAACCTACTTCACTGTTCATCACTGACTTATGTTTGTGGGGATGGTATCGCACTAGCAGAACATACTGTTCTCCAGAGCTTCCGAAAATTCTGCTGCCATGTTCCCTCTGAGTCACACAATTGCAATGACAGTGTGCTGCTATGAAGGTGATGCGGAAGGCATAATTGGTTGACAACTCCCTGATGGATAAATGATGAAAGGGTGAGTGGAAAGGCAAAGATTCTGCATTCAGCACCTAACCATCAGCCCCTGAAGCATTCTGCTAATAACTCTCATTGCAGAGGTTTGGGACTAGCTGATAGCACTAAGATGCTGCCATCTTTATGGCTGTGTCTCGTATGGTTCTTCCTGTCTTAAGCAACTGCAGTGTGCTCCTTCATTCCACAATGCCAATAGGCAGCATTAATCTCTATCATTGTCTATAGAAGGCACTAAATGGGCCATCCTTTCTCATATTAGTCAGCAGACAGACAGTTATTATACTTAATACTCACCTTACTTGCGAGATCTTATCTTATGATCTCGCAGAACGCCATTAGCTTCCTGTCTTGCAGAGGGGACCCATTTCCTGTATGGAAGAATGTGTTGCATACATAGACCCTGTCTCCACATTGAATATGTTATCAGGTAAGCAGGTCCAACTCCACCCTGCACCCATGCCCAAGATCAAAATCTGTGCCATTTAGAGGCATTTCAATTGAGGTGGGTGCAGGTATTTGGGAAATGTTATGATGAGAGTCAGGGCATGAGGAACCTGAACATGAGAAGTTTAGCTTGAGATTAGATTCTCCTACAGTGTGGGAACAGGCCCTTTGGACCAACAAGTCCACACCGACCCTCCGAAGAGTAACCCACCCAGACCCATTTCCCTCTGACTAATGCACCTAACACTATGGGCAATTTAGCATGGCCAATTCACCTGACCTGCGCATCTTTGGACTGTGGGAGGAAACCCACGAAGACACAGGGAGAATGTGCAAATTCCACACAGACAGTTGTCCAAGGCTGGAATCGAATCTGGGTCCCTGGCACTGTGAGGCAGCAGCGCTAACCACTGAGTCACCATGCCGCCCTGCTCCTGGAACAAACTAACAAGAGAGACTTTCATTAACATCTCATCATATTTGAATCAGTTGCATCCAAAATAATATTATTATGTTTCTGAATAACACTCATTTTCTCATTAATATTAGAAAACCTACAAGCATCCTAAACTGATGTTCGTCTTCAGTTCTAGCGTAAACGTATGCTTTCAACAAAGAAAATGGTCAAAATAAAACTGCTGGCAACAGAAATCAGACAGGACTCCTGAAACTCTACAACTAAAATGTAACTCACTACAATATAATCTTTGTGTAGCATTTGCCTTTGTCCTGAAATATATTCTCACTCATCTGTGAGGAGCTATAACTGCCTTCTGGCACTGCTTTAAATCAAACTCGGCTTTAAATCCTGCAGCTGTGTCTGCAGGATGATTTCCAGCTCATTCATTAAATTGCAGACCTCCCAGACCCAGTGAACAAATGCTGGTTCTGAACAACAATATAAACATTTGCTGAACTCATAGTTTCTGTTGTGGTCAGTAGTGACAAAAGTTTCACTTCACTATATAAGGACAGCAAGTTGTGATCACTGCAAACCAAGCTTATTATTATGTTTGCTTTGCTACTGTTAATCTATAGAAGTGAACAGAAAAACATTGAAATACTGTTTCTTCTCTCTCTCCCCTCCTAAACTGCATTTCCCCTTTCAGCGTTTTTTTGTTCACTCACAGGATGAGGGTGTCACTGGCCAGGCCAGCATTTATTGCCCATCCCTTTTCAACACAATGAGAGTCAACACATTGCTTTTGGTAATTGTTGTGTCTTGATAGGCTTCCTTTTCACACAATAACATACCAATCTCCCAAAATAACTGTGTTGTTGTCTAGCTATACCCATTTTGTTAACTAGAAACAAATTATGCCCCTTGTGCACTAAAAAACACAACTCCACCTTTTCCCTGTTCAACCATGCCAATTGCTACTTTTCAAGTATTAATGACTATGCTCAGCATTAGCAAAAAGTTACTAATTGCCAGCCAACAAAGAAATGTTTTCTTTTCTAATGCTGAACAAAGGTGTCATTTTATATGTGTAATAATTTATTTCTTTGTAATACCACAGAAGGAAAATAATGATAAAAGTTGAGAATGTCACATACTGGTCTGATTCATCTTATATACTTGAAAATGGAGCTCCAGTACACCCAAGTTTTACTGTTCTTTTACTGGTTTTTCCCTCTGGGACATGTCTCATATATTCACCAACCACAGTTTTCTTATTGTTTCACAGCATGTTCTAGTTAAACCCTTTTTCTTCCTTATTAATGCAATGCAGATGTGGTCTCCCACTGCTTGAAAACAGTACTATTATGTAACTGAGCTGAATGAGTTTCATTCATGGTCAATACTTTTCTAGTTAATTATTATTTAGGAATAAAATTGATAAGCCAGTGTTCTGTTTCGTACTATCCAGGCTTTTAAATTAATTCTTTGGGACTTAGATGTTACAGATATCGTAAAGGTTGTATTTTGAAACAGATTCCGCTACCTGGCACGTAGAATCATCTATCAGACTAACAGGGCAAGGTTACAAGCAGCACAATAATTGAATTTGATATTATGACTGGCTACCATTTGAAATTGTTGAAATAAACCAAATGACTGATTTACCACTTTCCACAGGCAGTAAGTACACATACATGACAACTACAATGGACATATTATTAAATCCACCTACACTACTCTCCGGGACATCCTGGTCCAATCCTCCTTCAGCGGCACCTTTCCCTGCAACTGCAGAAGGTGTAACACCTGCCTGTTTACTTCCTCTCTCCTCAATATCCAAGCACCCAAAACACCTTCCAGGTGAAGCAGCATTTCATCTGCACTTCACGCAATCTAGTCTACTGTATTCTTTGCTCACAATGTGGTCTCCTCTACAGTGGGGAAATTAAGCGTAGACTAGGTGACTGCATTGCAGAACACCTATATTCTGTCCACAAAAAAAAGACCTTGAGATTCAGTGGCCTACCACTACAACACATCACCATGTTCCCTGGTCAACATCTCTGTCTCAGCCTTGCTCCAGTGCTCCAGTGCAGCTCAATGTACGAAGAACAGCACATCATTTTTCGCTTGGGAACTCTTCTGTTCTCAATATCAAGCTCAGAGCTTGAGGCACCTTACATGGAACATAGATCAGTACAGTTCAGTGCAGGCTCTTTGACCCTCAATGTTGTGCCAATCTTTTATTGTACTCTAAGATCAAATCAACCTACATACCTTACATTTTACTATCATCCATGTGCCTATGCAAAAGTTGCTTAAATGTCCCTAACATATCTACAGTACTACCACTGCTGGCAGTGCATTCCATGCACCCACCACTCTCTGTGTAAAGAACCTCTACCTCTGACATCTCTCCAAAACTTCCTCCAATCATCTTAAACATATGCCCCCTCATGATAGCTATTTCCATCCTAAGAAAAAGTCTCTGGCTATCCACTCCAGCATTATGTCTTTAATCCACTCTATCTATACCTCTTTGAGGGATCTATGGACGTGGACGCCAAGATCCCTCTGTTCCTCCACACTGCCAAGAATCCTGCCTTTAACCCTGTAATTTGCTTTAATATTTGATCTTCCAATGTGAATCACTTCATACTTTTCCATGTTGAACTCCATCTGTCACTTTTCATTCCAGCACTGCATCCTGTCAATGTTCTGTTGCAACCTACAACAGTCCTCCGCATTATCCACAACTCCACCAAACTTCATGTCATTATTAAACTAACTAACCCACCCTTCCGCTTTCTCACCCAAATCATTTATAAAAATCACAAAGAGCAGAGATCCCAGAATAGATCCCTGTGGAACACCACTGGTCACTGAGTTCCAGGCTCAATATTTTCCATCTACTATCACCCTCTGTCTACTTTGGGCCAGCCAATTCTGTATCCAGACAGCTAAAATCCATGTACACCACATCCACTGTTCTACCCTCATCGATGTATTTTGGTACATCCTGAAAGAATTCAATAAGACTTGTAAGGCTTTACCTGCCATTACAAAGCCATACTGACCATATCTAGCCAAACTATGCTTTTCCAAATTATCATAAATCCTGTCTTTCAGAATCCTCTCAAATAAGTTGCCTACCACTGACCTAAGACTGACTGGTCTGTAATTTCCGGGGTTATCCTTATCGCCTTTCTCAAACAAAGAAAAACATTTACCCTCCAATCATATGGTACTACTCCAGTGGACAGTGAGGACGCAAAAATCATCACCAAAGGTGCAGTAATCGCTTCCCTTGCCTTCTTTAGTAACCTTAGGTATATCCCGTATGGACCAAGGGACTTATCTATCCTCATGTTTTTAAAATATACAGCATACCCTCCTTTTTAACAACAAGCTGTTTGAACATATTAGCCTGTTTCACGTTGTCCTCCCAAACAACAAGGTCCCTTTCACTAGTGAATACTGAAGCAAAGTATTCATCAAGGACCTCCCCTACCTCTTGCAGCACCAGGTATAAGCTCCCTCCACTATCCTTGATCAGCCCTACCCTCACTCTGCCCATCCTCTTGTTTCTCACATAAATGTAGAAAGCCTTGGGGGTTTTCCTTAATCCTAAATGGCAAGACTTTGTCATGCCCCTTTCTAGCTCTCCTAAGTCCATTGTTCAGTTCCTTCCTGGCTACCTTGTAACCCTCTGGAGCCCTGTCTGTTCCTTGCTTCCTCAACTTTAAGTAAGTTTTCTTCTTCCTCTTGACTAGATGTTCCACATTTCTTGTCACCCAAGGTTCGTTCACCCTAACCTCCCTTCCCTGCCTCAGTGGGACAAACATATCCAGCACTCACAGCAAGTGCTCCCTAAAAATCTCCACATTTCTGTCATGCAGTTCCCTGAGAAAATCTGCTCCCAATTTATGCTCTACCTGCCTAATAGCATTGTAATTTCCCTTCACCTAATTAAATGCTTTCCCATACCATCTACTCCTATCCCTCTCCATGACTGTAGTAAAGGTCAGAGAGTTGTGATCACTATCACCGAAATGCTCTCCCACCAAGAGATCTGACACCTGACCTGGTTTATTCCAAGCACCAAATCCAATATGGCCTCGTCTCTAGTTGGCCTATATACATAATGAGGCAGGAATCCTTCCTGGACACACCTGACAAAATCTGCTCAATCTGAACTATTTGCATGAAGGAGGTTCCAATCAATATTGGGGAAGTTGAAGTCACCCATGACAACAACCCTGTTACTTCTTCACCTTTCCAAAATCTGCCTCCCAATCTGCTCCTCCCATGTCCTCACCCAAGCCTAATAGTTCCCACTAGTAGCTATCCATTCTTCCAGACTAATCATTCTCTACCCCTTTGTCTGTCCAATCATTCTCTCTTTTTGGGCTATCTCTCCACATATCATTTACTCCTTACTGCCTACCCCCACTGTATCTTCTGCATAAAAAACAACATTTTCTGAGCTACCATCAATTCTGGGGAAATATCACTAGACCCGAAAAGTTAACTTTGATCTCTGTCCACTAATGCTGCCAGATCTGATGAGCTTTTCCAGCAATTTCAGTTTTATTTCTGATTTCCAGCATATGCAGTTCTTTCATTTTTTACAGCATTTCTAACATCATTGGAGCATAAAAACAAAATGCATTTAGTCAAATATAGATTGAAACAGCTTGCATTCATACATTACATTTCATATCTTGAAGACACATCAAAGTGGTTTGTAACTGATTCATTTTAAAATGTAGTAATTTTCAATGAAAAAAAACCAACTACCCATGGAGCCAAGAGAAACAAGACTGCTCCTTAAGAGTCCACAAGGAATTAAAACAATTTTTACCCCTGATCTGTCTCTGATCACTGAGGATTCAGACCTATCTTTGGGCTACTTCCAGAATTTGGGCTGTTCTCCCATTTTGTGGAGAGTGTGGTGCTGGAAAAGCACAGCAGGTCAGGCACCATCCAAGGAGCAAGAGAATCGATGTTTTGGGCATAAACCCTTCACCGGGGATAAGGCCTCATTCAAACATTTTCAAATAAAAACAGGAAATTGTGGAGAAAGTCAGCAAGTCTGGCAGCATCTGGAGGAGAAGAAAAAATTTAAATTTTGAGTTCAAAGACTCTCCTTTGGATCTTGAGAGGCATTTTGGCAATGGACTATCTCAGTAGTACTTTTTGGGGCTTTTTTGTGGACTACACTGGACTTCCATGTTTTTACTCAGTAGTGATAGCTTCTGAGAACCAGATATGGGTTTCTAATTTGTATTATTTTGCCACTTACAGTGATTACCAGAAGGAAACAAAGGAATGATGGAGAGGCAACATGTCAATGATATTACAGGGCACTCAGATTCTGCAAAGACCTTTGCAAGTACCATTTTTACATCACTCAGTCATTTCAGGCAAACAGTCCATTAAGCTTGTGCTTAAGCAGTAACCAACAAATCCCTCTCCTCTGCACTTTACATGTAGACCTGCAATTGTTTCCCATTTATTTACTTATCAAATTATCTTTTGAAAATTACTATTGAATTGGTCTCCAACACCCTTTCAGGCAGTGCATTCCAGCTCACACAGCTCATGCGTAAAATATATTTCTTTATGTCACGTGTGAATCTTTTGCCAGTTGCCCTAAATTATTTTAATAAAACCATAAATATTTTTATCAAGGAACACTCTCTCCATTACTTCATAAGAAATTATAATTAGACAAATATAATTTGACTTTAATAAATCCTTACTAGCTCTCATTTATTAGTGCATATTTCTCAAAAGCCAAGTCATTCAGTCCAACTTATTGCCTCTAAATATTTTTGGATCAAGTTACGATAATTAATCTGGAGTTATAGGATTTCACCTTTTTCCCTTTTTGCACAGAGATATAACATTGACAATACTTTAACTCACTGGTGCAACCTTTATAGTTAGAGTAGTTTGAAAGGCTTTGGTCAAGACCACAACAAAAACAACCCTTACTTCCCACAGTAACATAGGACTGAGAGATTAAACTGCTTTTGGACACTGCCAAATTTCCTCTACTCCTGTATCATGTTATCATACCTAATATTGCTATATCTTCCTTTGTCCCTAGATTGATAGAGTCTCTTTCTCTAATGAGGATGTATGCTACATATTGTTGTTCTCTCGTTCGACAAAACAATCTGCATTTTGCTTCCTAAACAACGCCTTTCATTCCTCTTTCTGTTTATAACTTATGAAAAAAAAACACTCGGGTTACGTTCTTAGTTACTAATCTATATGCATATTCTTTCTCCTCTACGATTTCAGACTTTGATGTCCAATAATAATCTCTGCTGTACTATCTGTTTTGCATTTGTCAAAAGCTGCCTTTCTCTGACTCAATTTATTCGCTATGAATATTGTTACTACCTTGGGTTTGATTTGTGGTCTAGAGACAAATTGTTACTAAAAATGTGTTAGATTTACAAAGTTCTTTATTGATCATGTTTCTACCCAAGCTTATTTGCATAATCAAAGCACAAAATCTACTGTGAATTAGTACAATTGAATAGTATTTTAAAGTGTAATTTAAAAATAAAATGCTTTCGTTTAGAAAAAAGTCCTTTATTTGTTAAGTGATAACCTGGTGCAATTTGATTAGTTCTGCACAGCCAATAATTGTTTCACATGAATTATAAATGTGTTCATCAATGTCTGGTCTACCACTTATAAGCAATGCTATTTTACGTATTGGAAATTACTTTGGAAGATTTCACAGGACATTTGCTGGTTTGATTGAGGTGCAATGAGCAGTTTCTTGATACATTATAAAATTTCAAATCCTGAAACCAAATCTATAAGTTTATATTCATCTAAAAGAATCAGCTTAATTTTAGAGCCTATATGAAGGCTTGCTAATTAGTATAGCTAGCAACAACATCCAAAAGTATTAACTTGTCTTGGAGTATGGACAATTTTGGGGATGGGTCATGTTCTAGCATGATTCTTTTAAAGACATGTAAAAGATTGTGCAACCTCTATTTGCACTGAATGTTAATTGTACTGGAAATGCAGGAACTTTCTATGCTAATTTCATTAATATTGAGAACAGAAGTATGCAATCAACCAGAAAACTCATGCCTGTATCTTTTGACATTCCAGTAGCTCGAGCTTTGGATATTCTTCCATTTATTATCTTGTAAATGTGTTATTCTTTCAATGGTACTATTCCTATTTGAAAGATTCCCCTTGTTCAATTATTATATTCTGGATTAGTGGTGCTGAAAGAGCACAGCAGTTCAGGCAGCGTCCGAGGAGCAGTAAAATCTGATTTTACTGCTCCTCGGATGCTGCCTGAACTGCTGTGCTCTTCCAGCACCACTAATCCAGAATCTGGTTTCCAGCATCTGCAGTCATTGTTTTTACCTCATCAATTATTATATTGTCTGCCACCTTCTGATATAAATCAACTTTCTAACTTTTCAGTTCAATGAAGTTAGAGATTTTCCAGTTAAGTTATTATTACATACAATTATCCTTTCTACATGATTTGGAGATGCCGGTGTAGGACTGGGGTGTACAAAGTTAAAAATCACACAACACCAGGTTATAGTCCAACAGATTTAATTAGAAGCATTTGCTTTCGGAGCACTGCTCCTTCATCAGGTGGCTGTGGAGAATAAGATTGTAAGACACAGAATTTATAGCAAAAGTTTACAGCGTGATGTAACTGAAATTATATATTGAAAAAGACCTGGATTGTTTGCAAAGTCTCTCATCTGTTAGAATAACCATGTTGGTTTCAGTTCTTTCATATGTAAATCGCAAAACATTTTTTAAAAGTTACATTCTCAAGTGAACCTTAACAATTGGTGTCATGCCGGCCCAAATAATGTATTGAAGGAGTGAGCTGCCCTGTGTGCGACTGTCTGTGCCACAATGGTCAGACTGATTCTAATCGAGAAAAGGGATTTACAGAATCTTACATGGATTCATGCAGTTTTTGAGCTAAATAAAATGTATGTTATATGTGTATGTGTGCTTGCAGGTGTGTGTGGGGAGGGGTGGGTGTTATTGGTGTCTGTGAGAGAGTGTGTGTATGTGTGTGAGTGTGAGTGTAAAAGAGTATAAGTCTGTGAGAGGGTGCATGCGTGATTGTGAGAATGTACGTGTGAGCATATGAGAGAGGGTGTACATGAGTGTGTATGTGTGTATGAGTCTGCGTGTGTGTATGTGTAGGAATTTGTGTGTGTGTGTGTATAGGAGTGTGTGTGCATAGGAGTGTATGTATGTGTAGGAGTGTGTGTGTGTCTGACACACACACAGACACACTCACACTCCTACACACACATGCACACAGTTTTACACACACAGACACTTCTTCTACACGCACACACAAACTCCTACACACACAAACTCACTCAGACCCTCTCTCATACGCTCACACATACACTCCCACACTCACACATGCACCCTCTCAACAGACTTATACCCCTTTACACTCCCACTCACACACATACACACATTCTCTCACAGACACCAATAACCCCCACCCCTACACAAACACACCCGCATGCATACATACACATATAGGTTTGTGGGGTAAATCTGTACTTGCAGATTTACATTTTGGCAGAGAAAAAGGCAGAGAGGGTATTTGGGGATCCAGGGGTTTCCTCCTCCATCCCTCATCATGGCCAGCAGTCCCTAAGGTGGAATAATTACGTATGCACCCAGTCCACAAAGGTTGGCATTGGACAAGTGCCAGCCGCACCACATCGACATTTGGGGTGATACGATGGCTTCGTGGTTAGCACTGCTGCCTCACAGCGCCAGGGACCCGGGTTCAATTTCAGCCTTGGGTGACTGTCTCTGGAGTTTGCATATTCTCCCCATGTCTATGTGAGTTTCCTCCGATGGTCCAAAGATGTGCAGGTTAGGTGAATTGACCATGCTAAATTGTCCACAGTGTTCAGGAATGCATAGGTTAAGTGCATTAGGCAGGGGAAATGTATGGTAATGAGTCTGAGTGGTATACTATTCGGAAGGGCAATGTGGGCTTGTTGGCCGTAGGGCCTGTTTCCACACTGTAGGAATTCTATTTCAAATCTTAGCACGTTTCTGACTCTCTTAGAGTATAGTTATCCATTTTAATGTCATTTTTGGAGCATGGTAACAGTGTTCATTGTCATGCTGCTACAAGTCTACATTCGGGGACATACATCTATGTCATTGCTTTTTGTGCTTTGCTCCCTCATTCAAATCATACAGGCTTACATTAGCCCTGTATTGCTTTGCCTTTGATACAGACATAACACCAGGTAGCTTGTCATATTTCTCAGCAGTGTTCTTGCACGGCTCAGTACTACATCAATGTCACATCTATAGCATGTATCAGCAGCTTACTCGGCAGATGCACTGCATGTGCTTCAACCAAAGGGCCATGTCTGAAAGTCTGAGGAAAGTAGTCCTCAGTCAATTCAAGAAGGACTGTTGTCAGTTAGGTGGTCCAGCCACAGCCAGTCAGGAACAGGATTTTGTCCCGGTGCATGGCTGGACACAGTCAGTCAACCTCTTAGCATGGTCAGTGTCAGTGGTTCCACATCAGACAGTCTGTGGAATGACATCAGTCATGGTCGGTCCTGCAGGTCCAGTACAACAGTCCGTGGAATCTGAGGGAGTTGCACAGAGCTCGCTCATGGATCTGGTGACTCAGGAGATGGGAACTGCCCTTTTTTGTCAGTCAAGGTTTTGGGCAGTCAATAGTGAGGGTTTCTTGTCCTGGTGTTGTCCTGCACCAATTCCCTAGCCATGCATTCATTAGTCTTATCATAGTCTTCCTATGTGTAACATCATGTAGTACTGAGAGTAACTAAAAGATTGCTATCTTTAAGATCAATTTCTTATCTGAGCTTCAAGCTTTATCATTCCAATGAAATTTTGTACAATTTTGAGCAAGCCTTCCTAATCACTAAATGATTAGGAAGTAACATGATTTCAAGGAGAGCTTCTGAGTATATTTGTAACGTTTTCCTTGTCCTCCTGTTTAACGCTGGCCTTTTCTAGCTGTGACACAGAACATGAAAGATGAGATGATTGTCATTCATGTGGATGCAGTTTCTGGTCCACCGTAGGTTGTTTGGTAATAGTTTGCCTGAATGATTATAGAGCTAGCTTCAAGAAGAATGCTGGCATTTGTCTGATAGTGTTGTTGCCTTGAAGAGGGTAACTTTGGCTGGGGAAAACGAGGCCAAGCAGGCAGGGAAGGATGGTCGGTGTTGAGCACCGGTAGTGATATTTTCATGGAGGCAGAGTTGAGTTGGCTTTGGTCAATGGAATGCCAGTAAAGGACCCATTGCTCAGATCTGACTGGAAAACAGCCCAGGTTTATGAGGTGGTCACCCCACACAACAATAGGTCCTTCAACATGGACAAAATAGTCACAGACTAAGGAGTTGACCCTAGTGGACCACTTCATTGGCTCCCTTGGGCATGCAGTGGGTGACTGAGTCAACAACTTGCCTGTCGCTAGCATTATGGCATAATGCTGGTAAGACTTTGGGTTACTCTGCAGATGCCCTGCCATCAGACTCTCCTTGTATCCTGTTGCCAATGGGCCAGAAAATTACAGCGCATTTACTGAAGTTAAATGTGAAATGATGCATTGAGGAAGGAATAAAGTGAAGAAACAAAAACAGAAATTGCTGATAAAGCTCAGCAGGTAAGGCAGCATCTGTGGAGAGAAATCAGAGCTACCATTTTGGGGCGGGTGAAGTTCTGAGGAAGAGTCTTTGGAGTTGACGTATTAATTCTGATTTCTCTCCACAGATGCTGCCAGACCTGCTGAGCTTCTCCAGCAATTTCTGTTTGTTTTTCTGATCTACAGCGTCTGCAGATTTTTCAGTTTTTACCAAATAAAGTGAAGAGATAGTTTAATCTAAATTATATTGTTTTTAGTAGATGCAAGAGCACAATGACTAGAGAGTGCATATTCAGAAAACTTTGAAGATGATAGGGAAGGTTAATCATATTATGAAAGCATACGGAATACTTGCTTTGTAAATTGGAACTTTGGATATAAACATTCAAATCATCACTACAGATCACAGATTAGGCCTCAAATAGAACATAGAGCATAGAATATTACAGTGCAGTAGGAGCCCTTCAGCTCTCGATGATGCACCGACCTATGGAACCAATCTGAAGTCCATCTAACCTACATCACTCCATTCTTGTCCATATGTTTATCCAATGACCATTTAAATGCCCTTAAAGTTGGTGAGTCTACTACTGTTACATGCAGTGTGTTCCACGCCCCAACTACTCTCTGAGCAAATAAACTACCTCTGAATCTGTCCTATATCTATCGCCCCTCAGTTTAAAGCTATGTCCCCTCATGTTAGCCATTACCATCCAAGGAAAAAAGGCTCCCACTGTCTAACCTATCTAACCCTCTGATTAACTTGTATGTCTCAATTAAGCTGCCTCTTAACCTTCTTCTCTCTAATGAAAACAGCCTTAAGTCCCTCAGCCTTTCCTTGTAAGACCTTCATAATCTCCTCTGAATCCCTTCCAAAGCTTTCACATGCTTCCTATAATGCGGTGACCAGAACTGTATGCAATTCTCCAATTGTGACCGCACCAGAATTTTGTACAGGTGCTGCATAATCTCATGGTTCCAAAACTTTACTAATTAAAGCTAACACACCAGTGCGCTTTCTTAACAACCCTATCAACCTGGGTTACAACTTTCAAGGATCAATGTACCTGGAAACCCAGATCTCTCTGCTCATCTACACTACCAAGAATCTTACCATTTGCCCAGTACTCCAAAGTGAATCACCTCACACTTTTCCACAATAAACTCTATTTGCCACCTCTCAGCCCAGCTCTGCAGTTTATCTATGTCCCTCTGTAACCTACAACATCATTTGTCACAATCCATAACTCTACTGACCTTAATTTCATTCGCAAATTTACTAACCCATCCTTCTCGGCCCTCATCCAGGTCATTTATATAAATGACAAACAACAGTGGACCCAAAACAGATCCTTACAGTACCCCACTAGTAACTGAACTCCAGGATGAATATTTCCCATTAACCACCACCCTCTGTCTTCTTTCAGCTAGCCAATTTCTGATCCAAATAGCTAAATCACCCTCAATCCCATGCCTCCGTATTTTGTGCAATAGCCAACTGTGGAGAACCTCATCAAACACTTCACTGAAATCCATATACACCACATCAACCGCTTTATCCTCATCCACCTGTTTGATCACCTTCTCAAAGAACTCAATAAGGTTTGTGAGGCATGACCTACCCTTCACAAAACCATGTTGATTATCCCTAATCAACTTATTTTACTCTAGATGATTATAAATCCTATCTCTTATAACATTTTCCAACACTTTAACCATAACCAAAATAAGGCTCACATGTCTATAATTACCAGGGTTGTCTCTACTCCTTTTCTTGAACAAGGGGACAACATTTGCTATTCTCCAGTCTTCTGACACTATTTCTGTAGACAATGACGACATAAAGATCAAATCCAATCTCCTCCCTGGCTTCCCAGACAATCCTAGGATAAATCCCATCCAGCCCAGAGGGATTTATCTATTTTTACACTTTCCAGAATTGCTAATACCTCCACCTTATGCACCTCAATCCCATCTAGTCTAGTAGAATATTGTGTGTGGTTCTCAACACCACAGTTATGATAACAAGGATGTTAAGACTTTAGAGAGGTTATTAACAAGACTTATTAATATAATAGCAGGAAAGAGAGATTTCACTTAGGTAGTGATATTAAATAATTTAGAATGTCTTTTGTTAGAGCAGAAAATGTTAAGGGGAGATGTAATAGCAATATTCAAAATCTGAAGAGATTGGATTGAATAAATAAGGAAACACTGGGCTGGGTTTTGTATCCGCCACACAAAGACTTTATAGGGAACATATCTCTAGCAATACCAATGGTTCAAAGAGCACTAACTGATTGGAGATGGGACTTCTGCCCCTCACTTGGGAGTAAGTTCCACCTCAAAGTGCTGTTGACAAATCTAATTGGCTGGAATCTCGCTAGTCCTGGCAGTGGGAGAAATTGCAGTGGGCAGAACTGAGACTGTCAAGAAGTACCTGAGTCTAAGTTTCATAAATACAGGCCCTAGATTGTGCCCATCATTTATGCCTCCAATGATAAGGCTCCATAAGGGGTACTGGATCAGTGGTGCTGGAAGAGCACAGCAATTCAGGCAGCATCCCTCGGATGCTGCCTGAATTGCTGTGCTCTTCCAGCACCACTGATCCAGAATCTGGTTTCCAGCATCTGCAGTCATTGTTTTTACCTCCATAAGGGGTATACAATGTCTGGGATTCACTCTTTCTTATCTCATTAATTGATCTGTCCCAGATATGCAAAGAAAGATGATAAAACAACACACAATATTCAGGACAGCTGTACCATCATCTAAACTATCAGGTTTCAGATTCTGCAATTAAATGTAAGAAATAGAAGCTTGAACTGGTTTATTATTCAGCAGCCATTTTCCTGGAAGCACCCCATCCAACAACTTCAATATTGGCTCTCTTCGCCACTGATGCTCAGTGGCAGAATTGTGTCCCAGCTACAAAATGCACTGCAATAACTTACCAAAGCTCCTTCAATGGCACTTTCTTAGCATGCAATCTCTCTCACATAGAGGAACAAGAGTAACAGATGCATGAAAACAACACCACCTACAATTCCACCATCTTCTCCATGTCTCCCACCATCTTGACTTGGAACTTTAATGTCATCTCTTCAATTTCACTGGGTCACAATCCTGGAAATTCCTTCCTATCAGCATTGAGGATGTTCCTACACCCTAAGGACTGCAACAGTGCTAGAAAGCCTCTCATTACCACTTTCTCCAATGAAATTACGGATCAGTATTAAATGCTGGTCTAGACGGTGATGTCCATATCCCACATATAAATACAAAAAAGCAACATGGATGTGAAAAGTAGTGAAATGATTGTGTTCAAGCACGAGAGCAATGGTTTAGGCTAATGAATACATTCTGAGTATTCAAAGTTTGTGAGAAGATTTGTAGCTCGGGTGCTCGTTGCTGTGGTTCGTGTCGTTTCGTGTTTTGTGCAGTCCTTGCATGGGATTTTGTACACTACGTTAGTTTGTACAAAACGGATATCCTCGCAATTTCATCAACAGATGCCTAAGGGAGAGACAACAGAACGAGGACATGCCGCAACCCAAAGGACTAGCCACACTACCATACGTCAAGAACATCTCTGAAATGACAGCCAGACTACTGCGACCACTAGGACTTATAACAGCACACAAACCAACAGCCACTCTCAGACAACAACTCACCAAAACGAAGGACCCGATACCCAGCATGAGCAAAACTAACGTAGTGTACAAAATCCCATGCAAGGACTGCACAAAACACTATATAGGACAAACAGGAAGACAGCTAACGATCCGCATCCACGAACATCAACTAGCCACGAAATGACACGACCAGCTATTCCTAGTGGCCACACACGCAGACGACAAGCAACATGAATTTGACTGGGACAACACTACCATTATAGGGCAAGCGAAACAAAGAACAGCCAGGGAATTCCTAGAAGCTTGGCACTCATCCACAAACTCCATCAACAAACACATAGACCTGGACCCAATATACCGGCCACTACAGCGGACAGCTGAAACTGACAACCGGAAGCGGCAGGGACAGGCCACTATAAATGCCGGAAGAAACACCACAGAAGCGCTTCACAGGAGGCTCCCAAGCACTGAGGATGTCACCTAGACAGGGGACAAAACGTTTGCAACAAATCTTCCAGCTCGGCGAACAGAACCACAGCATTCTGAGTATTTGCAAATTATCCAAAAGACTTAAATATCATTCCTACTAAGACTTCTTTCCTCAGTCAAGTTATAAGTGAATCAATCAGGTGTTGATTGTATCTGCTGCAATGAATAGATCGATGGATGAAAGGCAGAATTGTCTGTTCTGAAAGACAGTGAAAATTCATTCAGACTCTATGCTAGTTAATTACAATCAAACCTGCAGAAGTTTTCTCATTACTTGGTGCATGTTGCACCTTGTTCCAACTGGCAATACCAACTGGGCTGCCAGTGGAAGACTTCGCAGAAAGGGCATTGATAGAAAAAAAATGTAGAAGCAGATCCTGGTACAGAATAGTAGAATAGTTATAGGAAGAGGCCCTTCAGCCCAACGTGATCATATAAGTTCTCTACAACTGAGATCGTCACCCACCTGTGTCATTTTCTCATAGCTTTATATTTTCACTTCTGCCAAATACTCCTTTGAAAACCGCCATTGAAACTGCCTCTGTCATATCTTCAGGCAGTGCATTGTGCGGTTTTACCAACTACTGATGGTGCTGCATTTTATGTAATTAGCAAGCTGGGAAGCTTTCCCATGATGCCAATCTAAACAACATGTGAGAACATTAGCTTTATTGTATTTTGATACCATGTACACATAGCAGTCAAAAGAAGAGTTTCACATCTGCTAAGCAATTTGGTAAATGGGTTAAATTCAAAATCATCAGGCTGTTTGCTACTAGATTACCAAAGATAGAAAGGAAATGCTTTTCTTCAGGCAACACAAGGAACTTGATTTTCAATCAGTGGTTTGCAACCTGATGCTGAGAGAATTTCCAACTCCCAACACTGTGACACAACCTTCAAATGTTAATGCTGTAACTGAGCGAAAGGCAGCCAAATGTGGTCTAGTACTGTCCTGGAGAAGAGAGCGGGGAGTCAGAGAGTCAGCAGCCTCACCACAGGCTGAAATTAAAATTATTAACAGAAAGATTTACACCTGATCTGGTACAAAATTCCAGAACCAAAATTTTCTCTGACGATAAAAAAAATCACTTCATCATTCTCTGCATTGAACCTGATGGTTGTGCACTTCCATTAACTGTTTGTGTTTGCTGAGCTAGAGATCACCTTCTGCTCCTCTTGAGTCCTTCTCAAGGGTAATTAGGGATGGTCAACAAATATTGGCTTTGTGGCAACTCCCCATGAAAGAATATAACCATTAATTAAAGACAAGTGAGATCCTGACTCCCACCAGCAACATGTCACTCCCATCCCTGCACTCCCTTTGAAATTTCAGTATACTCAGAGATGTCAGGGCACTTGACAAGCAAGACAGAAATATTATATGTGACTGAAAATCCTGGAGGAGATGCAAATATCTCATGCTATTTCATTCAGGATTTAGGTGATTCTAAATAAGTTAAATTTGGAGATTGCTGTGTCATCTTTATAGCTTGTGATACAATCTTAAGTTTACTTCACATGATTTCCATTGCAGTCTTATATAATAAAAAGACAAATTAAGTTCATCAAATCCCACAATACAAATCAAATCAGATCAAGCCAATTTGATTCACTCCACATTATAACAAGAAATAGCTGAAGGTACCTGCCACTGCTTGAAACCAAGCCCTGACAATACTCTGTCAATAGTACATAGGAACAAGAGCAGTCCATTCAACTCCTCAAGATTGTTTCTGCCTTTGGCCCATATCTCATAATACTTTGGCTTAAAATGAATGCATCTATCTCAGGTTTAAAATGACCAACTGATCCAGCATCCTCTGCCATTTGTGGAAAAGGGTCCTAAACATCTAACATCCATTTTATGTAGAAGTGCTATCGAGCATCTTTCCTAAATGGTCTGACTCTAATTATTAGACTATATGCCCTGTTCTCGAATCCTCAATCAGTGGACATAGTTTATCTTTATCTACGCTGTCGTGTCCTGTTAAATCTTGAAAACTGTGAACAGATCACCCTGAACGTTTCAAATTCTGTTGAAAACGGCCTAGTTTGCATAATTTCTCCTCATAATCTTAACCCCTGAAGTCCAGGTATCATTCTTATAAACTTTTGTGTTACTTCCACCAAGGCTAAAATATTCTTCTTAAGATATGGTGACCAGATTTGATCACAGTACTCTAAGTGGTTCCTAACCAGAGTTTTATATAATTGCAATATAATGTCTGCATCCTTACACTCCAATCCTCTAGATATAAAGGCAAGCATTCCATTCGCTTTTTACTGAAACTCTGTGTTCCAGAACTCACCACATCGCTAGCCAAACTGTTCCAGTACAGCCACAATACTGACATCGACCAGAAACTGTGGAAAATTGCCCAGGTATGTCCTGTCCATGAAAAGCAGGATAAAAAACAAGATCCTTGTAGTTGTTGGAGATCAGTCATCTCGACTCCAGGACATTTCTGCAGGAGTTCCTTGACTTAGTGTCCTTGACCCAACCATCTTCAGCTACGTCATCAGTGACCTTCCCTCTTTCTTAAGTTTAGAAAAGTGGATGTTTGCTGCTGATTATACAATGTTCAGCACCATTCATTACTCCTCAGACATTGAAGTAGTCAATGGCCTAATGAAGCAAGAGCCAGACAGTTTGCAGGCTTGGACTGTCATGTGGCAAGTCACAGAAACACCAAGCATTGGTCATCCAAAAAGTGATAATCTAACAATGACAATTCACGGCATTACCATTACCATCCCCCACTATCTACGCCCTGGGTTTTTCATTGACCAGAAACTGAATAATACTATCAATATAAATACTGTGGCTATAATAGTAGGTCAGGTACTTGAGATCTTATAACAAGTACCTCACATGCTGACTCCGAAAGACTCTCCACCATCTCCAAGGCACAAGTCAGGAGTGTGATGGAATACTCCCCACGTGCTTGAATGGGTGCAACTCCAACAATACTCAAGAAGTTTGACACCATCCAGGACAAAACTGCCTGCTTGATTAGCACCATACCCTGTCTCCACCACTGATGCACAGTTTCTACAAGGTACGCTGCAGAAATTCAGCCAGAGTGTGTACCTGGCTTCAACCTAGAGCTGCCAACTCAAAATGCAGCTAGGTCCAACCCATGAGATTGGTGTTGTCCCTAAGCACATAGCATCTTTGCTGCAGTATTACAATGATAGTTGCTGTTGTACCCAGATTTGCAGCATTGATGTGCAGAAACACCCTGTAAGTGCATATGAGATGTGCCATGAGGGTTCTTAGAGCCTGGCACATGGTAGATGCCAATGTCTGTGGACATGGGATGGGTGTGGCCATAGCCGATGGAACACGCCCTGAAATGTTTGGTCCAACATGGAAGTAGTTTAGAACAAGCATTGAGCTGAATTCACCAAGTACACTCTCTGGTTTCCAAATTGAGTTTTCTCACTTTCAAACTTGTTTGGGGAATTCGGTGAGGCTTGTCAGGCCATCAACAGGGCCTTTAACAATCAGTAATCTTTTCTTGTCAGCATCTCACCAATCCTTAGCTTGAAAAGTGTTAAAAGTAACATGAGTCGCTCCCAATGTTAAGAGGGGCCTCACCAAACTTCTCTTTTGATTTGACAAATATTGTCATAGCTCATGGCGCTCAGTTCCCTACAAGATTCCAACCTTCCTTTGTCTTTGTAGGAGGCTAGTTACTGCTGTAACAATGAAATGAATTCTCATGCTAGCCAGGGAATGTTAAATATGAAATGCTAAAAGAATTCTATTTCCCAATTTTCAACAGAAGATATATGGAAAAACCACAACACCTGTAGCTTCCCCTACAAGTTACTTACCATCCTGACTTGGAAATGTATCACCGTTCCTTCAGTGTCACCAGGCAAAACCCTAGAACTCCATCCCCAATTACATTGTGAATGTAGCTACACCAAACGAGGCACAGTAGTTCAAGATAGTAACTCATAACCAACTTCTCATGGGCAGCTAGGGTTAGACAAAAATGCTAACCTAGAAAGTGATAACCATATCCTATACTACTTAAAGAGAGCACTAAACTCATTTTAGATAGGAAACTGAATTTTCTCTGATGTTATAAGAGTAAACCTGGATGGGTGAGAAAATATTTGGAATTGAGAATGGCAGCTTGTAGGATAGATGAACTTTATTTATTATTTGTTCATTTATAGGATGTGGGCATCGCTGGATGGTCAGCATTTATTGCCCGTCCCTAATTGCCCTTGAGATGGTGATAGTGAGCCACCTTCTTGAAAAGCTGCAGTCCATCAGCTTTGGGTTGACCCACAATGCCTTTAGGGAAGGAACTGCAGGATTTTGACCTAGCAACAGTAAAGGAAAGGTGATGTATTTCCAAGTAAGAATGGTGAGTGTCTTGGAGGGGAACATGAAGGCGGTCATTATCCCATACATCTGCTATCCTTGCCCTTCTGGATGGAAGTGGTTGTGGGTTTGAAAGGTGCTGTCTCAGGATCTTTGGTGAATTTCTGCAGTGCATCTTATAGAGATGCTGCTACTGAGCATTGGTGATGGTGAGAGTGAATGCTTGTGGATGTGGTGCCAATCAAGCGGGGGCTGCTTTGTCCTGGATGGAGTCAAGCTTCTTGAGTGCTGTTGGGGCTGCACTCATCCAGGCAAGTTTAGGTGGTCATGTAACTTTGGGTTAAAATGGAAGCAAATCAGTTGCCTGTTAACCTTGGGTAAAACACAGTCTGTGCATTGCTATATACTCAGCAAGTAATTTGTTTACTTAAGCAAATATCTCTAAGTTATCTTCCATGCCCAACTTGAACATTAGCTTATTTGTAATGAGTGGAGCCACTATAAGATTGCAGGTAGTACCTCTAGCTTAATTGATATAATCGATTTATGAAGGTAAAAACATATGAAAATGGAGATGAGAAAAGATCAACCAAAAAATTTGATCCATCAATTCAGTGTCATATTGGTCATGATGCAATTTTCTATAATGTTTGTCCCTCCTCCACCAGAGGGCTACCAGCCACCACACAATTTTCTTTGCGAAGCAAACGCAAATCACATGTCAGTTTAAGGGTGACTACTTGAAAATTTCTATCTGACACTGAAAGGAGATCAGGTTGGTTCGGGAGATTATAATGGCTGGAAACCACAAGCATCGATATCCATTTGCCTTATGTATGATTATGTTGAATTTTGAAAGCTTGCTTCAATCATGAACTGGCAACTCATTTGTTAGGCTGACAGCTCCCTGTAAAAAGAAGTACCAACTGGCATCTGAACTAATTCTTTACTTATGTCATTGAAACTTGTGCATCCTGGTCCTCCCTAAACTATCTAATAACTATGCATGTAGTCTGAATCTCATTTATTCTTTACCTGAAACACCCCAAATAAAACTTTCCAAAGTCTAGCTTTCCAAATCTATTCAAACAAAATATCAAATTAGTGTCTCGTCTGAATTTTCCCAGGTCTGAGTTACACTGGGTATGTAAAGGGACAAAAGTTGGCCATTATATTCTAAATTATATCTATGCAAGTTTTTTTAATAAAAAAACAACTTATCAATGCCAGTGTTTCTCTCCAAAGATGCTTGTGTGACAAGGGTATTTATAATTTTCTGATTTGTGCTTTGTCTTCCTGGCAATATGTCATAGCACTATTTATTCACACAATATTCATGTGGTGATAATTGTCGGCATTCAGAGATTGATATGCTAAAGCACCTAGTTTATTCTTTTACTAGGCAATCTTGAAAACATGCTTTCTCTCCATATAACACTGTATTAATTTACACTAAATCAGACCTACCAGATAAGGCCGAGTCTATCATGTCTAGACCTTTTTTCAGAAAGTGGTTCTTTAAAAGGAATTCAGGGTGTGATCACATGTAATTTAAAAACAGGCACTATTTCACCTAGAGCAAGGGTGGCTACAGTATATATCATGTAAGACCTCCATCATTCAGAAAAATTCTTTAAAAAGAATTTAGAGTGTGATTACATAGAATTTTTAAAAAGCACAATACATTTTGGTATCTCTTTTATTCAAGGGAGGGCAAATCAAGAGGAACACAAAATTATTTTTAGTTCTTATGTGTAAAATTAATCATATTCTTTTTTATTCTTTCATAGAAAATTGTGTTTTCTTTTCCAAGATCCAACACTTCAGAGATTATGGTATCATTTTACCAAATAATCCATGTTATGGTGTAATAGTAATGTTACTGGACTGGCTACTTAAAGTCTGAGGTTAATGTTCCAGGGAAGTGCATTCAAATCCTACCATGGTGGGTGGTGAAATTTGAATTCAATAAAAATTTGGAACTTAAAAAAAACTACTGACAACTGTCAATGCCATTTTTAAAAAAAATCTGGATCATGAGTGTCTTATAGGAAGAAAATCTATCATCTTTACCTGATCTGGCCGACATATGACTGCAGTCCCCCAGCAGTGTAGTTAACTCTGAACTACCTGATGAGATAGCCTAGCAAGTCAGTCACTTCAAGAGCAATTGGGACTAGGCAATAAATGCCGAGTCAGCCCACATCCGTAAGTGAATAAAAAAAGATTAAATTTACATGTAAGAATTAGAAATAATTGTGTGTTCCTCTTGATTTGCACTCCTTAAAAGTAAAAGAGATACCAAAATATATTGTGCTTTTTAAATATTCTATATGATCATGCTCTAAATTCTTTTTAAAGAATTCTTCTGAACAGTGGAGGCTATGCATGATATATTCTGTAGCCGCCCTTCCTCTAGGTCAAGTAGTGCCTGTATTTAAAAGTTAATTTTGAAACTACAGGATGAATGAGTTCATGTTTGAGTTTGAGATTACAGGATGACAACTAGTGCAATCAGACTTACTGATGCATGCAATGGTTTGGAGATGCCGGTGTTGCAGAGTATCTTAAGTCTGTGAGGGGGTGCATGTGTGAGTGTGGGATTAAACCTGTTGGACTATAACCTGGTGTTGTGTGATTTTTAACTTGTGCATGCAAGTTTGCCCCACCTATAACTAAATAGCTTGTCATGTTATAGTGGCATTCTGTAGAACTGCACAAAGGATAATGCAAACGATTGCAAATATCAACTATATTTATAATGTCATTCTTCATTTGGAGATGACAAAGCATACTGCTGTTCTTATTCTTTGACCTTGGAAGGTCAAAACATTGTGTCTCTACTTTTTTAAACCATGGCAATTTTGCTGAGACTATATATCCCCATTTATTTTGGCTTTAACAACTTTTGATATTGTTCCAATACCTCCAGTCTTCAAATTGTCAGTGATCCCAGAATGATTGCAGAATTAAGGGTCAAAAATAGATCTATGTGAAGAAATTTGAGATTATGATTTCTTTCCTTTTGAATACAGTAAAAAAGAATTGATATCCCGTTTTGTTTATATCAAAGTGGTAACTCTTTAATGGGTGACATGGTGCGAAAATCAATTGAACTGGTCAGCTTTGGTCTCCCTTTTCTCTATAGGTCTGTAGCATTTCAAAGCATCGTTGAGATATTTACATGTTGCCTACCAGCGATTTTTTTTTATTCACTCATGGGATGTGGACATTGCTGGCTGACCAGCATTTGTTGCCTGTCATTAGTTGCTCTTGAGAAAGTGGTGGTGAACTGCCTTCTTGGACTGCTGCCATCCATATGCTGTCAGCACATTATAGCCACTAGTGGTGTATAAAGGTCATGTTGCTTCTATACAGATTCCCTTCACTGATGTTTTCAAGAATTTCTGTGCTGAAGAGATTCTGATGCTGATTGGAAGATTTGGGTCATTCAAAAGCCATACATAAAAATTATTGTCAAAAACAGAATATTTAGCCCAACCAGCTCTTCTGGTGTTTAACATTCTCATCAACAGCTGTTCTATACCATCGTGTATGTTCTGTTCTGTGTATCCTTTTACTCTCTTTTCTCCACCACCTAGCAACATACTTTAAATAGATGATGTGGTTTCTTTTTAATCACTAACTCTGATGATACATTCAACAATCTCATCTCAGTAAAAAAACAAGTTGTCAAATGTCACATATGATCCTTTTAAAGCAGTGGTAGAAAGGATGAATTTCAGGAAATATTCTCAAGCCCTAGAAAGGAGGTTTCGTAGTTGGAAAAATTGGCGAGCATGAATTGGCCTGGTTTCCTGATGTTTCTCTGCCTCCTCCCCTTCCCAATACTGTACAGGGAAAAGGCAGCAGAATTAAAGTTACGTTTGAAATGAGAGGAGTAAGTTTGGTGTCAAAATGAACGAGCCACCACAAAAAAAATCCGATGTGTCTCAGAACCTTTTTACTCGATGACAAGAAGTTCCACCAATTGAGCAACAGCTGTGATTAATCTCTAAAGGGGAATTAAATATTTGTTTGATTTTGTACTTTAAGCCAATATACTGCCAGATGCATATTGAGATGCTAGTCTGGGAGTATCTCAGGCTGTGGGTATCTGCACATGTAATGTGCTTGGGAATATTGGCTCCGTATTTTCAAGTCAGGCTGTTCAGCACCTAATGTACTGTAACACTGTTATTTACATCGGCGCAAAGTAGATTCTCAAATACAGCTCTCTAATGTAGTGTCTAAGACCACACTGTTCACATACTCATCCTCACCTACTATTTTCTTTCTGTCCTGAAGGGACACCCAAAATGTCAACTTCTCCACCTCCTGATGCTGCCTGGTTTGCTGTGTTCTTCCAGCCTCCTGCTTGTCTGCGTCAAAATCATGTGATCAATTATAATTATGACCTAAAGATCTCCATATGCCACAATCTCTCAAATCTCCAAGAAATTTCCTACTATTGGTAACCTGAGGAATTTGTAGACAACTTGTATCATTCAATGGAACATATTTCAGGTTAACTCCTGTGTAGCACAACAGACTTTGCACTTTAAATGTTGAGTTTGTGGCCTGAATTTTACCAGATATTGGCTATGTGTCAATTTTGGCAAATTTCACAGATAATTTGCACATTGATGGAACAGAGCCCTTTTTTGTCAATGAAGTCACTTGCATTATAATATGCCACTGTCAATATGACATGTGCACTGACCTCATCATAGGGAAACAAGACAAAATGATGTAATATAATAAATTGTATCATTAACAGCCTTAATACATTTGTGGACTGAAGGGTCTGAGATCCCACGCAGGTCCCCAGTGGATCCTTGAATACAGCCAGTTTAGTAAAGGTTTAGTGCAGCTGTCATGTTGATGGCCACCCGCTCCATTGGGTCACAGTTCCTGCTCTATCATTGTTCTGAGACAGTGCTCTGAGAAGTCTTCACTCTGCTGCAACACTATAGCTCGCTTGTCAGCAGGAAATGGCATGAAGGATAACAGCCTTTTGACCCTCTTTTGCATCCTGAGAAATCCTTCAGCTGTTACCTCTTCTCGTGTAGCTGTTTGAAATCCACTGGGGGTTGCTGCTGGTCCTGGCGTTGGTGGAACATCTGTTTGCTGCTTCTGAATTTCTCTGCATGAGTTTGTGAGACCCATGAGTGTGGAAAACACCACAGGTTTTGCTTGGCACAGTGAGTTTAGCCTGATAATTAAGGCTGCCCATAACCAAACCCTCATGTTCCTTTCTTCCTGACACTCCCTGTCAAGCCCCACCAGTACTGAGCTTCCAAACTGACTTACTGAGCTTGCACCCTGAGCTGAAGGTTGTATTTCTTAACTTGGCTGAGGACTACTCTCCTTAAACTATGAGATAATGGTCATTTGGTTGAAACACATGCCGTGTGTTTGCCCCGTAATCTGAAGGCACATGGTGCAAGTGTGAGACTATGATAGCACATGCCGTACAACAACATTTCCCCTCTTTTAACTGATTATTTGTGACAACCATGACAAGCTGCCTGGCTTTGCTTTAAAAGGCAAGACAAGACAGAAGTTCTGTGAGCTTTTAATTTCTGGTGAAGGAGGCTCAGCACAAAGATGCAAGGCAAGGCAGGGATTCTGTGGTAGAAGTAGGGTGAGTTAGCACTGACAGAGCAAGTGATTGAGCCCTGGTTCAATTCATGAGTTGGGCTGCTAATTACTAGAACCCATTGAGACGTGCTTATACTGTTGCTTTGTTCCAGAAGTGGGCGATGATATCAAAGATGCCACAGTACCAGGGCTATGTGTGTGCAGAATGGGTTTCACTCAGTAACAAATTACTAGTTGCTTGGTGCAATTAGGATTAGGTATGAATGCATGTCATTACATGTAGGTAACTCCGTTTGGCTCCTGGCAGGTGAACAGCTTGCCAGGGAGAGAAGCCTCCAGACTGCAGAGAAGACTAAGTCTATCTCTATCTCGCTCTCTTCCTGCAGAGAAGTAACAAAAGCCTGGGAGACAGCAAGGAAGTCAGCCACCAATTCCTGTAAGCTGATGCCTTTATTCAGTGACTGAATGGCTTCACAATTAATATGACAAGTGCCCTGTGCCTTCCACAAAGAATTGACTGAATTTAGAAAAAGAGGTATCAGAGTACAGAAGGTCACAGGAAGCAAATAATGTCATGATCGAATCGGTGGGACTGGTGCTATGGAAATACTTTGCCAGTATTCTTTACTCCATCTATAACATGCATATTTGTTTCTCTGTCTCTGTCTGACTGTATGTGTAGGGGGTTAAGAAGGGAGTTAGAGTCCCAGCCATTGGTCTTATATGTTGATTATTCATTTTTGTCTGCCTGTAGATTTTCATAGATTTCATAGAAACAGGCCCTTCAGCCCAACCAGTCCACACCCTCCCTCCAAACAGTAACCCACCCAGACCCATTCCCCTACCCAATTATCCTACATTTACCCCTGACTAATGCACCTATCCTACACATCCCTGAACACTATGGGCAATTTAATAGTTGGAATCGATTTATAAGCCATAAATAGTAGTTTTATTGCAATGACATCGAGACAGATAGCCAAACCAAATCAATCTTTCTAAGTCTGCAGTCGTAACACAGTAAAATTAGAAACTTCAAAGATCCTCAATAGTTAAACTAATGGTCTGAACCAGACTTTTGAATAGTCAATCCCACACTTCACAAATAATAAATTCCAAACACTGGGTTTGTACAAAATAAACAAATTTTAAACAAAATACATTAATTTATTAAATATACAATAGCTTTAGCACAGAAAAAAAAATAAACAACAAACTAAACTAATTAATGTATATGCTTCAAACCCAAACCCTTTTTTTTCAGTCCACCATTCTCACAAAAAACTTTGTCAGCATGGACAAGTTGGACACAGGGAATGTTTCTGTGCTGCATGACACTATGATTCTATGACTTGTTCTTGCAACCATCGTATTTATAGGTTGGTCTAATTCAATCTCTGATTAATGGTAGCTATATGAGGCTATTTTGCCAAGCACTGCCAAGGTGAGAGTAATTAGTGTCACAAGAATAATGAATTAAAGATTACATGGTTATACTCCTTTGGTTACATTTTAGTTTAACATTTATTTCATGACATTTTAATGATGCTGCCCATTTCTGGAACCTTGAATTCAGCAAATAATAACTCCATTTTATGGATCACAAGCATAGTTTAATCTTTACCTGTTATCTCTCACTTTCGCTGGCAGTTTTTGATGCAAAAACACCACCAGCCTCGATGTAGGTAAATTCATGTCTACCCAGAGACCCCATTCATGCTGTGACAAATGTTTCAAAATGGTGACTTCTCTACCCATCTTTGCATTCATATTAATTGTGCAGCAACTTGCCTGTGAAGTAAAAATAAGAACAGAGTTTTAAGGTGCACTGTGTGCGGTAGAGTTTTCAATTCTTATTTACAGGCATTGGAATCCTTTTCGTGGGAGACACTGAAGCTGTAAAATCCATCAATTGACTGCTCTTTAGGTCTATCTCCCACTGCAACAGATCTTTATGACTCACATGACTTCAAATTCTCTCTTCCAAAAGCATGATGATTAAATTCTGAAAGAACCTAATCTTACCCAAGTCTAAAAATAGCAGATAAAATAACAAAAGAACAGGCAGCAGAAGGAGGCAATTCATGCTCTTGAAGCCACTTCTACCATTTAATACCATCATGGTTAATCTCATCTCAGCTTCAACCCCATGTTCCTACCTGCTGTCCCTTCAACCCATTGCTAATTAAAAGTCTGTCTACCTCTTCCTTAAAGTTACTCAATGTCCCAGCATCCACCATACTCTGGTGTAGTGAATTCCACAGATTCATGACCCTTTGAGAGAAATATTTCTCCTCATCACTATGTTAAATTGGCTACCGCTTATCCTAAACTACGCTCTGTCTTTCTTTATCACCCCACATGCGGAAACATCCTCTCTACATCTACTTTTGTCAATTCCATTCATCATTTTATACACCTCAATTAGTTCTTTTCTCATTCTTCTAAACTCCAAAGAGTTTAGAACAACTCTAAATTGTTCTATTTCTCTTTGTAAGGCAAAGCCCTCATCTCTGGAATCAATCAAGTGAACCTCTTCTGAACCGCTCCCAATAAAATGCTATCCTTGCTCAAATATTGGGATCAAAACTGTATGTAATATTCCATATGTGTTCTCATTAATGCCTTGATTAGATTAGAAGGATAGGAGAAAGTGAGGACTGCAGATGCTGGAGATCAGAGCTGAAAAATGTGTTGCTGGAAAAGCACAGCAGGTCAGGCAGCATCCAAGGAGCAGGAGAATTGACGTTTCGGGCATCAGCCCTTCTTCAGGAATCAAAGATTAGAAGAGTAACTGCTTTGCAAATTTTGCAAGCCATCTTTCATTAAAGACAGGTCACATACTTTGAGGGGCTAGTGGCTGAAAGTCACCACCCCTACCCCTCCCCACTCATTGCCTCTGACCTCCAGATCTTCCTCTTCCCGTGACCCCATCCCATGATCCCCTAAAAATATCAATTCACTTACTTGCAGTTAAGCTTCAACCTTCAGTAATGACGCTCAGCTTCAAGAGTCTGATGGCTCTGATCGAGGGATGGCTCCTGGCAGGTCAAGATTACAATGTTGTGGCTTATGATACTGCAAGACCACTGGACAGCTTTTAAGTCATCAGTTGGAGTTTTGTCTGATGGTCTTTCTCGCTGGTGGAGATTGTGGGCTAGCCACTCCTGAAGACACCAGATATCACATTGCAGGTAGCATTGGATCTTGGCCTTTATTGTTGGCTTTTCTTGTGAGACCTTCTAACCAAGTGGAAAAACCGGTTAGATAATAATGGAAGTGTATCATATAGTTATTACCATTAGTACACATGCTTTCTGTAGTTGAATACCTATTTGGTAACTAAGTAAAAATAATTTATATTCATATACAAAGGAGATTCATCTGAGGATAATTCAATGTTCATGTGAATGACGTTTTCAATGCCTTGACCTTGAGTGGAACCTAAGTCCAATTGAAAGGTCTAGGTCCTGTAGATTTGTTATCTCCTTTTCTTAGGTAAGATGATTGCCACTTGAAAAAAAATAGCAATTTTCCTTTGCACAGTAGACTGACTAGATGTCTCCTGAAATACTTGGAATATGACAGTGTGAAATCTTGATGCTGAGAGTATCTCCACTGCTCTGAGAACAACTGCCTCTGTTCCACATGTTGCCTTTAGGTCATCCTGCAGCGAATGGTCCAACTCTGACACAGCCTGATTTGATAAGCAAAGACAGTAAAGATGGGTCTTCTCTGACACATTCACTTTAATGCAAAATCATTCTAAAAAGTGATTTCAAGGATAATGATAGATGCAGACAGAATGCCTTAAGTGTCAATACATGTCCATTTAGCTTCCCCTCGAATTGATGTGTCTTCTGTAAATCCTGCAGCTCATTAAGAATTCCTGAACAGTGTGTTTCATATAGTGCCAATGATGATAGGAGTGGAGAATAATAATTGCGACTTTCAGGAACAAAAGGAAAATCCAAAGTTCAAAAAAAAAGTAAGGAGATTAGAGACTTAGTCCACTTATACGTCAATGCCTTGCAATTATTTATCTATAGCTTGAATATTATTTTGTAATAAGCACTGATTATTGCCAAGTGTAAAAACCTGATCCATACTTTTTGTCAACTGCTTCTAAAAAATAGGTAAATTGGCAATTTTATGTATTTTTATAAAATCTTTAGCTTTAGTGATATTTCCAGGAACAGTGGGGCTTCATTGCCAGTGCATTAGCCCCGAGAGGAGTAACAGAGATCAAGTATATTTCTCCCTTTCATTAATTTCCTCAACACTTGCTGTAGATTCAGATTAGGACTCAACTAACAAAATCTTTTACCAAGAGTGATGCAGCAATATCTTATGAAAATATACTCCGTAAGTACCTTAAAAACTGAAGCCACTAACTCACTTCTAGTCATTACATTAGAGAATATAAACTACACCTAACCAGCTTTGGCCTGTTACTGAGCAATGACTTAAGAATGCAGGAAGTCTGAGTTTCATTATACTTTATTTGTTGATGGAAACCAAATCAGCATTCATTACAAAGGTGCACAGTACTCTGTAATCTGTTCCAATAAAACATGAGCTTTGCTATTATATTCTTTACTAAATGTACAGTGAACCAAGCAGGGATGGGAGGCAAGCTATGTAGATTGTTGACAAGATTACTATTAGCTTGGTTGCTTGAAAGATTTACTTCAAGTTACTAATATTACATATTATTATTTTAAATTCTGAGGGTATTTTGCACTGATTATTAATGACTGTTATCTGATCTGACAGCTGAAACTCTAACACAGCAGTATTCTATCATTAAACATCTGGCAGAATAAAACATGGATGGGGAAGTAGCAATGATAGTTCATACAAATTTAATGCAGCACTCAGAATCCATAATTTATAAACTATGTCAATTTAGTCTGAAAACTTTGAGATTGCGTTAGACAAAGTTACCAAACTACAAGTTAAAACTGCCATATAGACATATCTGAGCCATCTATTTTTAGAGGAAATGTATTTGCTCCCAGAGTACACACAATTCTCAGGATTTTCCAGGTCAGATGTCAGGAAGCTTCAATCTAGCTTGTTTAGCACAACCGGGGAGCTCCAGTGCATTTACCAACTGCAGAGATTCAACGTGATTTGTTCAGAACAATTCGAGTGTACTTACTATAATTCCAAAATTTATTTTTTTCTCTCTCAGATTATTGCAATATTTCCCTCAGAAACCGTAACTACAAACATGGTAGAATTTAGTATTCAGTTTGAGACAGAGGTACTTGGGTTGGAAAGAACTGTGCTAAGCTTAAATACAGGTAATACAAAGGAATGAGGGCAGAGCTAGCTGGAAAAATGACAGAAAATTGAGAAAATCATTCATGGCTTACAATAGCGATATATTCCATTTATCGAAGTTTGCAAACAAATCAGAGATTGAGGAAAACACATCCTACTGTATTAATGTAACACTTATGCTTCCGATTTGGTGATGGGTCAGCTAGATGCCTAAATCGGTGCCAACAATAATGCAATCAAGTTGATTTTATGCTGTAGAATTACATCCAGTGGAAACTAGATTAAATTCAGATTATTTGGGACCCTTCACAATTACTTAACAAAAAAGAAGCATTTAATTTGTGCCCAGGTAGAATTTGAACCTGAGTCCCAGAGGCCCATGTTAAATGCAGTACGCTATTCAGCCTTTATCTAAGAAATATTTCTACGAAGAATTTCTAAAAGCCTTATTGTAAAAATGCAACCAAAGGGAATACAACAGTGTTAACTTTTGCAACCAGTTCTAAAATCAAACAAACTGCTTGTTCTTTTGTTATCCTTAGTAGAATAGAATGCACAGTGCTGTCAATATCAGCTTTATGAACACTTTGGCCAGGATGTGTAGACCAGCTGCTGGTGTGGGCCTATCTAATTACAAGCTGAACAAGCGACAATGGGCAGAATGACAGATTGAGTGGAAAAGGTTCTTTCATCAGATACAATTCCAGCTAGCCGTCTACTGTATAAGGGTGGGTACACTGAAAGAGAAAAAGATGTTGACATTTCCCATAGTCAATGGAAACCACAGCTAGCAAAATGAATGAATAGTCATCATTCAAAATGGAACAAGTGATTTATTACTGCAGCATAGACTACTTTGTGCTTAGAATTTTACTCCTTGGAAGTTTATAAAGTGTGAATTGAATGCTATACATTTGAAGACAGTATTCAGTACTTTTCACCAAAAATTAACTCTTAAAAATACAGTAATGTATTTACTGGGGTAACCCCAATGACCAATCAAGGCTTTTAATATTTAATGCAATTCAACTTTATGTATGCATGTGTACACTAAGACTGCTAAATTATGTACAATGATATAATGGCTATTGTAAGTAACTTCCAAATAACTATAAGAAACTGTTGAATAAGAGAGGGCGAAAGTGAGGACTGCAGATGCTGGAGATTAGAGTCAAGAGTATGGTGCTGAAAAAGCACAGCAGGTCAGGCAGCTACAGAGGAGCAGGAAAATCATCAGGATTCCTGATGAAGGGCTTTTGCCCGAAATGTTGATTCTCCAGCTCCTCAGATCCTGCCTGACCTGCTATGTTTTTCCAGCACCACACTCTCGACTGTCAAATAAGAGAACCAATCTTAACCTTTCAGAGATTGAGCAATCTTCTCATTCCTGACAAGAGGATTAGGTTGAATTTGGTTATATCTGGTTATATAAAGAGTCATTATTAAACCAATATAAAGCTCCAGAGTTTCTATTTGTTCAACTATATTTCTTTCAAAAAACAATTGCACAATTATTTCTGTGGGAACAGAAACAATTCTGTGCCATGACATTTAATACTGAACAACTTGTCTGATTTTTTTTAAAGTGATCAAACGTATTCTGTAGAAATCAATTAGATTAGCAGAGTGGGAGTGCAGAACTAGTCTGCAGCTGCAGTAGATCCACAAGTATGTGGAGGATATAGGTTTACAGCAGAAACAGCTTTACATTGCTAAGTAGTGTTTTGTTTTGGAAAAGCCACAAAAGGACATGGGACAGCTATCATGGTCCTGTTGCAGTGGGATTGCTTCCCTTGGGTAAAACATACACCTGCGTTTAATCTCATGCTATAACATGAGGTCAACTCATTTAAATAGCCCTTTTCATTATCATCAGCCTGACAGGCTAGGAATGCAAAGAATCAGAAAACAGGTTATCAGGTGCCAGCAGCTTCTTAAAGGAATATACCTGCAAATTTAAATCATGAAGGAAGAGAGGAATATATTCCCAGAAGAAGTCAAGAATAGTTCCTCAACGGAAAGGACCAAAAAAATTAATGCTGCCTCACCCCCTACCTCAAGAGCAAGAATGGGAAAAAATGAGCAGGAAATTTGTTGAGCAATTCATGCCATTCTGTAAATCCAGATGGAAGATGAGGTTAGGGCAGTTACGAAAATAGTGAACAACGCTATTGATAGTATGGAAAAATAGAACAATACAGCATGAGAGAAGGCCATTTGGCCCATCATATTGTTCCTGATTCTTTAAAAGGGCTACCCAATTACTCTTATTCTGCTGCTGTTTCCTTGGACCCACAAGTGTTTTGTGCAATTTGTACTACTTCAAGTGTTTATCTCCTTCCCTTTTGACAGTTACTATTAAATCTGTTTTGATTAGCGTTTCATGGTAGTACATTCCTAATAAAAGGAACTCAGAAAAAAAATCCTAATTTCTCCTCTAGTTTCTTTGCCAGGAAACTATTTTTCCTTATTTACTCTATTAAAGTGCCTCATCATTTTAACACTTCTGTAAAATTTACTCTTAATGTGAAAGAATAATAAAATGTACTTTTAGTATGTAAAAATAATAACTACAGTTTATTTACTCTCTCCACATAACTGAAGACTTTCATCCCTGATATCATTCAAGTAAATTTATGCTCACTTTCCAAAGGACTAACATCCTTCCAAATGTGCAGTGTCTCAAACACTGCCCCCCACACCCCCCCCAACCCCAGCCAATACTTCATTTAGGCTGAAACAATATTTTATAAAGCTTTAACACTACTTCCTTGTCTACATCTCTGAGAATAAAGCCAAAAATCCCAAATGACTTGATAGCAGCTTTTACAATATGCTCTGTCAACCATTGTCCATTTCATCAGTCTATCTGTGCTCCTGAGGACTTACTACTGTCCTCACAGTTTATAATATTTTTGAGTTTCATGCCACTACATGGTTTTAAAATTATGCCTAAAAGTGGTTGTTCCAACGCTGCCTCTTGGAAAATGCCACTGTAAACATTCCTCTGCCCTGAAAAATAAACTGCTAGTCATTACCTCCTGCTGTCCCAAAGTCAATTTTACACCATCCCAGCTGCTGTCATTTTAATTTCATGGGTTTCAATTTTAGTGTTGTCTATCATTGTAATGCTTTATCATATGCCTTCAGAAAGTTTGTAAGTACAAACCACTCTGTTATTTCACGAAAGAGCACAAAACAGATTTATTCAAATACTAAAATAAAACAAAGAACCAGAGATGCTGGATCTCCGAAACAAAAAAAACAGAAATTGCTGGAGAAACCCAGTATGCCTGGCAGCACTTGTGAAGAGAAAGCACCTTTAACATTTTGAGTACAGCGACTCTTCTTCAGAACTGATAGCTGCTAGTTAAAGATGGCATTAATGCTGATGACAGGAGGGTGTGGAATATGGAAGAGGGAGTGGATAGTTAAGACCATAAGACCATAAGACATAGGAGTGGAAGTAAGGCCATTTGGCCCATTGAGTCCACTCCGCCATTCAATCATGGCTGATGCGCATTTCAGCTCCACTTACCAGCGTTCTCCCCGTAGCCCTTAATTCCTCGAGACAACAAGAATCTATCAATCTCGGCCTTGAAGACATTTAGCGTCCCGGCTTCCACTGCACTCTGTGGCAATGAATTCCACAGGCCCACCACTCTCTGGCTGAAGAAATGTCTCCGCATTTCTGTTCTGAAATGGCCCCCTCTAATTCTAAGGCTGTGTCCACGGGTCCTAGTCTCCTCGTCTAACTGAAACAATTTCCTAGCATCCACCTTTTCCAAGCCATGTATTATTTTGTACGTCTCCATTAAGTCTCCCCTTAATCTTCTAAACTCCAACGAATACAATCCCAGTATCCTCAGCCGTTCCTCATATGTTAGACCTGTCATTCCAGGGATCATCCGTGTGAATCTCCGCTGGACACGTTCCAGTGCCAGTATGTCCTTCCTGAGGTGTGGGGACCAAAACTGGACGCAGTACTCCAAATGGGGCCTAACCAGAGCTTTATAAAGTCTTAGTAATTCATCTCTGCTTTTATATTCCAACCCTCTTGAGATAAGAGACAACATTGCATTTGCTTTCTTAATCACGGACTCAACCTGCATGTTTACCTTTAGAGAATCCTCGACTAGCACTCCCAGATCCCTTTGTGCTTTGGCTTTATTAATTTTCTCACCATTTAGAAAGTAGTCTATGCTTTTATTCTTTTTGCCAAAGTGCAAGACCTCGCACTTGCTCACGTTAAATTCCATCAGCCATTTCCTGGACCACTCTCCCAACCTGTCAAGATCCTTCTGTAGCCTCCCCACTTCCTCAGTACTACCTGCCTGTCCACCTAACTTCGTATCATCGGCAAACTTCGCTAGAATGCCCCCGGTTCCCTCATCCAAATCGTTAATATATAATGCGAACAGCTGTGGCCCCAGCACCGAACCCTGCGGGACACCGCTCGTCACCGGCTGCCATTCTGAAAAAGAACCTTTTATCCCAACTCTCTGCCTTCTGTTAGACAGCCAATCCTCAATCCATCCCAGCAGCTCACCTCGAACACCATGGGCCCTCACTTTGCTCAGCAGCCTCCCGTGTGGCACCTTATCAAAGGCCTTTTGAAAGTCTAGATAGACCACATCCACTGGGTTTCCCTGGTCTAACCTACTTGTTACCTCTTCAAAAAATTCCAACAGGTTTGTCAGGCATGACCTCCCTTTACTAAATCCATGTTGACTTGTTCTAATCAGACTCTGCTCTTCCAAGAATTTAGAAACCTCATCCTTAATGATGGATTCTAGAATTTTACCAACAACCGAGGTTAAGCTGATTGGCCTATAATTTTCCATCTTTTGCCTTGAACCTTTCTTGAACAAGGGGGTTACAACAGCCATCTTCCAATCATCCGGGACCTTTCCTGACTCCAGTGACTCTTGAAAGATCTCAACCAATGCCTCTGCTATTTCCTCAGCCACCTCTCTCAGAACTCTAGGGTGTATCCCATCGGGGCCAGGAGATTTATCAATTTTAAGACTTTTTAACTTTTCTAGCACTATCTCTTTCGTAATGGCAACCATACTCAACTCAGCCCCGTGACACCCTTTAGTTGATGAGTGAATCCAGAGAGAGAAAGAGAAAAACAACTAGGCAGATAAAGGGATTGTTAACAGTAGACCAGAGAAGAAGAGAAACTAGGTATGTGACAATGGAGGTGATCAATAGTTGAAAATGTTTTAGTTGTACTGAAAGCGACCCAGTTCAAGAGAGGTCGTGGGTGTGAGGGTGGATAATAGACATAGAAAGAGGTTGTCGAGCTCTCAAATTTTTAAATTCAATATTGAATCCTGAACACTGTAAGGTACCTGGATGGAAAATGACTTATTGTTCTTCCAGTTTACATTCAGCCTCTCTGGAGTTCTGCAGCAGGCCAGTGAGAGAAATGTTGCTGGCATGGGAATATGATGGCGTGTTGAGATGGCAGGCAACTGAATGCTCAGAGTCATTATTATGGACACAGCATAGGTATTCTGCAAAACGGTCACCCAGCCTGCGTTTTTTCTCCCCGATGTGAGCAGCGAATGCAGTGGACTAGATTGATTGAGATACAGGTAAATTGTTGCTTCACCTAAGAGGTGTTTCTGGGGCCTGGATGGCAAGGAGGGAAGAGCTAAACAGGCAGGTGCTATACCTTCTGCGATTTCATGGGAAGATACATGAGGGTGTGGGGTGTGTTGGGAATGGAAGAGGAGTGGAGCAGAGTTTCCAGGAGGGAATGGTTCCTGTGGAATACCGACCATGGTGGTGAGGGGAATGACAGAAACATGGTTTATTATCCTTTGGATATGAAGGCTGATGGGGTGGAAAGTGAAACCCTCCGCTACCTAGTTGTCAGGGCCCTTAGCTGTGTCTGACGCATTTCTTCCCTCAATCCTTCTCTTCCATCCCATAACAAAAATAGGGTCCTCTTCTCCCTCACTTTACACCCTACTAACCTCTGAAACCAGAGGATCATAAGCTTCCAAATTCTAGTCGATATAGTCCTAACAAATTCAGTTTCTTCTCATAAGTCAGTCTTGCCATTCCAGGAATCAGTCTTCACCTCAGGAAGGAGCAGTGCTCCAGAAACTTGTGATTTCAAATAAATCAATTGGATTATAACCTGGTCTCATGTGACTTCTGACTTTGTCCACTCCAGTCCAACACCAGCACCTCCATATCATGTCATTACACTAGACATCCCATGTGACTATAACAAAGGCAAAATTTCCCTTCTCATGCTCCTTGACCTGTTTTAGCCTTTAACTAGGTTGAGCAGACTTTTAACCAGCTGGCTGTGATTACACTGTCTGCTTCCATTCTTACCCAACTAATCATTGTCAGAATATCATTTGCAATGACTCTTTGCCTGCTCCCACTCCTGTTACCTCTGATGGTTGCGAAGATCTATCCTCCACCCCACTGTATTTCATATATGCAGGTTTCCCTGTAGCAACATCACCTGAAGACACAATGTTAGTTTTGATATGCACTCAGACAACATCCCATTCCACTTCATCAAACCTCCTTTGCTGCTGCTAGTTTGGCAGATTACTTATCCAACTTTTTATCCAATTAATGTTGGATAGGAAGAGCTAAACCATTGTCTTTCGTTAATGTGACCGACTTCATTCCCTATCTAGCAACCTCATCTTTCTTACTGGCAACTTATTGTGGTTTAGTCAAACTGTTGGCAACTTAGGTGAAACACATGGCCCTAAGAGAAGCTTCTGACTACATCCCCACAACACTATTACTTAAAATGCTTATTTTGACCTCTGTAATATCACTGGATACTGTCCTGCTTTAAGTCATCTGCTGCTGAAACTCTCTCTAAATGTTTTTCTTATCTCTTACCTTTACTATTCTAATGCACACTTGACTGGCCTCCATCATCCAACCTTTTGTAAACTTGGGTTTATGCACAATTCTGGTGCATGTGGCCTAATTCACACGAAGCAATGTTCATCCATTAATTTTTTATTCATAAGCTTTCACTGGCTCACAGTTAAACAATGCCTTGATTGTAAAGTGCACATCCTCAGTTTAGGATTTGTCATGGCCTCACCACTCCCTGTCTCTGTAATCTCTTATAGCTCCATAATCCTCTGTGATATTTGCACCACTGCTTCTTGAGCTCTGTATTTGACTGTATAGAAACAAAAAGAAAGATTTCCATTTAAAACAATTTTTCAATGAGGTTTGGGGCTAAACTTTGGAATTGTCTTCCTAAACCTCACCCCTTCTTCATCTGTCTATCCTCCTTCATGATGTTCTTTAAGTCTGAGCTTTGACCAAACTTTTATCTATCTGTCCTAATATCATTGTATTTGGCTCATTGAAATTTTGCTTTATAACAGTTCTGTAAAGTAGCATAGGCTTGCATGGCAAAATGCTACATAATTACACATTGTTGTTGGCACTTGAAACATCCATTTCGCCAGTAAAGACAGATTTGTTATATTTGCCTAACTACCACACCCAGGGCCTCTGCCTCCAAAGAGGACTTCTTTTTTGATTTCTAATCAGCTTTACACTTTCACTGGTTCTCATTTTGCTATTAATAGTGAAGACAAGTAACTTAGTTCCTGTTACCCTAAAACTTGGTACACCTGCAGGGCACAAATCATGAGTGTGATGGAATACTATCTCCTTGTCTGGGTGGATGTAACTCAATACTCAATAAGCTCAACATCTTCCAAAACAAGTAGTCCATTCGATCGGCATCACACCCACCACCAACAACATTCACTCCCTGAACCAACAACACACTGTGGCAACAGTATGTGCCATCTAAAACTCACCAAAGCTCCTTAGATAGCACCTTCCAAATCCATGGTCTCTAACACCTGGATGGACAAGGATGGGAAGTGCATAGGAATGGACAATGCCCACATCTTGTGAGAGGATGTTTTGAAAAAAGCTTAACTAGCTGATGGAAAAACCTAAGTGTCATTTTCTTTATGCATGTTCTGTTTCTGACTGACCCTTTGAAAGGCCTTCATCCTTTATGAAAGCTGCAGTAGTTTCTTCATTCAGGCAAGTGTTCAATTTACAGTTCAGTCTCAGTTACATCATCAAACATCAAACTATATTTTAAAAAGTATGTTGCCATAGAAATGTAGCTTCCGATCTGTATAGAACTGTAAACATTGAAAATGGTGGGCTATCATGTGGACATTGGTGAGAAACTGCTTATCCACCATTCCACAAAGATCAGGTTAAATTTCATGTTGGATGCATAGATTTGACTGTTCCTTTTCTTTTATATCAAATAGCTTGAGGGTGAAATTTGTCAAGGCCAGTAGCGCAAATTGAGCTGGAAAAGAGTGACCAAGATTTTTATATTTAAAATAATTAAAAGCAGTACTAAGATTAGAAAGTGAATCACTATAAAGGATTTGAACTACCATGTTGTGAACTTCAGAACATCAGGCTGGTGAAAATTCAGCTGTCTATGGGCGGCATGGTAACACAGTGGTTAGTACTGCTGTCTCACAGCGCCAGAGACCCGGGTTCAATTCCCGTCTCTGGCTACTGACTGTGTGGAGTTTGCACATTCTCCCTGTGTTTGCATGGGTTTTCTCTGGGTGCTCTGGTTTCCTCCCACAGTCCAGATTTGCAGGTTAGGTGAATTGGCCATGCAAAATTGCCTGTAGTGTTACATGATGGGGTAAATGTAGGGGGGTGGGTTGTGGATCGGTATGGATTTGTTGGGCTGAAGGGACTGTTTCCACACTGTAAGTAATCTATGTGCCTAAATTGTGCAAGTGACATAGACTGATATCACTTCCCTGCTGTACCAGTATCCTGACAATTACTGTTTCTCTGCAGTCATAGAACAAAGTTAAAAGTATGTTGTTAAAACTACTCTCCAAAACCTTCGAGCAAGTCTAAAAAAAATTCTGTATTGCTTGCAGTCTCAAAGATTTTCAAATCGTTATGCTCCATTTCCAAATATACATCTCAATCACAAATAAGAAAAAATAAACTTCACCTTTGAATCATTTCAATAAATAGAACACCCAATCTTTCTCATATAGCCATATCCTTGGTTAATTGAACTATTTCTAGAAATTGAGCTGATGTGGGGTCTAATGATCTGTGAGGATTATTATTACGTGAAATGTCTAAAGTGTTTTTTGTGACGCATTCTGTGCATGACTCCCTTTTGTTTCCGGTGACTGCTGTAATATTTAACCTCACTAGCAAAAGCATATTGGGACGCTTTTAAGGAATGATATATATAACAATGATCCCATTTTACAAAGGAAGCCAGTTTCTATGTAAAGTAACTGTCTCAGCTTCATGAGACAGGCATGTACACTATGGTCAGCGTGCTAATTATTGACCCAAGGTAACACCTTGGAGAGTTTTGGTCCATACATGTTTCAAAATATTTTGATTTTCTTTCATTTTCACCATTTTTTTCATTCAGTACAGTTCTTTATTCTGCTTGGTCACTGCTGTCATCATCAAGTAGACAGGGTTTTATTTTACACGTCCCTGGAATGTGGGGACCGCTGGCTAAGCCAGCGTTATTGGCCATGCCTAATTGCCCAAAGGACAACTAAAAGTCTACAACATCACTCTGGTTCTGGAGTCACATGTAGGCCAAACCAGGTAAGGCAGATTTTATTCCGTCAGGACATCAGTGAACCACATGGGTTTGTACAGTGATCGACAGGGTTGTCACCAGGCTAGTTTCTCTTTGAACTCAAATTTGAACTTTATGCCAACTTATGGATTAAAACTCATGCCACAAGGACATTACCTGGGCTCTGGATTTCTAGTCTACTGACATTACCACTAGTGATGATGACCAATTTCTGAAGGCAGCTAAATTTGAGGCGGATAATCCGTAAGTCTTCATGGTTGACAGAGTCAAGGCTGTTGTGGGTAACTAGGGAGAGAATAGGGCTCCTCAAAGATCAGCAAGGCAGCCTATGTGTAGAGCTGCAGGAGATAGGGGAGATACTAAACAAATATTTTGCATCAGTGTTTACTGTGGAAAAGGACATGGAAGTTGTGGAGTGTGGGGAAATAGCTGGTGAAATCTTGACAAATGTTCATTATACAGAGGAGGAGGTGCTGGATGTCTTGGAAACGCATTAAAGTGGATAAGTCCCCAGGATCTGATCAGATGTACCCTAGAACTCTGTGGGAAGTTAGGGAAGAGATTGCTAGGCCTCTTGCTGAGATATTTGTATTATCGATAGTCACAGGTGAAGTGCCGGAAAACTGGAGGTTCGCTAACATGATGCCACTATTTAAGAAAGGTGGTAAGGAAAAGCCAAGGAACTATAGACTGGTGAGCCTGACATCGGTGGTGAGCAAGTTGTTGAAGGGAATCCTGAGGGACAAGATTTATATGTATTTAGAAAGGCAAGGACTGATTAGGGATAGTCAACACGGCTTTGTGCTTGGAAAAACATGTCTCACAAACTTGATTGAGTTTTTTGAAGAAGTAACAAAGAGAATTGATGAGGGCAGAGCAATAGACGTGATCTATATGGACTTCAGTAAGGCATTCGACAAGGTTCCCCATGGGAGACTGATTAGCAAGATTAGATCTCACGGAATACAGGGAGAACTAGCCATTTGGATACAGAACTGGCTCAAAGGTAGAAGACAGAGGGTGATGATGGAGGGTTGCTTTTCAGATTAGAGGCCTGTGACCACTGGTGTGCCACAAGGATCGGTGCTGAGTCCACTACTTTATATAAATGCTTTGGATGTGAACATCGGAGGTATAGTTAGTAAGTTTGGAGATGACACCAAAATTGGAGGTGTAGTGGACAACAAAGAAGGTTACCTCAGATTAGAGGATCTTGATCAGATGGGCCAATGGGCTGAGGAGTGGCAAATAGAGTTTAATTTAGATAAATGAGAGGTGCTGCATTTTGGAAAAGGACGGCAGAGCAGAAATTATACACTTAATGGTAAGGTCCAGGGAGTGTTGCTGAACAAAGAGACCTTGGAGTGCAGGTTCATAGCTCCTTGAAAGTAGAGTTGTTGAGAGATAAGATAGTGAAGAAGCCATTTGGTATGCTTTCCTTTATTGGTCAGAGTATTGAGTACAGGAGTTGGGAGGTCATGTTGCAGCTGTACAGGACATTGGTTAGGCCACTTTTGGAATATTGCATGCAATTCTGGTCTCCTTCCTATTGGAAGGATGTTGTGAAACTTGAAATGGTTGAGAAAAGATTTACAAGGACATTGCCAGTGTTGGAGGATTTGAGCTGTAGGGAGAGGCTGAATAGGCTGGGGCTGTTTTCCCTGGACCATTGAATGCTGAGGGGTGACCTTATAGAGGTTTATAAAATCATGGAGCACATGGATAGGATAAGTAGACAAAAGTCTTTTCCCTGGGGTGAGGGAGTCTAGAACTAGAGGGCATAGGTTTAGGGTGAGAGGAGAAAGACATAAAAGAGAACTAAGGGGCAACTCTTTCATGCAGACGGTGGTGTGTGTATGGAATGAGCTTCCAGAGGAGGTGTGGAGGCTGGTACACACCCCTACCTCAAATTCACCTGGACCATCTCACAAACCTCCCTCCCCTTCCTGGACCTCTCCATCACCATCTCTGGTGACTGACTAACCACGACATCTACTACAAACCCACCAACTCCCACAGCTGTGTAGACTACACCTCCTCAACCCCTCCGCCTCCTGTAAAAACATCATCCCTTGTTCCCAATTCCTCCGTCTCCACTGCATCTGACCCAGGATGACCAAATCCACTGTAGAAGATCAGATGGCCTCCTTCTTAAAAGATCGCAATTTCCCCTCCCACGTGGTCGACGATGACCTCCAGTGTATCTCGTCTATTTCCTGCAGCACCGCCCTTGAACCCCACCCCTCCCAATGCAAAAAGGACAGAACGCCCCTCGTCCTCACCTTCCATCCCACCAACCTTCGTATACATCGCATAATCTTCTGCCACTTCTGCCACCTACTAACAGACCCCCACCAAAAGGGATATATTTCCCTCCCCACCCCTATCAGCATTTCGGAGAGACCATTCCTTCCATGACTCCTTTGTCAGATCCACGCCACCCACCAGCCCACACCCCACTCCCAGCACCTTCCCCTGACACCGTAGGAAGTGCAAAATGTGTACCCACACCTCCCTCCTCACCTCTGTCCAAGGCCCCAAAGGATCCTTTCACATCCATCAGAAACTTACCTGTACTTCCACAAATGTCACCTACTGTATCCATTGCTCTCGATGTGGTCTCCTCTGCATCAGGGACACCGGATGCTAAGTTACGGATCATCTCAGAGAACATCTCTGGGACACCCAAACCAAACAACCCCACCACCCCATGGCTGAACACTTCAAGTCCACCCCCACCGCCAAAGACCTGCATGTCCTTGGCCTCCTCCATCCCCAAACCCTAACCACCCGATGCCTGGAGGAAGAACGCCTCATCTTGGGACCCTACAACTACACAGGATCAATGTGGATTTCAACAGTTTCCTTGTTTCCCCTCCCCCCACCTTATCCCAGTCCCAAGCCTCCAACTCGGCACCGCCCTCTTGACCTAGCTATTGTCTTTCCGATCTATCCGTTCCACCCTCCTCTCTGACCTATCACCTTCTCCCCCACCTTGATCAACCTATTGCGTTCTCAGCTGCCTTCCCCCCAAACCCATCCCCTCTCCGATTTATCTCTCAGCCCCCGGCCCACACGCCACATTCCTGATGAAAGGCTTATGCCCAATACATTGATACTCCTGCTCCTCAGATGCTGCCTGACCTGCTGTGCTATTCCAGCACTACACTCTCAGCATTTAAAAGGCATCTGGATGGATATATGAATAGGAAGTGTTTAAGAGGGATATGGACCAAGTGCTGGGAGGTGGGACTAGATTAGGTTAGGGTATCTGGTCGGCATGGACGAGTTGAACCGTGCTGTACATCTCTATGACTCTAAAAGAGGTCTGTACAGCTGTTGCTGCTGTTCATTGCATCTTACTTGAATTTGTTGTGCAGTATCGATAATAACCATGAAACATCTCGATGGGTGAGAAGTTCAGTATGATAAAAGAACATTGTTGCATTGGCTCATCCTATGGCTTACTGGAGGGAGATTCCTCAAATTCATTTGCCTCCTTGCCACAAGGTAGTCACATCTTGAGATTCCCCAGCATGCAGATCTCCTCTGAGATACAGGAAATGACTTTGTGCAGGCAGGGCAGGAGTGTAGCTCTGCTGTGTTTCCGAATTTCAGCAGGCAGTCCATCTGCTTCAGAGGCTTTGCTGCTTTTTAACTGTTGAATGACTGTTTCAATTGCTCTCTACATAGAAACTTGCAAATAAGAAGCAAGAGAAGGCCAGTCAGCCACTTCAGCCTACCCTCCTAGTTCATAAGGTCACAGGTAATTTGATTGTGGCCCAACTCTACTTTCCAGTCTACTTTTAGACCCCTAATCAGTACTGCTCCTGTAGACACTCGCTTCCTGATGGTATCTATAACTGCCACATGTGACCAGCTTTGAGCTCACACTTCCATGAAATCTGTAATAAAAAGTTTTGCCGTGGGTGGAATTCCTCTGTTGCTAATCATTTTACAAGTTGACACAGGCTGATTGACTGATAGCTAACTTTAAAACTGTAAATCTCAAGTCCTTCTGCTGCATACACTGGAATTCTCTGCTCTTGAGTACATTGAAATACTCACCATTCTTACCTTGTGTATTGAGCAACAATGCCCAATGCTGCTCCTGAACTGGGTGAGGTACAATGCTAATCACCAACAGGTTGTCATTGGGGGTAGTCTGACGCTACTTTTTCTCTTTTTTTGACTGTATCTAAGGTTCTACTTGATTTACACTAAAGTAATGAATCTTAATGAGAAGAGGTAGTTATCTTAAACAAGGTTTTTTTTTAGATTAGATTAGATTACAGTGTGGAAACAGGCCCTTCGGCCCAACAAGTCCACACCGACCCGCCGAAGCGAAACCCACCCATACCCCTACATTTACCCCTTACCTAGCACTACGGGCAATTTAGTATGGCCAATTCACCTGACCCTGCACATCTTTGGATGGTGGGAGGAAACTGGAGCACCCGGAGGAAACCCACGCAGACACGGGGAGAACGTGCAAACTCCACACAGTCAGTCGCCTGAGGCGGGAATTGAACCCGGGTCTCTGGTGCTGTGAAGCAGCAGTGCTAACCACTGTGCCACCGTGCCGCCCACTGTGCCACCGTGCCGCCCACCCAAGGTTTAGCCTATTGCACGATAGCAATCAAACACAAGTTACCTAAAGTGGGATCAGTTAGCTCAGTTGCCTGGACATCTGGTTTGCAATGCAGAATAATGCCAACATCACGGATTCAATTCCTGTGGTCACCATAAAGATCCCATCTTCTCAGCATTGCCCTTCACCTGAGGTGTGGTACTCTCAGATTAATCCACCACCAGTTATCCCTCTCTGTTGAGAACGAAGCCCTATGGTCTACTGAGGCTACAGCAACTGTACATTAGTGAGTTAGAAATTGTTACTATGACCGTAAGGGGCTCCACTGATAAAGGTCTTCACTCTACAAAATCCGAAGCTGTTCTGCTTTTACCCACCCAAGTCCTTATGACATGACCTAGTTGAGTACATTGTAATGCAATTAATTTTACACCTTTCAAACACATTACTTCATCCAGCATTAATTCAAAGCAAATTCCCAAGTGCTGGCCTCACTGATATCTGATTGTCGTATGATTTGATTGGCCTTCCCTGAGAGAGGACATGCAATCTCTTCAGCTAGCTGCTCATGCCTTTGCTATTCAGCAAGATCCTGCCCAATCTTCTATGATATGTTTGCTTTATTCATGTGTCCTCCACATAAAATGTGACATTGACATGTACTTTGTGACTGATTTACTGAGAACATAATTAGCTACAGTGTGTATAGTAGGGTTTCTGATGGCTTCTTTGTTTCGACTGAACTGGTTGTTCTGTCAGCTATAGACAAACTTATTGTCCCGATGAAACCTGTGCTTCGATAGTTCACGGTTATCTGTAAATGTTAGAAGAAATATAAAACCCACAGAGGAAAAGGGAATTCAGATTTCGAAGATCAGCATTTTAATTAAAACCAAGTCTGCATTGAGAATGTGGCCAATCTAATTCAACTCATTATAGAAAAAAAAAGTTGGCAATGCGACAGCCATTCGTATCACTTTCTACTGAGGCTCCTCTATTGGTCCTGTGTTATATGTGTAGCATTGCTAACGAAATGGGAAGATTTCCACCCTTTGCTGTTTGCAATAACACAACAGTTCATCAGGAACACATTTACTATATTGTTCCAAATAGTGCATTTAGCAGTCTTGTCCTGTATTTCTTCACATCAACTACTTAAAGGCAATTTGTATGGGCAGAGCCTTACCTTTGTTTAGTTAAGTACTGGTTACATCAAGTTTTTTAGATGGTTTTTGGCTGAGGCTTAATAAGTTTTCTCACTATTATCTTACCAAATTCATCTCATGAACCACCTACCCACCACTGAAGCATACCTGTCATCTGATTCTAGCCTTATCTTTGCACATGCTGTGCCCTGTCAGAATTCCTTGAATTAACCCACATCCTTGGCACTAGTGCCATCCTTTGTGGACTTGGACAAGCTCTGTCAGTGTGGAGCCGCTCTGCACGATTCCTGATCCTTGCTCCAGAGATGACAGAGAAGGGAAATTTGGTTTCCTGCTTTGTAGGCATTGTGATACACATGGAGAAGTCTTCTCCACCCAGAACCAGCAGAGGAGGCTACCCATCAAACCATCCAAACCTGGTCCAATATTGCCTAGGAGAAAGTGAGGACTGCAGATGCTGGAGATCAGAGCTGAAAAATGTGTTGCTGGAAAAGCTCAGCAGGTCAGGCAGCATCCAAGGAGCAGGAGAATCGATGTTTCAGGCATAAGCCTGAAGAAGGGCTTATGCCCGAAACATCGATTCTCCTGCTCCTTGGATGCTGCCTGACCTGCTGAGCTTTTCCAGCAACACATTTTTCAGCTCTGATCCAATATTGCCACCTGGCTCAGTGCAGTCTCGAATGTATGAAGACTGTCAGCATAAGTAGTACCATTTTCTCTCTGCTACCTCACAGACACTCGATCTCTGCTACTCTACTCACCTCCCACCAAGACTGATGCTTTATTACTCTCAGTATTTCTTGCAACATCTTCCCTTACTTGCTATCAGCCATCCCATCCCCAATGCCACTAGTCCTAGATGCTCTCTGTGCTCAATCAGGCACTACTCCACCTGCACCAACAGTAACAGGAATGCCACCCACTTTCATCTCCTTTAATACCCGCCTCTCTATCTCATTCTGGGAGGGAAAAGCCCAACAATAGGGGAGAAAGAGTCAAGACTGATGGTGGGTGACCTATATGGGAGCTTCATTCCTTATGTGGAGAGCTTCCTGGCTCTGACTGACCCGAGCAGTTGACTCTGTGTGTGTGTGTTCAAGACCCTGGACTGGTATTTCTGGCTGCTCTTGACTTGGTGTGTCAGCCAAAGTGAAGATCCTTTGAATCAAATGGTGATCTGAATTTGCCAGGTACCTGATCTTACTTCCAAGTTGAGATTTCTTGATTTTTTGCTTGTCTGGTATGTTTGGTAAGATAGGAAGCCGAATATTAACAAGACAAGTTGCGGCATTAATAAGGCATCCAATAGGTTATAAGCTGAATTCATAACAACTCCTTGAATTTTATGGGTTTCTATGTGATCCACTTCCCTTTAAAATTCAGTGAATATATTCCTAACCAGTCCAATCCTTTTCATCTGTCAGTCCTGTCATCACATGAAGCAGTCTGGTAAATCTCTATCGCTTTCCATTCATAGCCAGAACATCCTTCCTTGTATAAGGACACCAAAGCAGCACACAATATTCAAGGTATATTTAGGTAGACTCACCACTGCCTATACAATTGCAGTAAGTCATTCCTGTTCCTGTACTCAAATGCACTCTGTAAGAAGGCCAACATACCATTTGTCTTCTTCACTGCTTGCTTAACCTGCATGCTTACTTTCAGTGACTGGTGTACAAGGACAACCAGGTCTTGTTGTACCTCCCCCTTCCCTAATCTATCACCCTTCAGATAATAATCTGCCCTTCCCACTTTTGTTAACAAAGTAGATAGCCTCATAATGATCCACATTATCCATCATCACCAATGTCCATTCACTCAACGTGTCCAAATCACAATGAAGCATCTCTGTATCCTCTTCACAGTTCACCCTTTCTCTTAAATTTGTGTCATCTGCAAACATGGAGATATTCCATTCAGTTCCCTCACCTAAATTCTGAATATATATTGAGAATAGCTTGGATCCAAACACTGATCCCACTGGTCACTGACTGTCACTCAGAAAAAGATGAATTTATTCCTCCTCTGTGTCCTGTCTGCCATCCAGTTGTCTATTTGGTTCTCTATTCCCAAACAACCAGTTCTCAACATATTGCATTGTGTGCAAAACTAATTATTTCTACTATGTTATTTGGTGTCACACCTATGTGTCATTGATATAATTTTCTATTCCTCTCCTGCCTGTTGCAATGCACAGAATTACCCTCCTTTGCAGATGATGTGCGAAGGGACCCTGCTCCTGATGAGAGGCCTTGCTCCATAAAGTAAGCCAATGGCCCTGGACATTTGGTTGGGTGATCCTGGGGACATTGGTTTTTGGATGAGTGAGGTATATCAAGGATCTTAAAATAAAGCAAAGAACCGTGCATGCTGGAGATCTGAGACAAATAAAAAGGGATTTACTGCAGAAGCTTGGCAGCATCTGAAGAGAGAAAACAGTGTTGACATTTCGAGTCCAGCGATCCTTCTACAGAACTGATAGCAACTAGGAAAAGGTTTCCACCTCTCCATCTGTCTGATCACTTCTTCACTCTTACCCCATTAAATACCAACTTTCCTTAACTTCTATCTCCCTGTGTATCTGAACAAAGTCCCTCATCACCGCGATCTCAGGGCTGACTCTTGCTGGTGTTCAGAAGATGTCTGGTCTCCATAGTCCTCCGATTACAAGCCGACTGGGGAGTTCCTCCCTCAAACATTTGTGGAGCTGTTTGTATGTCGGATTCATTGTCTCCCCTTATGAGCCAACAGATATCTCCACATCTGTGCTTCTGGGGCTTCCAGGAGGCAGAGTAGACAATGGTTTCTTCAATGTGTCTGCAATATTATCCAGGGAAATTGAGAAACTCTTCTCTGGAGGAGATAAGGTGATTCTTGGGAGATGGGTCCACCTGCAATGAATAAAAGGCAGTCAACATTGCAGCCACTGGTTAGTTGTGGCGTTAAATGCTTGGTTAATGTGACCATTGCAGTGAATGACACATGTTACTAACTGGGGTGTTGGGGCATGGATGTCACTGCATCCCCACTGGAGCAGTCCCTGACTTCTCCTGCAAGGAACAAATTCTTCCACGAACACACGATGAAGGAGCAGTGCACCGAAAGCTAGTGCTTCCAAATAAACCTGTTGGACTATAACTTGGTGTTGTGTCATTTTAATTTTGTACACACCAGTCCAACACCGGCATCTTCACATCATTCTTTAGAGAGGGTGAGGATCTGGATATCCTGGATATCTCTGCCTGTGGGGTATTGTTCAGTTTGGTGTGGGCTATCTTCTCCTGAAATGACCAAGAGACACCAATTGAGCAAGGTGCAACTGGGTGGCTCAGCTATTAATACTTAATTTCAATATAAAATCCTTAATTGAATGCTTTCAAAATTGCTTTGACTTCTCTTTTGATTCACTAACTTTAAATATTTGAACTGTGCAAAAATATCTCAAGCTCCTCCCATTCCTACCGTGCATTCTTAGATTTTATTTTGACCGGTCTGATGACAATAAAAGCTCATGTCAATTTGTTTTTACTTCTTCATCCTCAATCCTCCACCAATAATTGAAACTTAATCCCTTCCTACCCTCTCCAACCACCCTCCCCAACCTCCCAAATTCTCTGGAGATGATCTTGTTTTCTCTGATGTGCCCTCTGCCATGCTTCAATCTTCCTCTGTTACTTATCATATTCATGAATTCCCTTGATCTTCCTGAACTCTTCCGGAGCCCATGCCCTCTAGCTCCCCATTCCCATCGGTAGTGGTCCCCCACTCCTACGAATCACCCATTCCCTGATTCTCACCAGTGTATCTACTGACCTCATTCTGTTTCCTATTCTCAAAAGACAGCACCCACTCACTGTGATTCACTTTTCTTCCTTACAGTTGTCTACCACCATTCCCCCGAATCCTTTCAGTATTCCAAACAATCCTTTAAGTTTTATTCCTGGCCGTACCATCCAACCTTCCCAACTTTATCTATGAGTTTTTTTTTGAGCCGTTTCTGTGCTGAGTCCCTCACAACTCGCCAGTGCTGCCACTTACCTTGGGCAGATTGAGTGGCCTGGACAGTTTGAGTCCTTTATTCTGTGAGCAGTAAACAACATCGGCACATTACAAGGCCAGTTCTGAATGAGCCTTCCCATGAGCTGTATGGCCTGAACAGTCTGCACCCATCCACTCTATTAGTTCAAGTAAAGAATTGCCTTGATTATGAAGGACCCAGGCTAATGAAGAATTGAGTACTTAGGAGAGCTTCCAAGAAAAGAGTCTGCCTCATCAGGTACATTTGTGAACATGCATTTTTCTCATTTAGTTGAATAAAATTGCGATGATCAGTATAATTCCATTGAGTAGAATGTTAATGAGCATTCATGGCATGCTAATGAAAGCAAATTAGTTTCCCAGACATCATAGCTGAGATGGCTAACCTGCCTGAAAGGTTGTAAGAACCATCCAATTAAGTTTCCTACTGCCTTTCTAAACGTTGCCCAAAGATTCCACTCCAGTTTGTTCATACATATCTAACACCTTACCCAATGGTGATTTTCAAATAAATCATCCCTTTATTTCGAGTTACTTCACTGAAGGACTTGTTTCTACTCATGATTGAACTGTAACTATACATGTTGGTGTACTGCTGATTTACCATCAGCTTCTTTCAAAAGTCTCTGTCATTTGGGTGATTATTAGTGACATAAATGCAGTACAGCTCTAGCTTCTCCATAGCCCCCTAAAATCTTTTCAAAATTGTGAACTCCACCCAATTGCTTTCTCAGTTTTGTATTTCCACTAGAATATGCTCTTTTTACTACCTTGGTGATCATTCAATAAGCAATTACATTATGGCTTATCTTTTGGGAATGAAAATATTTTGTATTTCTAACTTGTGATGTATGGTTTCCATTAGGGTGATAGCAACTCATTAAATCTCTTTGAACAGTACTTTTCTGTCAGGACTCGCCCCCTTAGACTTGGCAGAAGTATTCTAACAGGACGTAAAAGCTGTGTTATCGTCACTTTATACATGCTAAAAGCAATCTTACATGATTGCTGAAAAGTAAGGTTTTGCAATCTTATTAACTTCTCCTGGTTTCTTTCATCCACCACGACACTATGAACCTGTTTTGTAACGTATGGTCTAAGAAAAGTATTGCAGAAGTTGCAATTCAGTGACAAATGGTTCAGTGTGGAATGTACACACCCACTGTTTCACTATTTGTCTAGATACTGTTTCCAAGTTTGTAGCTTTCTGCGATTTGGAGAGGTTTAGGAATAAAATGTTCCTTTCATTTGATGACAGTTATTTTGAATTGTACATTTTTTGCCCTGTTGGCAACAAGAAGATTTGTTGGCATGTCATATGCTTCTGGGCCAAATCCTCTTTAGAAAAATTGCTTGTTGCACTCAGGAATTGCCTAATTCTGATTCTAAAAGTTTTCACTTTTATCTTTGAGTTCTGATATTTTACTAACTGTGAGAAACATATCAGTTCTTTTAATGTATGAAACAAATGATTCTTGAATGCTATTGTATATTCCTTACTTTCCTATATGTCAGGTGAATACTGCTGTATTATTCCATACGTCACTGAAAAGCAGTGCATCTTTAAGACAGATGCATGGTATCCAACAGGCAATATTCTAGTATGAAGTTCCCACCTCACCTTCAGCAGTATGCAGTGAAATTGAATCAATGCACTGTGTTGAGATGGTAGTCAGTCAGTTGGCCATGCATAATGTTAGTCACATAATGTCATTAGTAGACTATATGCAAGTTCAAGGTTTTTAACCATATAAATAGCTAATGTTGTTAATAAACTTCAAGACATCTGTCTCAATAAGAAAATAATTACTGTGATACCTATTATATGGGCTAACATCTTCCTGCTACCTAGCAGCATTATCCTCCACCTGGAAGATTGCTCCCACTCCCCCATTCCTCAGCATCCAGAACATCGCATCAACTGTTGCTCCATTTCTGAAGATGAGTCATATTGGACTCAAAACATTAATTCTCTAGCTCTCCACAGATGCTGCCAGACCTGGTGAGTTTCTCCTGCATCTTCTGTGATCATTTCAGATTTCCAGTATCCAAAATTTGTGTATTTTCTTATACATCACCTTGATGCCTGCTCCAGTTGTACAGAACAGGCCATGCTGGGATGGTGTGGAGCATTCTGTCCAGACTACATTGGAGGGCTCCCTCCCCTCACCCCAGATCAGTCCAAGCAGCAGTACCATGTCTTTGGCAATCCTATTATCGATGAGACTGCAACCCTGTTTGAGACATTGTCAGCATTACAGAGAACCTTAGAAATATAGGAACATAGAAGATAGGGGCAGGAGTAGGCCATTCAGCCCTTCAGGCCAGTTCCAACATTCAATATGATCATGGCTGATCATTTAACTCCTTCTTGAAAAGATTCAAAGTTTTGGCTTCAACTGTTTTCTGTGGCAAAGGACTTACTATCCTCTGTGCGAAACAATTTCTCCTAATTTCAGTCCTTAATGGTCTACCTTGCATTCTTAGAATCCTACTGCCAGGGCTGTAGCCCTGATCTCATCACTGGGAACTAGATTAATGATTGTGATCTGGCACAGGTGGCATCAGTCACTGTTCTGGTGCATTTGTGTGTGTCCAACTGAGAGATCCCACACAGGTCACCTATCACTCCCTGGAAGGAGCCAGTAGCATAGATACTGTCACCTTCACAGCCAATGAGAGAGGATGGCCTCCCACTCCTGTGGCCTGCAGGTCTCTCTTCAGCATCTGTCAACGTTCTATCAAACTATCCAAGGACATATGCAGCCTGCATTGACATTGTATCCCCATGGAAATGAGCACACTGCTCACCCCACGCATTCTGAATTTCCCTGAAGCAGTGACCTCTCCTTGAGCTAGGTGCACCTTGTCCTCCACAGGGATCTACTACTGCTTTGGGTCTTGCTTCAGCTATGGCACCCTTGCATCAGCCTTCAGCTCTGAGGTCAGTGACCAACATACCACCAACATCAGAGCGCATCACTATTGGCAGAAATGACCTACAATAGGAACAGAAAAAGCAAAGGAGTTTATTAGATCTCAGAAGAGTCATCGCTGACATACCCTGCAGATGAGGGCAGAGAATACTTCACCGCGCAGTAACAATATGTTGGACATGGCTAATTGGGACATGTTCTCCATCAGACAGCCTCAGTCTTTGCGGCAACTTGCTGATGGTGCCATGCTGGCTGAGTGAACTCCTCCCCTTCTATATTGTTATTGCTGATCGTTTCAACATTACTGAGATGCCCACATTCATCTTACATATGCCACTGGTGTTTTGCAAATCACCTTTGCCTAGAATCTGACCCCTAAGCACCTTTACTCTGCCTGTGTTGCAAAGTGGTAATGAATTGATTGCAAATTAAACATAGCTGTTCTTTATAAATGGCTGCTTCATGTTTTTATTGCTGTAATGTCCTAGCACGCAGCAAATATGAATCCTGCATTTTCTCCTACTAAACTGACACTGGCTCTCTCTCCCCCCCTCCCCCACCGGGCATTGTCTCAGCCATTTTCGAGTAACTTTTCACATCCAGAGAACAGAAAGTAATGGCTGTGAAAGCTGCTCATGGTGGAAACATCCATGCTGCACTCTACTTGGTCACCAGGTACCTCCCTAAAGCTTTCATATCCTCTTTAACCTCACATTACCCTGACCACCATCTCACCTAAAAATGGAGACCCATTGCATTGATCTTCACCTACAACTGTCCTACCTGAATCCAGTGATTACATCTTAATGATGCCCACCTTGCTCCTTTATACCCTCTTATGTTGTTTTGCATACCCCCAAATGCCTTGAGTTTCCTCCATCACTGTTCTTATTCCTATTCTACAAATCCCTCAGCTTTCTGTCCTCAGCTTTGACTCCTCCACCTCCTCTGCTCCTGCTGTTCCTACAGGACCCACTTTGAAAAAATCAACAGATGGACCCACAGGATTATATTTACCCCTGACCTGTGAGTGACCTTAAACCCAACATATGACAGCTGACCTCTGTGTTACATCTCCCTAATTGTATGCAATTCCCCTGACTGCTTGTGTTGACATGACAGCACTGTTGAACTCATCCCAGACTTTACTGGGGCAGATGCCCTCACTGTGAGCCTCCAAAATGGATGACTGATCGTGATGAAGCCCCTGGACAATGGACTTTGCCTATTACAGATGGTACCGGGACCCACTGACCGACTACAGCCTCGGAATGAGGAATAGCCTCCACCGATTTCCTACATGGCCGTTGATTGAATGAATGTGCAGTGTATTTGTTATGCAGAAAGCTAACACATGCTGTAAATGTTAGATTGATGTCTTGGTTTGACCTACACTGACATGTCAGCCTCCCAACCCCAGCCAGGACCCCGATGAGAAGCAGCCTGCTGAGCATGGTGGAAGTAACAACACACTAACACACATGTTACCAACACACATGGCAAATACAAAAAGCATGGATGATGTGAATGGGCAGGTTGGTGCTAAGTGAGTGAGCTAATGAGTACCCTTTGATGCAGCCTGTTCCAATCCATGAGCCAGATGCTTGTCCATGTAGGTAAGGTGACCCTGTTGCAGTATTTCGATGCAATTTTCTGGTGCACCCTGCAATGCAAATCTGTGTTTTGTAACCAGCCTGTAAGTGTGTCAAGGTGGTGTCTTGATGTCTATGATGGGTTGACAGATACCAAGTGCCAATAATGGGGATGAAGTGTCTGTGCAGCTGGGACTGTGGATCATGCCCTGAGCTGTAATTTGCTCACGTGCAACATGGAATTCATTTGGAGAAAGCGGTGAGTTGAATCTACCGTTATACACCCTGATTTCCATTTCAAATTTTCTTAACATCTAGTTTGTTTGGCTTGTTTGGTAAGATAGCAAGCTGAATATTGAGTAGGCCAAGCTGTTAACAAAATATTTCACAAGTTATAATTTCCCTTAATTGGCAACTCATGGCTACATAGCCCACAATCTGTGATTAGTTTGGAAGAATAGAAGTGGGAGGCTAAAGCTGTGGTTAATTCAGAGAAACAGAGCAAAACTCATTTCTTATTTAAATGATCTGCTTTGTTTTGAATAGAGTTAGGCTACTTTAGTATTATTACAATTGTGTTCACTCAGACAAGTGTAGAGTATTTCATCAAACTGCTGACTTGTTCCTTGTTGATGTTGGTCTTACGCTGAGAAGTTAGGAGGTAAATTATTCATCGTAGAATTCCCAGGTCTTATCTACTCTTGTAGCCTTTAAATGAATGACCCTTATTAAGTTTCTGATCAATGCTGACCATTAGGAGATAGTAATAGTAATGTCACAGAACATCAAGTGTTGTTGGTTATATATTTTTTTAAATGGTCATTGCCTGACACTTATGTTACATCAATGTCACTCACCAATTATCAGTCCAAACCTGAATGTTGTCCGGTTCTTTCTGCAGATGGGCATGGACTGCTTTGCTCTCAGAGAAACTGTGAATCAAACTGAACACAGTGGTCCCCAGTGAACATTCCTACTTCTGACCTTATGGTGGAGGGCAAAACATTAATGAAACTGTAGAATATGCTGAAGACTGATAGCTATTCATTTTATGTCTTTGATTTCTTATGCCATAACTAAATGGGATATGTGACAACCTATTTGGTATAATTTCAAAAGACATAAAACGAATTACTGACATAGGTTTTGGGTAAGCCTCTATTATGTGTATGAGTATGCAAGCTTGTATAGTCGATATTAATAAGTGTTAGTTCCATTTAGTGTGGAGGGTGGCATAGTGGTTCAGTGGTTAGCACTGCTGCTTCACAGCACCAGGGTCCCAGGTTTGATTCCAGCCTCAGATGACTGTCTGTGTGGGGTTTGCACATTCTCCCTGTGCCTGTGTGGGTTTCCTCCCACAGTCCAAAGATGTGCAGGTCAGGTGAATTGGCCATTCTAAATTTTCCTGTACACACTTAACAAATTTCTCTCCATCTAAACCCTTATCACTATGGCAGGCCCAGTCTATGTTTGGAAAGTTAAAATCCTCTACCATAACCACCCTGTTATTCTTACAGATAACTGAGATCTCCTTGCAAATTTGTTTCTCAATTTCCCTCTGACTATTAGGGGGTTTATAATACAATCCCAATAAGGTGATCATCCCTTTCTTATTTCGCAGTTCCACCCAAATAACTTCCCTGGATGGGTTTCCGGGAATATACAGCCTCAGTACAGCTGTAATGCTAACCCTTATTAAAAACATCATTCCACCTCCACTTTTGCCTCCCTTTTTGTCCATCCTGTAGCATTTGTATCCTAGAACATTAAGTTGCCAATCCTGTCCAGCCATGAGCGATGTTTCTGTAATTGCTATGATATCCCAGTCCCATGTTCCTAATCATGCCCTGAGTTCATCTGCCTTCCCTGTCAGGCCTCTAGCATTGAAATAAATAGTTTAATTTATCATCCTACCTTGTTCTCTGCTTTGTCCCTGCCTGCCCTCTTGTTAGACTTGCTTCTTTTCTCAACTGTACCAGTCTCAGATTGATCTCTTTTCTCATTATCACCCTGCATCCCACCACCCAACACCCCCCCCCCCCCCCCCCCCCGCCCAAACTTACTAGTTTAAATCCTCTAGAGCAGCTCTAGTAAATCTCCCTGACACTATATTAGTCCCCTTCTAATTCAGGTGCAATCCGTCCTTCTTGTACAAGTCACTTCTATCCTTGAAGAGATTCCAATGATCCAAAAATGTGAATCCTTCTTCCAGCTCCTCAGCTATGCATTCATCTGCTCTATCCTCCTATTTCTGCCCTCACAAGCTCGTAGCACCGGGAGTAATCTAGACATTGCTACTCACGAGGACCTCCTTTTTAAATTCCTGCCTCTCTATATTCTCTCTTCAGAATCTCATCCTTTTCCCTTCCTATGTCATTGGTTTCAATTTGTACAATGATGGTATAAGACTTTATTGAAACATACTTTGCATATATTGAATACATCATCTCATCATGGAATTCTCGATTTAGACAATTAATATTAATTATTACTAAGAGGAGACACAAAGTTGAAGCCTTTTGCCTTGTACTCTTCAGGTTTCAGATGCAAGAAACAACCATTAGGTTGCTATCACCAGACCAAAAGGTGTGCTGTCTGCCACACAAACGAATAGTTTAATATATGGGTTTCAGTGATGTTATGATGCCAGACATGTAGATTATATGTCCCAAAGAATGGCAGACCATTGTCAAACAACATGACCTGTTAAAGATTCACAGCAGAAAGCATATTGGTCATGTTTAACCAGCTTATGTTTACATGCCTCTGAACCCCATGCCTGACATTGGATATAATGCTGCTGACTGGGCAACAATGGCTATGTAATCCAGACACCATCACCCAATGTGAGATTATCAGTTGGCCTTGCGGTCTGATGCATTTGTGCATGTTAAACATAAGGTTCTGTTTTATGTAGACAAAAGGAATTAATGCATGTTTTGCAACTTATTCTTGACAAAGAGTTCACATGGACTGTCGATTTCTTCTGCATTTCTACGGCAACACCCTGACCAAGTATAGTCTACCTCTCAAGTCTGATTTCTTTATTCTAGTTCTGTTAAATACAAGATGAAAAGCTTTGACTTGGGTTCATTTTCAGGAATGGTTAGGTTCCGTACTACGAAACAATAATTAAACATCGACATGTCCAAATGGGCATGTCTAAGTAGGGAGTTACTTTCCTTTCTGGCAATTTAATTAGAATGTTATTTTTGGAGGTGTGCATTCATAAATTGGCTGCATAAGTTTTATGATACAATAGACATAACAATCTTTGTAGCAATATATGCATAGGCTTTATTCCAGATTTACCATAATAAAGTTTTTTTTATTCAACTTTTCAATGTTTACACTGATTTGAAGCAGTTTTCCTTTTTTATTCAAGAACACTTGTGACATTAAAACATGAATGCAAGGTACATAGTAAATCAATCATCAGTACACATTTTAAAGGACATCCATTTTGGTAGCTTTCTCCTAATCACATGATTTCGCCTCATTGAGTTTAAAACTGGATGTATGAATTCATGAGAGCACTTTAATACATTGTTTTATACTTTGGTTTCAAGATTGTACTATAAGTTAGCTTGCTTAGAAATAAAAGAAATACTACCTTTTTCAAATACATTCAGGCTTTTATATCAGTTGAAGTGCTGGTACAGTATATTGGGGTCAGAGCAATAAATATAATCACTAATCCACAAATGTAACGTTCATTGCTATTTCAGGAGGAACTGCAATTTACAAAATATTTCCTTCACCCCAAAAATCTCACATTCTACCATTTATTTGCCCATTTAAATATTTGTACAAGCTTTAGAGCCAACAGTTCTGCTTCAAACACCATAATTACTAAATTCATTTTGTAAATTTGAATTTCAATACAGAAAATCTTCATTGAAAATTAAATATTATATACAGCAATCTGATTAAAAATCATTCAAAGTACAAAAAGCGTATTATTTTAAATAATTATTTCAATTAAATCTTACAATAAAAACAAAAAAAGAAAATCACAGCATTACATGACACAAATTCAATCTGCACTGTTGTCAAATCATTCATGATGATCACTAGAATTATAGAATTGATGATGATAAACTGACTAAGACAAAATATTGACCTCCTGATAGAAGACCTCATGTCTCCCTCCCATGGCAATAAGCAAAGTTTTCCCAATTCTATGTTTCGAGGTCAACTGGAAGTGAAGTCTGAATTTAGCAATTTGGACCAGCTCTGTGACACATTCCTGTCTTCAAATGATCTTGCTGGAGGTAGGGTGAAAGGCAACTGCAGGCAGACAACTAAGCCCATAATGGGTCAATTGGAAGAAATTTAATGGCTCCCTGGACACTTACCAAGACAAATGGCTGCTTTGCAGAAGTCAGAGTCTGGACTTTGTCTCAGTGAGAGCCCTTTGACAATGAACCCCTGACAGCAATGCTCATGAAAAAAACATCAATGTTGCAGAGTACCTTTATTTGAGGCAACTTGATGGCATCCAGCCTGATTCAACTGCTCCTATATCTCTTGGTATGACTCCGGACTGGGCAGCAGGCTACCTTCTTTGCTGGCTTGCACATCATGCTTAATTTGATGGGGCTCTTAGAAATGGCATTTTAATTGATTGCCTCCAGGATTTGAGCAAACAATGTACAGCCATGACTACTTTCCAACTCCCAGTCTGAAAGTGTCATAAATGAAATGACATGTCTGAAAAAAAGCAACATGTTTATCACAAGTTATCACATTACTATTAAGATTCAGAGTATGATTGACATATAGCCTGTCGGACTGCTTTCCATCCTCAGTTTTGTTTGAGAAAATGAGGTAATGCAATGAAAATATTGATGCAGTACATATTGCTCCCTTACCTGTGATATCTGGGTAATCCTTATTTTGATGGGAGCTTTTATATGAGTGAGAAAGGTGCCTGTGGAAAACAGGGAGGTAGGGTCTCCTTCGCCAATATGAATTGTGATGTTACAACATACATCGGGATCTAATGCAATGTTGAACTATGCACTGGACAGAATGCAAGCTGCACCAGCCCTGCCCAGCGCCACTATATGTACAAAGACTAAATAAATGTTCTCAAAAGTTGTTAGTGCTTACTTTTGTGTTCCATTTCAGACTAGTGTTCTTCCAGTAGCAGGAGATTTAAAATAGTTCATTAATGATTTACAGCAAGAGGACTATGGTAACACTTCCTTGTTTTTGGTTGTGCCCTATTTTCCCATGTTTGATAATGTAAGAGTGAAGGAATGGCTAGAGCTCACAAGGCTGCCACACTAAATAGATAACACACTTGAAAGCGACAGTGCAGCAGTACTGACTACTGAGTTAATGAGCAAGGCACTAATCAATTCTTGTTTCTTGAGTGTACACTCCCAGGAATTTGGTGAACTTTGTCCAAAAAAACAATAGGCATCCTTATGGAGATGTGATTGCTTGGTGCTGATGAAGCATCAATGTTGTCTGTAACCTTTCCAAACTGAGATATTACTTAAGTTCTGATCTAGGGTGAAATGGGATGCTTGAGAAGAGCTGCTGGTCAGATCTTCGATGCCAGAAAACAACCTCACTTCTGACCATGTAAACATGAAAGATTGTTAATGAAGTAGCAGAAAATGTTTGGTCAGAGGATGTTGTTCTGAAGAACATCTGAAATCATGTCCTAGGACTGCAACAAATGGCCTCTTAAGATCCTACCCATTATCTGGCAGGGTACAACCTCAACAACTCATCCACTAATTCACTGAATTTTGCCATGTATCTTTGGTGCTATAAATGGTGAAATGCCGCCTTATTTAGTGGAGTAATGCTCATCTCCCACCTGGCATTCCAATTTGGTATCCATGGTGTTGAAAAAGGGTTAGAGCACAGTGACTGTGGCAGACCCTGACTGAGATACAGTGGACATTCTATGGTAACTTGATAGCAATGCTGGTGCCATCTGCCATCATTTTGTTAATTGTTAGGAAGAGACTGATAGGAAGGTCATTGGTCGGCTTGAATGTGTCTTGATATTTATAGATTTAAATATCTAAATAAATTTTCACATTGTGTACAGTTGCTGATGCTGCGCCTGGATAGGAATAACTTGATAGGGGACCAGTTAGTTTCAGTGCAATATGTCTACAGTATTACAGCCTCAACATTATTGTACATATAAGACAAAATTTTGTCACTTGCTATTAAAAGTTTATTGATGGGTATGTTCACTGTGTCCAACTCAACATGGCCTGGAATGAATTTTCTCAATCTTCCACACTTAATTATGAAACTGAGCTCTTGGATACTTTTCTCAAAGAATCACATGGCTGGAGGGATCTGATTGTTTGCCGCTGGCCAGTGATTCCAGTGTACATGTCTCTGATGCCATATTCAATGCCCAGCTGCACTCCACTTCTAATGCTGCAAGCTCGGAATGGCTCCTCACAATTATCAGTATTGAAGACATGTCTCTGAAGCAAGACAAGCTAGCTCCCTGCTTCATGGACAGTGTCCTGGAGGTGTTGGTGAATGGGGTGGTGGTGACGTGTGCAATTTTTATCACTCTCCAAATATCACAGGAGGCCATACCACTAAAGCAAGCCTGCCAGAACATAGATTGCAGCACAGATCAATGTCTTATCCTGAATGAAATTCAATGCCTAGTAAAGCAGAAATAAGATAAATAATCTTCCACACTACACAAGACTAAGTGTCACCATCTTCTCCCTGCTAGCTCACAGTCACGGGGACATATCCAATCTAAATCAGGCAGTATTTATGCCTCTTACCAATGCTCAAAGACAGCAGGTCTCAGTATTGCATGCATCATATCCTCTCAATGGCTGTCACCCACTTCATCCTCTAGAATTACTAAAGCTACCTGGCCTCTGTGCTTCCTTTCTAATCACTGGGGACCTCACTAGCTATCCTGCTCACGCATGATCACTAACTGCATCTGCATCCACTTTCATCTACCTAATCCCTCTTTTTGTCTCATTGCGGGAAATTTTGGCCTAACCTCTGGCCTGATGTCATAACAGCTCTCCAACTTGACTTAACTGTGAGCCCAGAGTTGAAAAATGTGGTGCTGGAAAAGCGCAGCAGGTCAGGCAGCATCCAAGGAGCAGGAGGATCGACGTTTCGGGCATAAGCCCTTCTGTGAGCCCAGAGTGTTGCACTTGATCTGCAAGACTAAGTGTGGCAAATCTCGAGACTGCAAGCACACAGGACCACAGGGTCTGATAGGACCAAGCACCTAACTGACCGTGGTCCCATAGTGTAAACAGATATGACCCTATTGACTGACTGCAGTGTCCCTTCATCCTTTGACTTTCACACATCACCATTTACTTGAAACACATACAGTTTCAGGCACTGAAGCTGCTTGCACATGCTGTAACTCTGATATTGATGCAGCACGGTACAGCACGATGCAGCACTGTAGTACTGTCCATCTCTGTCTGCCTAATAGATTGACTTTTCACCCCTCAACCCCATGCCTACAACCATCACAAACTGCCTGCCTCTCCCTCTAAGTGAAAAAGCATTGCATGTCACTGAGGCCGGCAGCCTGGACTGAGCACTAAAGACCTTGTGTAACCTGTAAGTTAATCGAAGTAAGAAACATACATTTAAAAAAAAATGAGCCACACAGGCAGTCTCCAAGTAAGTGCTACAATGAGTAAGATATTAGAAGGTAACCTAAGAGCAATAAGTCTGTGTCCATGTCTGTGTCCAAACAAAAGCAACTACTGTAGATGCACAAAATACATGTCTGTTCCTATGCACAAAGTGATGTGGTAGAAGCATGCAAGTTATAAGTGCTGCTGAGCTGCAAAGAAAATGTTGAAGGCCTAAAAACAGACACAATGGATGGATTGCCAAACCTATCTTACAAGGAGGATGGTGGCCATGAAACATGAAGGGACATCTGAAGACACAGTTTAATAATGGCCAGGACAATCTTTCAGACAGCTGCAGCCACTAAGTGACTGTTGTCTTTTACCTCTCTGGAATTTGAATCATCTAATTTTACAGTAGAAGAAAGGACAATTAGAAGTGGCCTATAAGTAAGATAAGTTGTGGTTTTAATAAGATGTAAATGTTTGGAAATGAGGTCATCACTGTTCAAAGACAATATTCTAAAATTGCAATTTAGGGTTTGAGGGGAAAATTGGGAACTTTTTCTTGACATTGAGTCTGAATTTTCATTCATATCATATTTTTTTCCATCTTTCTCATCATTCCACTCACCATATTATGGAAGGAAAGGTTTTGTCCATGGTGTTTCTCATCAACTACTTCCTGAGTTATGTAATAAATCAGCCTGGCTGAACAAAGGTCTGAAATCAATATTGAATCCTTGCAGTGTCAAGCATATGTGACTGGAGATCATTGTTTCCCCAACATTGATTTTGTGAATGTAACTGATGAGACAAGACGTACCATTGTGCAGTAACGAAGGAGAATCGAATATAAGCTGATAGGTATGATTCTATGAATATTACAACATTAGGCTGCAGCTTCATTTGTCAGTGGTGCAGCTTCATTCATTTTAGATGGTTATAAAATTTCCCAAAATACGCTTCACTTTCCAATTAATTGATGAGGAATTTGTAAGACCAACTGGTTGGAAATATCTGAATATTAATCGTGCTTTGTCAGTAAGTCTGCTTTATATTTACAGTTTTACACTGCTGCCTTGCAACTGAGTAACTAATTACCCCACTTCAGGAACTATATGGAGTAGGCCCATTTGACTAGCAAATTCATGAAAGAATGCTGGAAATTCAGTTCTTTATTAAATGGAAATTATAATCTCAGGGTTACTAGTGCAGTATCATGACCATAAAGCAATGCACAAGGCTACCACTGTCTTTAAAAATGTTGTAAATCTCTTCTGATAGGGAGTAGCTGTACAGGGAATAATGGAAGCAGACATTCACTGTCAAGTTCACCTCTCATAAGGCCCTTCTCTCAAAACCAAAAGAAAACAGGATGACCTGTGCCAAATATCAGTGACATTTCAAATGATAAATCTTTAGTAACCCGCCCTCAATCTCCCTCAATTTGTACACTGTTTATAGGTATTAGGTGCTAAGATTCCTCAGAGTTCATTATGAATATATATTAAAGAAGTGCTGAACAAAATTTAGCTGATTCTCAGTAGAATTATATTTTGAACAGAAGTGCAGTTTCAGGGCTATGCTAGTCTATAAATCTATCACTACCACCAGACATGCCAACTTTCTCCAGCATTTACCTGTATTTGCTTCAGATTTTCAGCACCATCAGTATTTTGCCTTTATTCGACTATCGTGAATAATATTGCCAACAGCAATAGAATATTTAGTTCAGTACAGGCTGTTAACATCAATATTGTGAACAAAGGAAATAGGAGTGTGGAAGTGTATAAGTTTGAGTATGCTCTGCCATTTAACTAGTGGAAAGTTGATTTTGAAAGTCAAAGCCGCTTTCTCACACTATTCCCATGATATATTTGATATCCAGAAACTTGTCAATCTCTGTACTGAATATAACTAATGGCTTGGGGTCCACAGCCCTCTGGTGTACAGAATTTCAAAGACACAATATTATTTGAATGAAGAAATTTTTCCTTATCTCAGTCTTACGTGGCCTCCCTCTTATTCTGAGACTGTGTCCACTGGCTCTAGAACACTCCCACCCCAGAGAAACATACTTCCTGTTCTACCTTGTCAAGCCCTGAAAGACTTCAGTGAGATCATCTCTCATTTTTCTAAACTCTTCAAGAATATTGGCTCAGTCTCCTCAATCTTTCAGCCCAGTCTTCCTGAACCACATCCATTTTGTTTTTAATTGAGAAATCATGATGAAAGATCAATGTCTGTATTGCAGGACAATGTTGAACAGTATGAAAAAGTAGACTAGGTAAAACAGGAAAAATGATTAGGTCAACACAAATCACTAATTTCATAAGCCTAAAGATTTGTAAGAGGAAAGAATGACTAATGAAAGAAAGATATTCAATCTAAACTCATTGTTAATTTTTTTTTTGCTTAGAATGGTACTAATGCTGAATGATGCCAATTTCCCTGATTCACCAGGTACAGAGGAACTTCGATTATCCAAAGAACACAGGCAGGGAGTATTTCATTTGAATAAATGAATGCCAGATAATCGAATACTGGATAACACAGTTTAGTCAAGCATTGGGTCCTTGCAATCTTGTTCGGATAATCAAATGCTGGATAATCAAGGTTCCTCTGTAACTTGAAGCCTGGTACTTTGTTGAAGTTAATCCACCTAACATATAGCTAAAGTATTGCCCTTGACCTTAAGAAACCCATGATCATATGAGATTTATTTCAACACAATAAAGCAAACTACAGTAATATAATAAACCTGCAATTCATACAGAATGCTGTACCATACACCAAACCAAATTTCTAAAATCACTTTTGAAGTGCTTTGAATTATGCTAAAGATCAACAGTAGAAAACACAGCTATAGGCTAATCTCTTGCTTGAAGTATTAGCATATGGGAGAAAAGTATATTGTTTCTCAGTTGTCAAGAGCTGTAATGAACAGGCGATACAGAAAATGCTGAAAAGTAAGAAGAATGGAATGAAGGGATTTGACTCACAGGAAGAGTGCAAATCATCAAACTAATGTCAAATTTGATGTAAACACACACAATTATCAATGATAAACACTCAATTCCTGATATTCAAATATAATTATATGAGAGCTGTAATCATGGGATGGCTTATTCTAAACTACATACTGCTTTGAAGATCAGGGAATGTGAAATGAGGTTTCAGTTGAGAAACTTCTTCTTGAACTGGAAATCTAAGGAAATTTCTCTAGCCACTTGATTGTTCAGAATTTAAATAATACTGAAAAAAGTTATATGTTTTCATCTTGCGATCATCAGGACAAACACAATAATGCTAAACTTTTGTTACAGATATTTAATATTCTTGCATTTGTACTGATGAGTACAAGATGAAAAGCTTTAGCAGGTGTCTTTCTTTTCAGCGTTGTAATTCTATACTCAAAGAGTGGTCAGAATATAGAACCGACTAACAAAGGGAATATGTCAGTGAATAGCATAGATGTATTTAAGTGGAACCTAGATTAGTGTATGAGGGAGAAAGAAATAAAAATATTTTTTCAATAGGTTGAGATGAAGTAGAACGGAGGATGGTTTAAATAGAGTATAAACACTAAAATTGATGATTTGGGGGGGGTGTTCAATGGTCTATTTCTGTGTAGCTATTTCTATACAATTCTATGCAAACTGGATGCGCTATGTTCTCTCAGTACAATGTATTTTAAAAATGAGAACAGAAGGTTAAGCTACATGACAGCAAATTATTTTAACCACAAGTGTTAAAATGCAATTGTTTGCATAACTTTTCCACTGGGTAAGTACTCTTTTACTTCCAGACTTACATGAAACTGAGTCCAAATACCCTATATGTAAATAAATTGTAATTATTAAATTTGAATTGAGCCAGATTACGATTGAGGCTCATCTCTCCAGCAATATTGGGTGCCATTAAGCTAGTTTGCTGAATATAATATTGACGTTTTTGAAAATAAGTGGCTTTAAACTAGTTCTTTTTTACAACCTATATAATTTAAAAAGTGATAATGCAAATTTGCATTTAGTCCTGCTGAATAATAATAACGACTTGGCCTGAAGTTTTCTCCTTTAAATATTCAATGTTATCTTAATTTGGCAAGGAAGTGCACATACATACTGTTCATTGAACACAGAGGCAGTGCTTTTAAAAAAACTAGTCTTCTACTACATAAAGAACTTAATCTAACATGTAGCCTGGTACATTTATGAGCCATCAACCAGTACCAGCCTGGCAAATTTGGTGGACTTACTCTTTTAAGGAAACTGAGGAATGTGATTGTTTTTCTCCATAATTATCGATCTGCAATTTAAATTCAGTAGCAGGATGAATTGGGGTACTCCTAACACCCTATGTGAGGTGTTTTAAAAATCTCACATTCAATCTCGACCTACCAGTAAAGGCGGGACAACAAATGGACAGTTGTCCCAGTACCCAAGAAACAGGATGCCCATTTAATAATTACATGGGGCTCTGACTCTCACACATTGTGGGTTTAACATGGATGGGCAGATTTTCTAGACCTCAAGGGAAATGAGGTTAAAGAAATTGCCATTACGAATTATCTTGTGGGTAGAGGAGCAGGAATGCTTTCTCTTGGCTTAGATTTTGCTCAGCATTACACTCCTACATTCAATATCAAGCCTGAATGCTTCTAACGTACATGTTTTATAATGTGTTTGTAGATCACTAAATTATGAAGAAAGACAGGCAGTTTCCCATTCTGTTTAGAGAATTGAGAATTCCCAAATTGAGATATTTCTTTAGGAAGATCATGCCTCAGTATAACTTAAAAGATTGCTAATAGCTTTATGTCTTAGATGCTCCTCCAAACATTGCAGTGCAATTCCATCGACTTCTGTGTCAAACTTATTGGCAAATAGGTGATGCTGCTGCAACATCCATTTCAGATCCCCTGCTCCAAATACACACACCGAACGGACGTGTACACCAGTGCAAGGTGGATAAGGTGCTCCTTTGGAAATATCACCCTCAAGGTAACTCCATTTTACTAGCCTTGCTAAAGAGTTCATGTCGGAGGTATCGTATTTATTATTAACAGGGACTGATCCAGGCATATCAGGCATTCTTTGTAATGTTGCCCACATGTGTTCATCTGGACTGAAAGTATCCTTTTCCCATTCGATAAACTTTTGTATTTTAGGGCTTCTAAATAAATATTCCACAAAATGTCTACTGACAATGAAGTAGGCACTTCCTGAAAACATTGGTGTTTCAATTGGTGGAGCATTTTTATTCGTCTCTGTGTCCTTTAATTTCCCATTCACCACCTTAAAACTGTGTTTCCACCTCTTCTCTTTATGTGGTGCAGTCTTCTCTGTTTCTAAGCTGTTTGCCCCTTTTAAAGCCTTGAGTTTTTCCACCATTTCCAAATTGGTTTTTAAGGGAAAATCCATGCCACAAAGATTGATCAAGTATTTCCATGTTGAATTCTTTTGAAGTAGATCTTTCATGCAATTTACATCGGCCTGAACCCTGCTCCAGGATGCATAGGTTACATTTTCAAGCTGACTGGCAACAAAAACATTATCAAAGCAGGAGGCTATGCCCCTGACTGCATCCAAGAAAGTCGGAGATGACTTTTTGTCAATGTGAATACAATAAAAATTTTGAGGTGCATATATCAAGCGTAAAAGTTTTCCAAACATGTCAATCCTGTGATGGATTACTATTGAATATGCTAATGGAAATTCTTCTTCCTCTTTGCTAAGTGGAAACGTGATATATCTTTGTAATCTGGTGAAGTTGGAACAATGTTTGGTCATGTCTATGTAATCTTTCTCATTCAGCACAAGACGTTTTTTGTATATAACTGACAGCGTCTGAAGTTTAGCCAGTTTTATTGACTCTTCATCTCCATTGATAACACCAGTGCAGTTTACATAATATCTGGGGTCCTCTTCAACAAGCTCCAAATTTTGGTGCTCATTCACAGGACTCTTGTCACGTCTTATAAGAAATAGTAAGGTTATTGAACAGAAAATTCCTGTCAGCACCCATCGAAATTGCCTGTATCTAAAATATCGCAGTCTTCGGCACAACATTTCTGATTGCTTAATGTATCAAACTTTATTTCCTGCTCATCATCAGTTTCCTTTCCACTTAGCCAATGAAGCCTTCACTGTAGAACATCATCTTCAATCTCAGATGTATTGATTCACATGAGACAGACTGAGACAACTGTAAGAAAATACAAAGAAAAAAACAATCAATTGTGTGTTCAATAAATAAGTGAAACTGAATTGTTGGGAATTGTAAAACTCTCTACACTGTAAAACATACACTGTAATTCTGACATTGAAAACATAAATAAAATGCTTTGAGAGAATTAAACACAATCAATAAGATAAACACTTTAACAATCTGATTATGTTTGTAGCTCTAAGACTATTTTAATTCCTTGCTATGATATAAAAATGAATAAGTATGCTTCTGTAACATTCCCATTGAGAATAAATATGAAATAACAAGTACAACAATAAAGTGACATGTAAACTTAAACCTTCAAATAGTATCCAACCCTCAAAAAATTGTGAAGAACATTTTCAGCTTTGACTGCTTCAGGCTTGAGCTCTTCCATAGATACAAAGACATTCTTGATATACTTTTGAAGACAGATACTCAAAATGTAATTTTAATTATTAGGCAAAAACATGATGGATAGAACTAATTCTGAGTGTTACCCAGATCATATGAACAGTTGCTGCCTGTGGTGGTTCTCAATACTATGTGACGTTGTGGAAAAAATGTATTCATGTTTAATTTTGTAGGTTTCAGGCCACTCACTCCCACCATTCCAATTTTTTTTCAGTTCTGAAGAAGTCATACCAGGTTCATAACATTAACTCTGTTTCTCCCTCCACATATTGCCAGACATCCATTTTTCTCTGTGTTTGATTTCAATTAAATATCGTGTTCTAAAGAAATACTCAATTAAAATGGTATTGGATGATGACAGCAAGTCTTACATGAAACAACGACAGTGACTTAGATTATAAATTATTTCCATGTTGTGATGTGGATACACATTGCACTCCAATGAGATGGAGATGCATGGTCTATGAATTCCCAGCAGAGACAATGATTTTGCCAGAGACGTAAACAATTTCCTTATCACTTTGTCAAAAATACTTCCAATGGTCTACGGACTTGCCTCCTTCCTCAACACGTGATAAACGTAAGTTCAATGCATTTCCCCAATTCGGATTTCTACAACATTTTCATTCTCTTCATTATGCTTAATACATTGGTAATGTATATCTAAATGCCATTCTGAATTACTTTAACATAAATGATTATTGCATCATTAACATTCAAGAATTTGAGATTGTTTTCCTTAAAAGAGCGATTGTTTGTGTTAAAATGTTTGATCCAATTCTTTCATCAAATACTATGAAGTCAGATTGCACATTCACAATGAGCCTACTTCTGTGTTTTCCACAGAATCTTTCCACAGAATTCCACAATATCTTTAAAGTCAGATTAAGGATTAAAACTCAGGTACATTAACATGGCCTTCTTGAAATTTTACTACTCTTCAACTGCACAATACACAAAGAGATTTAACTGATTGCTAATTATTAGGAACATCAGAATACCATCGCAGTACATCGTGTTCAAGAAGTATAAATCACTGAGAAATACATCTGAAAATGGTGTTATTTGCATAAGTGAGATTAAAAAAAAGAGAAAGTGCTAGAAAGATTCAGCAGATTTGGCAGTTTCTGTAGACAGAGAAATGTTCATGAGTCCAATATTACACCTCTTCAGAACTTTTTCACTGAGCATGCCTATATGCTGAAAGTAAATAGCTCTCAATTGGCACATACAGAACAGTGGACAGCTATCCCTCAATTTAAGTTTGAAATCTACTCAGGTGTATACGTTTCTGCTCTGACAGAATTTCTACAGTGTGGAATCAAGCCATTCAGCCCATTGAGTCTACACCAACCCTCTGTAGAGCATCTCTTCCATACCCACCCCCTATCCTAACCCTGCAATTTCCCATGGTTAATCTACCTAGCCTACATCTCCCTGTACACTATGGGCAATGTAGTATGACAAATCCACCTAACCTGCAGATCTTTGGACTGTGAGAGGAAATCAGAGCACTCGGAGGAAACCCACGCAGTTGGGGGACTGGAAAGCAGGGCTTGCTTCCTTTTATTTCCTTCTCTACTGCAGCTCAACAATGTCATTTAAGATAGGGAGGACTTAATGGATATGTATTGATCGAGAGCTTGATTGAATTCATAGAATCCCTACAATGTGGAAACAGGCCTAACAAGTCCACACTGACCCTCTGAAGAGTATGCCACCGAGATCCATTCCCCAACCCTGCTATCCTATATTTACCCCAACTAATACATCTAACCTACACATCCCTGAACATAATGGGCAATTCAGCATGGCCAATTCACCTAACCTGCACATCTTTTTGACTGTGGGAGGAAACTGGAGCACCCAGTGGAAACCCACGCAGACACGGGAACAATGTGCAAGCTCCACACAGACGGACAGTCGCCTGAAGCCGGAATCAAACCAGGATCCCTGGTGCTGTGAGGCAGCAGTGCTAACCACTGAGCCACCATGCTGCCTCAATTGAAGAATTGAATTGAAGACAGGTCCTCCACTGATGTCAATTTTACCATGCTTTATGTATAATAAGATCAACAGCAGCAGGAAATGCCACCCTGACCCACTTGCCACATTCCCATCTACCACTTCACTCACCTGCCCCATCCACTTGCTACCCCACCTACCTGGCAGTTACCCACATATAACCCCACCTCACCCATCTGCCCCATTCATCTGTCACCTCACACAACTGCCAACTACCCACTTGCCAACTCACCAACCTGCCATCTCTGGGACTGGAGGGTTTGGGTTATCAGGAGAGACTGGATAGGTTGGGGCCAAGAGGGAGGGGATGGAGTCGAGAGAGGAAAAGATGTGTTTATCCTCTTGACTCCATCCTCTTCCCCTTGGTTCAGTCACTTCCCACCTACATCTGTGACATCAACCACCTCTTCAATAACTTCCAGTTCCCCAGACCCATGCGCTTTATCTTCACTATGGATGTGCAGTCCTTATATATGTCCACACCCCATAAGGATGGCCTCCAAGGCCTCAGCTTCTTCCTCTCCAACAGACCTATTCAGGCCCCCTTCACCAATACCCTCCTCCTCCTTGTCGAACTAGTCCTCACCCTTAATAACTTTTTCTTTAACTCTGCCCATTTCTTCCAAATCCAGGGGTGGCCATGGGCATTTGGATGGGCCCCAGCTACACCTGTCTCTTTTTCAGCTGTGTCGAACAGTTCCTCTTCAGTACCTACACAGGCACTGTGCCCCAACTCTTCTGCTGTTACATCAATGACTGTATCGGTGCAGCGTCCTGCAGCCAGGCTGAACTGGAGCAGTTCATTGACTTCGCCCACAACTTCACTTGTTCCATCTTGCACACCTCCCTCCCCTTTCTTGACCTCTCCATTTCCATCTTCGGCGACAGTCTACAGACAGACGTATATTATAAACTCACAGACTCTCACAACTATCGGGAGCACACTTCCTCTCACTCAGCATCTACAAGAATTCAATCCTATTCTCCCAATGTCTCACCTCTGCCACATCTGTTCAGACAAGGAGACATTCCACTCCCAAACATCCCAGATGTCCACATATTTTGAACAATGTGCTTTTCCCACCTCTGTCATCCAGACAGCCTTTCACCGCATCGCTTCCCCTCCTCGTTCCACTGTTCTAACCCCCCCACCTTCAAACGCAATAAAGACAGGATCCCTCTTGTCCTCACCTCCCACCCCCCAGTCTCCACATCCAATGCATCATCCTTAAACAGCTCTGCTAACTCTAACGTAAACACATCAGCCATTGCTGCTTGAAGACAGTGAGTTTGGTTTTACTGTTCGTTGCACTCTGCTCTGGCTTTCTAGTCTGCTGGCTATACTACTCCATTCTGGGTCTGCCAGCCATCATGCTCCGCTCCAGGTTTTCAGAATTACTGCAATGGTATGACAATACAGGGTAACTGCCATATCCACGGAGTTGGTTTCTACTTTTTCAGTTACCTGTGGTTTACTGCGGCCCGAACATACAGGGAACATTCCAGAACCAAGAACCAGGGGGCTTCCGGGAAGCGAAATTTCCCATTTAAATGATTGGTTTTGCTTCTAGCTGTGTTTTCGGACTTCCGCAGTAGGTCTTGGAACGTATCCTCCGTGGTATGGGGGACTACTGTACCATTCTACTGTAGCAGGCAGAATGGAGACAGTTAGTTTGTCGATATATATTCAATAATGGGCATAATTCTTTTTCTTTTTGTTGTTTATTACTTTATATGGAGATCTGACTCTTGTCTGTCCATTTTTTTGAATCATACCAAGCATGAATTTCATCCCCTTGAAAACAATACCTTAACTATTAGTTGACCCCTAATTTCAGCTTTAAAAAAATCTTCAAAATTTGACCGATACATGAATATATACGGTAGTGCTCTAACAATAGGAACACCTTGCCTGCAAGTGCCCCTCAAGTGACACACCAAGCTGAACATTATTGCCATTCCCCCTTCATTTCTGGATTTCCAAACCCAATAGTATTGTGCGATTCAAGAGGAAAGCTTCCAGCTACCTTCTCAAGGACAATTAGGGATGGTAATAAATTCCTGCCAAATAAGTGGCATTCATGTTTCATAAATGAATAAAACCAAACTCACTGTCTTCAAGCAGCACTGGCTTATATGTTGACATATAATAAAAAACAAAAGATTTAAGTTCTAAGAAAGGGCAATTGGACCAGAAACATTAACTTTGATTTCTCTTCACAGATGCTGCCAGGCCTGCTGAGGTTTTTCAACAACTTCTGCTTTGGTTTATGTTTATGTATAAATAATCTCTGGCCTGTGAGCAATTAGCAAACCATCATATGGGTAAAAACAGTTGTTTTCAACTGCTGTTATATGAATTTAGCAAATGTATTCTCTTAGCTTCATGACAAACTTGTTTGCACAAAGTGTCCTTTTCTCTTTCCCTCTGTAAAACAATTCTAATGGCTTTTTTTGATTTGAAACTGGAAGGATCATTAAGTAGATCTCTCATTAAAAAGGTAACTATCACCTCCAATTATCTACAAATACTGCAGGATTTTGATAGTTATGAATCATTTTCATTTCTAAACCCAATTTGAAAAGTTGTCTCAGCCAATACTGCATTTTAACCTATTTCAATGTATTTCTAATACTTACACATGCCAGTCACTGATAGTACTAAAAGGGAGGAGGTTGGTAAAGGAATGCACGGGTTGCATTCCTAAGCACCAATAATCAGCAAGAAGATACATACATTTCATGGGAGTCAGTTCTATTCTCAGTGAAGGGAGAAGAGTTAAGGGACAAGCAGGGAAGAGGCTCCAGTCTAAAGAGCCAGCCAGGGTAATTTATTTTGATTTTTTTAAAATAGAAGCCTTCTGGTCAGCATCAATTGTCAAGTAGTACTGTGGCACTAGAGCATTTCTCAGGCATTTCAGTCAAAATTTAATCATTTTCAAAGACATCATGAGCTTGTTAGTAAACTTTCAATGGACTTTGTGCTTTGAACCACATTGGGCTGTATTGCTTCCATCAGACATATTGAAGATTTTAGAACTCCACGTTTGATAACACGGGCATGCTTTAATATATCTGTTGCTAAGCATCACATTTGATATTCTAATCTATCCAAAATACAATATTTGTACCTCTATTTCTGTTTTATATTACCTTAGTTAGATAAACATGTTGAATGCTGCAAATAGTTCTGGCCTCCAAATTATCAGCAGGAGGTGAAGACATTGGAGAAAGTGTAAGATATACAGAACATATGCATTGAGCATACAGCATAGAACATAGAACAGTACAGGCCCTTCGGTCCTCGGTATTGTGCCAACCGTTTATCCTATTCTAAGATCAAACTAACCGACATACCCACCATTTTACTACCATCCATGTGCTTATCCAAGAGTGGCTTAAATGTCTCTGACTCTACTACGACTATTGGCAGTACATTCCATGCACCCACCACTCTCAGTGTAAAGAACCTACTTCTGACATCTCCCAAAACCTTCCTCCAGTCACCTTAAAATGATGACCCTTTGTGATAGCCATTTCAGCCCTGGGAAAAAGTCTCTGGCAATCCACTCTATCCACACCTCTCATCATGTTGTATACCTCTATCAAGTCATCTCTCATCCTTCTTCACTCCAATAAGAAACGCCCTAGCTCCGTCAACCATTTTTAATAAGACAAACCCTCCAATCCAGGCAGTATCCTAGTAAATCTCCTCTGCACCATCTCTAAGGCTTCCACATCCTTCCTATAATCAGGTGACAAGAACTGAACACAATATTCCAAGTGTAGTCTAACCAGGGCTATATAGAGCTGCAGCATAACTTCGCGGCTCTTAAACTCTATCCCCCGCTAATGAAAGCAACACACATACACCTTCTTAACAACCCTTTCAGCTTGGGTGGCAACTGTGAGAGATCTATGGACGTGGACCCCCAAGATTCCCCTGTCCCTCCAATAATCCTGCCTTTAACCCTGTCATCTGCATTCAAATTCGATCTTCCATAATGAATCACTTCACTCTTTTCCAAGTTGAACACCATGTGCCACTTACCTGCCCAGCTCTGTATCCTGTCAATGTCCCAATGTAACCTACAACAGCCCTCCATACCTTCCATAACTCCACCAACCTTCATGTCATTGGCAAATTTATTAACATACCCTACCATTTCCTCATCCAAGTCTCTTATACAAATCACAAACAGCAGAGGTACTAGCACAGATCCCTGCAGAACACCGATCTGCACACTGAATATTTTCCATCCACTACCACGCTTTGGTCTTCTTTGGGCCAGTCAATTCTGTATCCAGACAGTTATATTTCCCTGTATCCTATGCATTCTTACTTTCTAAGTGAGCTTACGATGGAGAACCTTATTAAATACCTTGCTAAAATCCATATACACCACATCTACTGCTCTACCTTCATCAATGTGTTTTGTCACATCCTTAAAAGATTCAGTAAAGCTTGTGAGGCATGACTTGCCCTTCACAAAACCATGCTGACTACTTCTAATTAAACTATGCTTTTCCAAATAATCATCAGTCCTGACCCTCAGAATCCTCTCCAATAATTTGCCCACTGCCAATGTAAGACTGACTTGTCTGCAATTCCCAGGATTACCCCTTTTCCCTATCTTAAACAAGGGAATAACATTTGCCACTCTCCAATCATCTGGTACTACTCCAGTGGACATTGAGGACACAAAGATCATCACCAAAGGCACGGTAATCTCTTCCCTCACTTCCCGTAGTAACCTTGGGTATATTTCGTCTGCCTCAGAGGACTTACCTATCCTCATGTTTTTCAAAATTTCCAGCACATCATTCTTCTTATCAACAACCTATTTAAGCATATCAGCCTGCTTCACACTGTTCTCACAAATGACAAGGTTCCCTTTCACTAATGAATACTTGAAGCAAATCAATCATTAAGGAGCTCCCCTACCTCCTCCGACTCCAAGCACAAGTTCCTTCCACTATCCATGATCATCTCTACCTTCACTCTGCCCATCCTCTTGTTCCTCACATAAATGTAGAACACCTTGGGGTTTTCCGTAATATGACCTGCCAAGACTTTTTCATGCCCCTTCTAGCTCTCCTAAGTCCATTGTTCAGTTCCTTCCTGGCTACCTTCTAACCTCTAGAGCCGTGTCTGATCCCTGCTTCCTCAACCTCAAGTAAGCTTCCTTCTTTCTCTTGACTAGGTGGTCCCAATCTCTTATGATCCATGGTTCCTTCATCCTACCATCCCTTGCCTCAGTGGGACAAACCTATTCAGCACTCACAGCAAGTGCTCCCTAAACAACCTCCACATTTCCCTGAGAATGTCTGCTCCCAATTTATGCTCAACAGTTCCTGCCTAATAGTACTATAATTCCCTCTCTCCCAATTAAATATTTTCCCATACCGTCTGATACTATCTCTCTCCATGACTATTGTAAAGGTCAGGGAGTTGTGACCACTATCACCGAAATGCTCTCCCACTGAGAGATCTGACACCTAACCTGGTTCATTGCCAAGCACCAAATCCAATATGGCCTCCCCTCTAGTCGGCCTATCTATATATGGAGTCAGGAATCATTACTAGACACACCTGACAAAATCTGCTCAATTCAAACTACTTGCACTAAGGAGGTGCCAGTCAATATTAGGGAAGTTGAAGTCATCCATGATAACAACTCTGTTATTTCTGCACCTTTCCCAAATCTGTCTCCGATCTGCTCAGTGTCTCTATTGCTACTGGGACGTCTATAGAAAACTTCCAATAAGGTGACTGCTCCTTTTCTGTTTCTGAGTTCCACCCATACTGACTCAGTAGACAAACCATCCTCCAGACTTCCCTTTCTGCAGCTGTGATACTACCCTGATTAGCAATGCCACTCCCCCACCTCTTTTACCTCTCTCCTTATTTCTTTTGAAATGTCTAAAGCCTGGAACATTCCAACAACCATTCCTGCCCCTGTGATAGCCAAGTCTTGAAATGGCCACAACCTTGTAACTCCAAATACTGATCCATGCTTTAGGTTCATCCCCCTTATTCCTGACACTGCTTGTGTTAAAATAGACACACTTCAACCAATCACACTGACTGCAACTTTGCCCTATCAACTGTCTATCCTTCCTCAGAGACTCTCTGTATGCTGTATCTGGTTGTTCACCAGCTACCCCATCCTCTGATTTGTAGCTCCAGTTCTCATTCCCCTGCCAAACTAGTTTAAACCCTCCTGAAGTGGTCTAGCAAACCTCCTGCCCAAGATAATGGCACCCAGTATATTTGTTACAATCTTACAGTGCTGAGATAGTTATCAGGAAAATTAAAAGCTGTGCAGTCTTTCTTGAAAATGTTGGATTTTTTAAAAAAAACTCATTTTTTTTATAGTTTTTGTGTGACCACCAGATTTCTTTAAGCACTTTACAGCCAATGAAGAGGATTCATAGAGAAGCTATAGGGCAGAAAGTGAGCTTCATCCTGTCACGTCATTGCTAACATTCTCCTGCCTTTTTCCCAAAACCGTGTACATTGTGGCTTTTCAGGTAATGATCTGATTCCCTTTAATTGCCTCGATTGACCTGACCTCTACCTTACCCTCAGGCAGTAGTTTCTAAATCCTAAGCATTCTTTGTGTAAATTTTTTTCTTCATTTGCCAACATTGATTAATTTACCTATTACCTTGAATCTGTACCCTCTGATTCTTGACCCTTCATTAATGGGACCAATTTTTCTGTATCTACCTGGTCTAGAACACTCGTGATTTTCAATATTTCTATCAAATCTCCTCTGAACTTTCTCTAAGGAGAACATTCTAATCCATCCATGTAGCTAAACTTCCTCATCCCTCGTAATATCCTGGTGAATCTTTTCTACGGTCTCTCCTTCCTAAAATATGCTGTCCAAAACTAGATGCAATTCTACAAATGAAGTCAAATCAGTATATTCTATAGGTTTAATATAAGTTTTTTTATTTTTACTCTATGCCTCAAGTTGCCATTTGATTTATTAACCACATTCTCAACCTGTCCTGTCACCTTCAACGATTTATGCAGATATAAATTCTGATTCTTCTGTTCCTACACCTGATTTATAATTATACTTTTTACTTTGCATTGTCTCTCTGCACTCTTCCTACCAAAATGGGGGTTGCTTTGTAATGTTAGTTTGTAATGCTAAGTGATGTCAACAGTGTGGGTTTAATTCCTATGCCAGCTGAAGTTACCATGAAGAACTCAACCTCTCACCTCTTTTGAGATGTGCTGATCGTTAGGTTAAAGCCACTATCAGACTTCTCTCCCTATTGAAAGACTAGCCCTATGGTCTGGAGAAACTATGGTGACTTTACCTAGCAAATTAATTGCTTTATGCCTCCCTTCATTACATTTAATCTGATACTTGTCTAATCTTTCTATTATCTTGTCTACTTTCATTGGAATTTTGACATCATCGTCATGGTGATTCACAGCACTTGCACATTTTGTATCATCACAGTTTTGATACTGTCTCCTATAAATCAAGGTCTGGGACATGACTAAGTAAGAAGGAAGAGCAGCTGTCCTAAGTCCCACGGGAACTCCAGATAAACCTTTCACTAGTTTGAAAAGGAACTCTTCCTACTACTATGTGTTCATAGTCAATTCTATGTGCCTGTTACTCCTGTTCTTTGTAGTCTATAAACTCTAACCTTTCATATTCAGATAATCACTGTCATTATGTGATAACCAATGCAATGGAATTGGTAAATAACAAACTCCCACAAGCAGCAATCTATTTTATGTAATGCCAATTGCGAAGTAATCATTACCGGAACCTAACAGTTCGTTTTTTGAAATACCATGGGATTATTTACATCTATCTGATGCAGATAGATAAGGCCTTGATTTAGTATCTCACCTGAAATAGTGCTTTGTCTTTGCAGTACCAACAGAGATCTTTGTGCTCAAGACTTGAACACCGTACCTTGTAATTCTGAGACAAAACTGGAACCTACTGAGTCAAGACAATGAGTTTGATGGGTGACCTTTAAGTCCAAGGAAGGAATTTATGGGCTAAACACAGGCATTTTTTTAGATTAGATTAGATTACTTCTAGTGTGCAAACAGGCCCTTCGGCCCAACAAGTCCACACTGACCCGCCGAAGCATAACCCACCCAGACCCATCATTTACCCCTTCACCTAACACTACAGGCAATTTAGCATGGCCAATTCACCTAACCTGCACATTTTTTTTTGGATTGTGGGAAAAAACCGGAGCAAACCCACGCAAACCCGCAGAGAGTCACCTGAGGCAGGAATTGAACCCAGGTCTCTGGCGCTGTGAGGCAGCAGTGCTAACCACTGTGCCACCGTGCCACCCACACATTTGTTGCTAAGTATAAGTTAAACCCAAACTAGAAGTCATAAATATAAGATCCTATCCTCAGGTTACCTCCCTGAAGGCAGGTTTTGATGGTTAATCAACAAATCATGGAGAGGTTGAAGAGGCAAGCCAAGGTGTACCTCAGCCAGAATGGGGATCAAACCCGATGCTTTTGACATGAATTTTAATCTACATGCCATGTGTCTACTCTGAGATAACCAGCCTTGATACAACTCACAAATGTATGAGAGTAACACATAAACTCATGACGGAAGTAAGGAGAACCTCTATGCTTGGACACAGTGGTTACACTTTGAAATTTGCTTTCATAGAAAACAGTTGAAAGGAATACATTGATATATTCAATGAAAAGCTGAAAATATATTAGCGAGAAAGTAATAGAGATATATATTGCTGACTTCAGACAAAGAGAGGTAGGAAAAGGTTTATGTGGAGCATGGAACTGTTGGACTAATAGTCTGTTTCTGTGCTGTAAATGCCTTGTAATACTTTTCAACATACTCAGTCACTTTCAAACAAAGTGATAGATTTCACAGGAAACAGTTACCACATCCGATGGCCTTTTCTGATGAATGCTTTTTTAGGGTTTCATCAACAAATAGTACAGTTATAGCTGTTGCAACAACGACTACTTTTAATTTCATGCTTTACCAAGCAATATGTGTGTGGTTATCAAAGCCATGTAATGAAAGTAGCAATTTATAACTTGTCAATTCAAAAATGGAGCATGACAGAAAGTAGAAAATTATATGCTAGTTAGCTTGTCATCTGTCATGGAGTAGGTGTTAGAAATAACCATTCAGGAGGTTACAGCTGAGAACTTAGCAAAGTTTGAAGTTAGTGAGAAGACGCAGCATGTTTTTTAATAAAAGAAAAATCATGTTTGGCCAGTTTACTGGAGTTCTTTCAAGGGATAACATATGTTTTGGATAAAGGGAATCTTGTAGATATACTACCCTTGAATTTCCAAAGCAATTGACAAAGTGCCATCCAAAGGTTACTGTGCAGAGAAGTAGCTCATGGTTGGAGGTAACATATCAGCATGGATAGAAGATTGGCTGGCTGGCAGAAAACAGAGAGTATGCTTAAATGGGCATTTTTTACAATTGGTAGGATGTGACTTCTTTAGCTTCATGTTGGACTCAATATTTAACTCAATTTCTTTCTTTCTATAGATGCAGCCAGATTTGGTCTGTTTCTTCAGAAATTTCTGTTTTTCATTCAGATCTTCAGCATTTCAGCATTTGCAATATTTTGTTTTATTTCAGGTCAGAATGTATGTTGGGTGGATGACATAGGAGATTGCAGACAGTTATAGATAGATTAGGCTAGTGGGCAAAAATCTGTCAGATTAAATATAAGGCACAATATGTAAAGTTCACTTTAGCAATATGAATAAAACAGCAGAGTACTATAGAAACAGAGAACCACTGTTGAATTCTGAGCTGCAGAGGAATCTAGGCGTTTCTACAGCATGAGTCACAAAACTTAGTGTACAGAGTAGAGCAAGTACTTAGGAGGCCAATGAAATACAATTTTTTATTGGAAGAGGAATCGAACATTGGTGTCAATCCTTTAGTTATACACAGCATTGGTCAGACCAAATCTGGAGAGGGTGTGCAGCTTTGGCCTCCATATTTAATGAAGGATGTAATGGCGCAGTGGAACCTTGACTGGGAGGCACAGGTTCAAGTCCCACCTGCTACAGAGGTCTGCAATAACGTCTCTAAGCTGGTTGATTGGGAAAATAGATTAAGGTAGGATGCAAATGTGTTAGACATGGTTCTCAAGTGTTTTACTAGATTTATACTTGGATGAATAGGTTATCCATGAGAATAAGTTGGACAGATTGGGTTTATTTCCATTGGAATTTAGAAGAGTGAGAACTCACTTGGTTGAAACATATAAGATCCTTGATAATCTTGACAAGGCAGGCGTGGAAAGGACGTTTGCTCTTGTGGGTGAGACAAGAACAAGGAAGTACTATTCAAAAATTAGAAGTTGCCCTTTTAAAAGCGCGATGAGGTTGTGTGACTTTGTAACTGTCTGCCCCATATTGAAATGGAGGCAGAGACTGAGAGATTCTTGATAGGTATGTGAATCAAAGATTATCAAAGGGGTAGATTGAAAAGTAGAATCTAAAGCAAACTGATCAGCCATGATCTTGTTGACAGCAGAACAGGCTCAATGGGCCAAATGGTGTTCCAAATTTCAAGTTTGTATCACCATAGTATATACCCTCTGTGGTGATTACTAGCAATCTGTTCAAGTTTTATTTTGGGTACCTACTGCATATGTTTAATAGCATTATATTACTGCAGTTTGTGAATGATATTGAAGCATATGTGTAATGAAAGTGAGTTTTTGAGACAGATCACAAGATAGATGTTACAAACATTGCTCTTATTAATGGGTCTCACGTATTGCAAGTGTACAATGAGAATTTGGTGGAGAAGTCCTCTGGGCTTTTACTGCCTGTTGATATGTTTGGAGCACAATTCTGGAATGAATTTAAGCTGGCACAGGACAAAATTCCACAACAAAACAAACACAAGCCCCAAACTACAACAAGGCCTCCAGAACAGAATTTCAACAAAATGTTCAGTGTAAACTTTGGGTACAAAGGGATATTTCTGTGATTTTCTGTTTCCTGCTTGTGGACGGAGTCTGAGATGGTGCCTGAGATGAAGCCCAGGATCAGGGGCCCAGCATAATACACAGGAAAACAGTACATTCATTGGTTGGTAATAACTGCTATTTTAACAGAGCAGTATTCTTGTTGGAAATGCAAAGTTTACCCAATTACTCACTCTGCCCGAGGGTGCTCTTCAGCCCTCAGGGAATAAACATGGTCTCCAAGAGCTTGACACATCAACTCGATTATTGCTGGATTCTTCCAAACACATTCTGATCTTTCCCTTCAATAGTAGAGCCATGTCTTAATGACTGATTGCATATTCAATACATGTTAAATGTTTTCAGATTTAATGCCGGACCTGCAAAACTTTAAGTCTATTTACTTTGTGAAAATATTTTACATATTTCCACTCCTGTCTATTTTATGCTATTATCATCCTTTGGGCTTTTTTTTTCATTCAGCTTTAATAAAGAATTGTATTAAAAACATTAATCTTGCTTTCTCTTTCATGTCCTAACTCATCCGTTAAACACCCTGCAGTTTAATGAACATTTTTAACTGAAAAATACCTACATTTATTTGAATAGCATTATTAGAGATGACAACAACAGGAGTCAAATAGGGTGACAAAGTTAAAAACAGCCTGGCTGAACCAGTGACAATGGTTGAGGAGGGTATACAATTCACAACAGAGACTGAAGGTAAAGGCCATTATCTTCGCTGTGTTTAATAGATGGAAATTTTGGCTCATTCATACTAGGAGTCAACAAGCTATTGGAAAAGTCAAGAGAGGTGATTAATTGCTAGAGATGATGATATAGTAGAGCCTAATGTCAGGAACATATATATGAAAGCTAACCTGATATATATGGATCATGTCAATAAGAACTCGTACATGAGAAAAAGAAATGGCACAATTAAATCAGAATTGCTGGAATAGTTCAGCAGGCCTGGCAACATCTGTGAAGAGAAATCAGTTTTAACATTTCGGGTCCAGTGACCCTTCCTCAGAACTGAAGAAGGGTCACTGGACCCAAAACGTTAACTCTGACTTCTCTTCACAGATGCTGCCAGACTTGCTGAACTTTTCCAGCAATTCCTGTTTTTGTCTCGGATTTAAAGCATCCACAGTTCTTTCTGTGTTTATTTGGTATAATCAAATATTTGGGAGAACCCAGACTCAATGGGACAGGTGAAGGAAGAAATGTCAATGCTAGAGACACTATATGACTGGCATGTTCTTGAACTGAGGGCTATTAAAGTGTGTGATGTTTCACCACAGGTGTCCAATGAGAGAAAATCTAGAACATAATAAAAGATAAGACAATATGGACACCAAACAATTAACACTTCATACAAGAGTTCCAAGCAAGATTCATTCGTCAAAATATTAACTCTGGTTTTCCCTCCACAAATGCTAAGGCAGTAAATTTTGCATTATCAGGAAGGAGAGATCACATTCGCAATGAGGCACAACATGAGTGAATACATGTATTTCTGGGATTTTGGAGCAGTGTGGGAATTCTGTGCAGAGGGCAAGAGATGCTTTTTGCCTGCTTTTTAGGTTCATAGACCGTAAGTTTTTTTTAACATGGTAAGTTGGAAGCCCAGGATCAGGGGCCCAGCATAATACACAGGAAAACAGTACATTCATTGGTTGGTAATAACTGCTAAATTGACTATCATCATAAGACCATAAAATCATAAGACATAGGAGCAGAAATTAGGCCATTCATTAGGCCATCAATTAGGGCATTTTTTACAATTGGTAGGATGTGACTTCTTTAGCTTCATGTTGGACTCAATATTTAACTCAATTTCTTTCTTTCTATAGATGCAGCCAGATTTGGTCTGTTTCTTCAGAAATTTCTGTTTTTCATTCAGATCTTCAGCATTTCAGCATTTGCAATATTTTGTTTTATTTCAGGTCAGAATGTATGTTGGGTGGATGACATAGGAGATTGCAGACAGTTATAGATAGATTAGGCTAGTGGGCAAAAATCTGTCAGATTAAATATAAGGCACAATATGTAAAGTTCACTTTAGCAATATGAATAAAACAGCAGAGTACTATAGAAACAGAGAACCACTGTTGAATTCTGAGCTGCAGAGGAATCTAGGCGTTTCTACAGCATGAGTCACAAAACTTAGTGTACAGAGTAGAGCAAGTACTTAGGAGGCCAATGAAATACAATTTTTTATTGGAAGAGGAATCGAACATTGGTGTCAATCCTTTAGTTATACACAGCATTGGTCAGACCAAATCTGGAGAGGGTGTGCAGCTTTGGCCTCCATATTTAATGAAGGATGTAATGGCGCAGTGGAACCTTGACTGGGAGGCACAGGTTCAAGTCCCACCTGCTACAGAGGTCTGCAATAACGTCTCTAAGCTGGTTGATTGGGAAAATAGATTAAGGTAGGATGCAAATGTGTTAGACATGGTTCTCAAGTGTTTTACTAGATTTATACTTGGATGAATAGGTTATCCATGAGAATAAGTTGGACAGATTGGGTTTATTTCCATTGGAATTTAGAAGAGTGAGAACTCACTTGGTTGAAACATATAAGATCCTTGATAATCTTGACAAGGCAGGCGTGGAAAGGACGTTTGCTCTTGTGGGTGAGACAAGAACAAGGAAGTACTATTCAAAAATTAGAAGTTGCCCTTTTAAAAGCGCGATGAGGTTGTGTGACTTTGTAACTGTCTGCCCCATATTGAAATGGAGGCAGAGACTGAGAGATTCTTGATAGGTATGTGAATCAAAGATTATCAAAGGGGTAGATTGAAAAGTAGAATCTAAAGCAAACTGATCAGCCATGATCTTGTTGACAGCAGAACAGGCTCAATGGGCCAAATGGTGTTCCAAATTTCAAGTTTGTATCACCATAGTATATACCCTCTGTGGTGATTACTAGCAATCTGTTCAAGTTTTATTTTGGGTACCTACTGCATATGTTTAATAGCATTATATTACTGCAGTTTGTGAATGATATTGAAGCATATGTGTAATGAAAGTGAGTTTTTGAGACAGATCACAAGATAGATGTTACAAACATTGCTCTTATTAATGGGTCTCACGTATTGCAAGTGTACAATGAGAATTTGGTGGAGAAGTCCTCTGGGCTTTTACTGCCTGTTGATATGTTTGGAGCACAATTCTGGAATGAATTTAAGCTGGCACAGGACAAAATTCCACAACAAAACAAACACAAGCCCCAAACTACAACAAGGCCTCCAGAACAGAATTTCAACAAAATGTTCAGTGTAAACTTTGGGTACAAAGGGATATTTCTGTGATTTTCTGTTTCCTGCTTGTGGACGGAGTCTGAGATGGTGCCTGAGATGAAGCCCAGGATCAGGGGCCCAGCATAATACACAGGAAAACAGTACATTCATTGGTTGGTAATAACTGCTATTTTAACAGAGCAGTATTCTTGTTGGAAATGCAAAGTTTACCCAATTACTCACTCTGCCCGAGGGTGCTCTTCAGCCCTCAGGGAATAAACATGGTCTCCAAGAGCTTGACACATCAACTCGATTATTGCTGGATTCTTCCAAACACATTCTGATCTTTCCCTTCAATAGTAGAGCCATGTCTTAATGACTGATTGCATATTCAATACATGTTAAATGTTTTCAGATTTAATGCCGGACCTGCAAAACTTTAAGTCTATTTACTTTGTGAAAATATTTTACATATTTCCACTCCTGTCTATTTTATGCTATTATCATCCTTTGGGCTTTTTTTTTCATTCAGCTTTAATAAAGAATTGTATTAAAAACATTAATCTTGCTTTCTCTTTCATGTCCTAACTCATCCGTTAAACACCCTGCAGTTTAATGAACATTTTTAACTGAAAAATACCTACATTTATTTGAATAGCATTATTAGAGATGACAACAACAGGAGTCAAATAGGGTGACAAAGTTAAAAACAGCCTGGCTGAACCAGTGACAATGGTTGAGGAGGGTATACAATTCACAACAGAGACTGAAGGTAAAGGCCATTATCTTCGCTGTGTTTAATAGATGGAAATTTTGGCTCATTCATACTAGGAGTCAACAAGCTATTGGAAAAGTCAAGAGAGGTGATTAATTGCTAGAGATGATGATATAGTAGAGCCTAATGTCAGGAACATATATATGAAAGCTAACCTGATATATATGGATCATGTCAATAAGAACTCGTACATGAGAAAAAGAAATGGCACAATTAAATCAGAATTGCTGGAATAGTTCAGCAGGCCTGGCAACATCTGTGAAGAGAAATCAGTTTTAACATTTCGGGTCCAGTGACCCTTCCTCAGAACTGAAGAAGGGTCACTGGACCCAAAACGTTAACTCTGACTTCTCTTCACAGATGCTGCCAGACTTGCTGAACTTTTCCAGCAATTCCTGTTTTTGTCTCGGATTTAAAGCATCCACAGTTCTTTCTGTGTTTATTTGGTATAATCAAATATTTGGGAGAACCCAGACTCAATGGGACAGGTGAAGGAAGAAATGTCAATGCTAGAGACACTATATGACTGGCATGTTCTTGAACTGAGGGCTATTAAAGTGTGTGATGTTTCACCACAGGTGTCCAATGAGAGAAAATCTAGAACATAATAAAAGATAAGACAATATGGACACCAAACAATTAACACTTCATACAAGAGTTCCAAGCAAGATTCATTCGTCAAAATATTAACTCTGGTTTTCCCTCCACAAATGCTAAGGCAGTAAATTTTGCATTATCAGGAAGGAGAGATCACATTCGCAATGAGGCACAACATGAGTGAATACATGTATTTCTGGGATTTTGGAGCAGTGTGGGAATTCTGTGCAGAGGGCAAGAGATGCTTTTTGCCTGCTTTTTAGGTTCATAGACCGTAAGTTTTTTTTAACATGGTAAGTTGGAAGCCCAGGATCAGGGGCCCAGCATAATACACAGGAAAACAGTACATTCATTGGTTGGTAATAACTGCTAAATTGACTATCATCATAAGACCATAAAATCATAAGACATAGGAGCAGAAATTAGGCCATTCGGCCCATTGAGTCTGCTTTGACATTCAATCATGGCTGATGAGTTTCTCAATCACATTCTCTTGCTTTCTCCCTGTAACCCTTGATCCCCTTTACAATCAAGAACCGATCTATCTCCATCTTAAATATACTCAATGACCTGGCCTCCACTTCTGTGGCAGTGAATTCCATAGATTCACCACTCTCTGGCTGAAGAAGTTTCTCCTTATCTCCATTCTAAAAGGTCTTCCCTTTTCCCTAAGGCTGTGCCCTCAGGTCCTAGTCTCCACTACCAATGGAAGCAGCTTCCCAATATCCACACTGTCTAGGATATTCAGTATTCTGTAAGCTTCAATTAGATCACCTCCCCATCCTTCTAAACTCCATTGAGTATAAATCCAGAATACTCAAATGTTCCTCATATGTTAAGCTGTTATTCCTGGGAACATTCTCGTGATTCTCCTCTGAATGCACTCCAGGGCTAGTACATCCTTCCTGAGATATGGAGCCCAACACTGCGCACAATACTCAAAATGTGGCCTGACCAGAACCTTATAGAGCCTTGGAAGTACATCCCTGCTTTTATATTCAAATCCTCTTGAAATAAATGCCATCATTGCATTTGCATTCCTAACTAATGACTCAACCTGTAAGTTTACCTTGAGAGAATCCTGGACTAGAACTTCCAAGTTTCTTCGCACTTCAGACTTTTAAATTTTCACCCCATTTAGAAAATAGTCCATGCCACAAATCTTCCGACCAAGGTGCATAACTTCACACTTTCCCATGTTGTACTCCATCTGCCACTCCCTTGCCCACTCTCCTAACCTGTCCAAATCCTTCTGCAGGATCCCCGCCTCCTCTATACTACCTATCCCTCTACTTATTTTTATATCATCCGCAAAGGTAATCATGTATTATTTTAAAAGAGTTTTTTTAGGGGAGACGTTTTACTTTTTAAAAACTAAGAGACCAGTAGCAGGTAAAAATGAAAATAAATTGAGAACTAAGTAAATACAACAGGATCAGATGATGTGTTGTATAATATGGGAGGTACTGAATCTCATTGTATTTCATAGTAATTACATTTGTGGCAAACTTTGGTTGCTTAAGGAACCCCAGCTCTGAGCTGGTGTTTCAACTTTGAACATTGCATCATCTTATATGGATGATCTTATATGGGGAGTTATGTGGATGCAGTGTTTCATGAGGAAGTGACATCCTTTAGATTAGATACCTTATATTCTGTCAGTGTGCACATGGGGGGAAGGATGTGACCACGAGCGAGGCAGTTTGAGGGTACCAGGAGCAAGGCAGGCCGAGGATACCAGAAGTCTCAGCTATTGAGCTTGTCTAACAGGTTTGAGATCCTTGCTCCCTGTATGGAAGAGAGTGCAGGCTGCAGGGAAGATGAGTAAACTAACCATAGCACCATGGTCCAGGGAGAAATTCAAGAGTGGGAAGAAAAGAGCGATGTAGTTGTAATCAGTGATAGTATAATTAGGGAATAGCTACTGTTCTCTATGGCCAGGATTGTGAATCCCAAAGGCTGTGTTGCCTGCCTGATGCCCTGGTTCATGATGTCTCATCTGGGCAACAGAGGAACTTGAAGTGTGAGGAGAATGATCCAGTTGGCATGGTTGACATAGGTACCAATTGTATAGGTGGAAAGAGGAAAGTGGTTCTGCTGAGGAAATATGAGCAGCTAGGAGCTAAATTAGAAAACAGAAATAATAAAGTTAATGATCTCTGGAATACTACCTAAACCATGGGTTAATTGGCATACGATCAACAAGATTGAAGAAAGCTGAAACAAACGTTGCAAAGATTGTTGTGGGTTCAAATTCACGGGACATTGACCCAGTACTGGGAAAAGAAGGCACTGTTCCAATGTCATGGGCTCCCCCTGAATCATGCTTGGGCCAGAGTCCTGGTGAATTGCATAACTACACTATGGATAAGGTTTTAAACTAAATAGTTGGCAGGGTGGTGTTCAGTTGCAGTAAAATTAGAAAGTTAAAGGTAAATGAGAACGTAAGACTGCAGATTATGATGAGGCTGATTGTCTACAGAAAACAAAAGCGTCCAAATGTGTGAATATCATATTATACCAAGGAAAAATCAAAGTGTAGGGAATTGGATGATAGAATAAACTTAAAAGCTTTGTATCTTAATACACTAAGAATTTGGAATAAGGTTGATTAACTGACAGTGTAAATCAAGGTAAATTGATATGATCTCATAACCATTACAGAAACATGATTACAAGGCATTCAAAACTGGAACATTACATTCAGGGATATTTAACCTGTCGGAGAGACAGGAGAGATGGATAAGTGGTCGTGTAGCATTATTAATGAGATATTAAATGAGGACAATTGTGAGAGATGATCTAGTCTCGGATGATGTAGAACCCACTTGGGTGGAAATAAAAAACAGCAAAGAAAAGGCGACATTGGTAGGTGTAATGTACAGAACTAGGAGAAAGTGAGGACTGCAGATGCTGGAGATCAGAGCTTAAAAATGTGTCGATTCTCCTGTTCCTTTGATACTGCCTGACCTGCTGCGCTTTTCCAGAAAGGGCTTATGCCCAAAACGTCGTTTCTCCTGTTCCTTTGATGCTGCCTGACCTGCTGTGCTTTTCCAGCAACACATTTTTAATTAATGTACAGAACCCCAAACAGTAGGCACACTATAGAAAAGCAATAAATCAACATATAAGAGCGAGTAAAAAGAATAGAGCAATAATTATGGATGACTTTAATCTTCATGTTGATTGGATTAATTAATTTAGAAAGGGTAGCTAAGACAAAAAATTCATGGAGTGCAATAGGGATAGTTTCTTAGAGCAATAGGTCATGGAATCAACTAGGGGGTACATTATCTTGGAAATGGTAATGAGTAATGAGGCAGGTTTGATAAATGACCTCAGAGCAAAATATCATTTGGGAGTACAGAGGAGCCGCAGTTAAGTGAAAGACACAGGCGGACAGTATTTCGTTCAGTTAATCGAATTCTGGATAATTGAATGCCGGATAACATACTTTAGCCAAGCATTGGATCATTGCAATCTTGCCAGATCAACCGATATTAGGATAATCGAATGCTCGATAATTGAGGTTCATCTGTAGTGATCTTAACATGATAAATTTGAATATTCAGTTTCAAATGTGAGGAACGTGGGTCAAAAACAACTGTGTTTCACAGAAATGAAGGGAATTACAATGAAAGAGCTGACGAAAGTGAATTAGGCCAGTAGAATAGAACTGAATGGCCTTCATTATCACATGCTCATGAATGAATGCAGTGAAAATAGATTAGCTAGAATGACAGTTAGATATGACTATAGGAGATATAGTTAGTAAGTTTGCAGGTGACACCGAAATTGGAGGTGAAGTGGACAGCGAAGAAGGTTACCTCAGATTACAAAGGCATCTTGATCAGATAGGCCAATGGGCTGAGGAGTGGCAGATGGAGTTTAATTTAGATAAATGCAAGGTGCTGCATTTTGGAAAAGCAAGGAGATCTTCGAGTGCAGGTTCAAAGCTCCTTGAAAGTAGAGTTGCAGGCAGATCAGATAGTGAAGAAGGTGTTTGGCATGCTTTCCTTTATTGGTCAGACTATTGAGTATAGGAGTTGGGAGATCATGTTGCAGCTGTACAGGACATTGGTTAGGCCACTTCTGAAATTTTGTGTGCAATTCTGGTCCCCCTCCTATTGGAAGAATGTTGTGAAACTTGAAAGGGTGTTGCCCGGGTTGGAGGATTTGAGCTATAGGAAGAGGTTGAACAGGCTGGGGCTGTTTTCCCTGGAGCGTCAGAGACTGACAGGTGACCTTATAGAGGTTTATAAAATAATAAGGGGCATGAATAGGGTAAATAGACAAAGTCTTTTCCCTGGAGTGGGGGAGTCCAAAGCTGGAGGGCATAGATTTAGGGTGAGAGGGGATAGATATAAAAGGCTCCTAAGGGGAAACTTTTTCACGCAGAGGGTGGTGCATGTATGAAATGAGATGCCAGAGGAAGTGGTGGAGTCTGGTACAATTGCAACATTTAAAAGGCATCGGGATGGATACATGAAGAGGAAGGGTTTGGAGGGATATGGGCCAAGTGCTAGCAAAAGGGATGAGATTAGGTTGGGATATCTAGTCGGCATGGACGAGTGGACCAAAGGGTCTGTTTTCATGCTATGACTCTATGACTCTATAACTCTATGATAGTAGTCAAGCAGTAGCAGATATTTAAGAAGGTAAGTAATGATTCTCAGCAAAAATACATCCAATTAATAAGCAAAGATTCTAAGAGAGAGATAAACCAACCATGGCTAGCCAAGGAAGTTAATGGGAATATTAGTTTGAAAGAAAAAGCATATAAGGGGATAAATTCAGAATCTAGCAAAGGAGGACTAAGAGGATAATAAAGATAGAGAAAATAAAATTTTGGGGGCAAACTATGAGGAATGTAGAAACTTATAAGCACTTCTGTAAATTTATAAAAAAGGAACAGAGAGGTCAAAGTGAACACAGGTCCTTCAGAAGATAAACCCAGGGAATTTGTATGGGAACAAGGAAATGGGACAGGAGTTCAACAAATACTTCGCATCAGTGCTTATGGTGGAAGATGACTTGAATGTTCTATTAAAAGTAAAGAATACAGGGGAGGAATTAAGTAGCATCACCATCACTAAAGAAATCAACAAACTAATGATGCTAAAGGCAGATAAGTCCCCTGGCTATGCTGGCTTGCATCCTTGGATCCTAGAAAAAGTAGCTATCATGATAGTAGATGCAATGGTTATAGTTTTCCAAACTTCCTTGGATGTTGGAGAAGTGCCAAAGGACTGGAAATCTACTAATATGACATCCCTATTCAACAAGAGATGGAGACAAAAAAGTGGCATCTAAAGACCCATTAGCCTAACATCTATGTTGGAAACGTATTGGGATCGATTAGTAAGAAAGTAATAGCAGAACATTTGGAAAAACATAATCTAATCAAGCAGATTCAGCATGGCCTCAAGAAAGGGAAATCATTTCTGATTAACTTATTAAAGTTTTTTTTGAAGAAATTTCAACCAGGGTGGCTAGAGGGAAAGTTGTTAATTTTGGATGGGAAAACAGAAGAACAGAATATTATTTAAATGTAGCAAAACTGCAGAAAGCTGCAACACACAGGAATTGGGGGAATTTGTACATGAAACAAAGAAAGCTAGTTCAAAATGTATCAGATGATCAAGAAGGCTCATGGAATGTTGGTACTTATTTTAAGGAGGTTAGATAATAACAATAGCAAAGTCCTACTGCAACTGTACAAAATGCTGGTGAGACCATATCAAGAGAGCAATTTCGAGAGTCCCCTTATTTAAGGAAAGATATCATTCAATTGGAAGCAGCTCAGGGACAGTTCACTAGGGTGATCCTTTGATCATCTTATCACCAAAGACTAAACAGTCTGGAATTCTACTCACTGGAGTTCAGAAGAATGGAAGGTAATCTCATTGAAAAATATAGGGTTCCTAAAGGATGTGACATGGTAAATGTTGAGTAAATTTCTACTCATGGGAGAGTTCGGGCCAAAGGGCATAGTCTCAGAATAAAGGGTGCCAATTTACGGTGATATGAGGAGGAATTTCTTCTCTGAGAGGGTTGAGTGTCTTTGGAACTCCTTACCATTGACAGTTGTGAGGGCAGAGTCATCGTGTATACTTAAAGCTGCGCAAAAAAGATTCTTGATCAGTACAGAAATCAAGGAAACCATGGGGGAAGGGCAGGAAAGTGGATATGATGAATGTCAGATCAGTCACAATCCTATTGAATGGTGGGTGAGGTTTTAGGTGTTTGTGGTCTAACATACATAAGGTATGCCTTGGCCCTCCAAGGTCAGCCACACCGATTGGAGAGAACATGTCTGCTAATTTTAGTTTGTCACTTTTGGACACTATCTTAAGCAAGGACATTGATAAACTGGTGTCCCTCCATTGTTTTGTGTTTAAAATTGTTGCAAGCTAATATTCTCTTTCAATTTGTATCCACCTACATATTTGCAAGCATGCCTGCTTTGAAAATTATGCCCTCTCCCCTACTAATGGCATCCATGAGTGTGTGAAATAATTGCCACTGTTGGTTTAACTTTACAATACTTCTGTTACAATTTTTACAAATCAGAGTTCACCAATAGTAAAATGGGAAACATAAAATAATGTTTGTGTTAGGGAGGAATACGCCATTCAGCCCTTTGAGCCTGCCCCACCATTCAATAGGAGTGTGGCTGATTCTCTATCTCAGTGCCATATTACAATTTCTCCCATACCTCTTTTACTTTTAAAAACTAGAGTTTTGCTTGTCTCTTTCTGTGGTAGAGAATTCCACTGGTTCAATACCCTCTGAGAGAAGAAACTTTTCCTTTTATCAGTTCTAAATGGTCTCCCCCATATCCTGAGACAATGTCTCAGGAAAATAAGCTACCACTGTTTAAAAAAAGGGTAAAAGTTAAATCATAGTCAGCTTACGGATGGTTGGTAAATATATGGAGAAAGATTCACTTTGAAACTCACACTCTATCTATAACAAGAGATATAACATTCACACAAAAGTTCTGTCAAAAATGGACAGGAATGGAGGGAACATCCCCTAATTACTATTTCTTTGCAACACTATAAACATATGGGAACATATTCTTTATTTGCTAGCAGCAGAATGTTTGTGCAATATGGTAAATTCAATTCAAGAAACTTTTCATCCATGGTTACAATGTAACAAGAAATGTCCCATAGTCAAGTGAGATTTTCTGTGTTGTAAAAAACTTGTACTAAGGGCAATTTCGCAATCTTCCTAAACCTAGTGACCGCATCACTCTCATCCCAAAGTTGTTTAACCTTTTGCTTTTTTTAACCGAGACTTACATTCACTAATCTTTGTAAATTAGCTACTTGCTTTTTTATACTAAATTCTGAAGTACCAATACTACAACTGTGCCAGAAGGACTGCCACAATTCCAACAGGCAGCTAGACATCACTTTGTCAAAGGCAATTAAAACTTGGCAATATGAGATGCCCACATTTAGTTAACAACTAAAATAGAAGATCTCTGACTTTTGGGGTTAACTAATACTGTCTTTGGCAGATGGGATTAACTCAGTCTAGATCCTTCAATTCATAAACTGTTGATTCATGAGTCACTGAAAGCTGAACTGCATCCAAAATTTGTATACTAGGTGACAGTCATTCCAAGTCTGTATCACCTTATTGTATTATTTGCTTAATTTAACCTTTAAAAAACTGAGCTTCTTAAATCTAACTAAAGGAAATAAAGCTTGAAACTTAATGAGCTTTGGATTAGTCAGTTTAAATTCCCATGGCTAATTCCCATTTGTCCGAATAGTTGGCCTAACTGTACCAAGAATCAGACAGTCCTTACATATTTTGCCAAGAGATTTCCCTCATGCTCTCCCATTCTCTCTTTGTATTCCTCTTGCCTCCACATTAAAGGAAGTCAAACCAAAGTGCTTGCATATTGTTTGTTTGTAGCCTCAAAACACCCCAAAGCCATTATTAAACATGCTTGGCACAGGTATCATAAAGCATCAGTGCCATCAATGTCACACTGAGATTACTTTCAATTTAGAAAGTGTTACAATGGTCTCATGAGAACAGTGACTGAATATAATTGTTCACATTTCCATCTCCCTCACACCTTCCACCTTTCTCTCACTAGTCTCAATAATTTGTCCCAGACACGATATTTTTCAGCATCTGAGATCAAGGGCATACTGCACAGCATACTTTCTAATTCGAGCACATTTAATATATATGCATTTTACACTCCTTGCAATGCACACTAGCGCCATTTTCTTTTTATACCCTAATACGAATAACAACTCTTTCTATTACTCCTTCCTCTTTACGTATGAACACAAAGATTAGGAACAGGAGTAACTCATTCAACCTTTGAGCCTGTTTCATCACTTAATAAGCTCATGACTGATCTGATTGTAACCTTAAATCTGCATTCTCTGATACACTTGCAGCCCCTTCCTCATGAAGAATCTATCTGTCAGTGCATTAAAAATATTCAAGGACTCTGCTTCCATAACCTTTTCAGGAAAAGAGTTCTAAAAACTCACGGAGAGAAGAAAATCTCCTAATTTCTGTTGTTTAAATGGGTGTTCTGATATTTAAACAGTGACCCCTAGTTCTAGGTTCTCCCACATGAGGAAATATCCTCTCTACAATTCTCCAGTCAAGACTGTTCAGAATCTTACATATTCAACATGTTTGCCTTTCCACTTACATCCCCCTAGTGTGATTCCATCTTTTTTACTTCTTCCTTTCAACATTTGCATGAGTAAGCCATAGATATCTCCATTTACCTTTTTAGAGCTTCTCAACAATTCTCCTACACTTTCCTCAAAACAAAATACCAAGCAAAGGAAGATAAGCTTGGGGAAAAGTATCCAGCATCTGAGGCCTCATCCAAGTAGATCAGAGGAGATTAGAACCCTGGCATAACCACGAATATCAGAAAAGATGTGTCAGACAAATTATCTTATCAGGTGTCTGCATATTATTTTTAATGATTAAATTAAATCACCTTTACCACATTCCAAACTTTAATCAGCAGTATGATTTATAGCATTGTCAGTCTGTCATTGGTATTGAATTTTGGTCAATGGTTTAAACATACTTAAAAGAAGAATGGAAAATAAGTCTGCTAATATCCTATGACAAACAACTACTCATTAAACCTCCCACAGATAATATCTGTGCTGCTCAGGTGTATGCAGTGCAGAGGGATATAATGACTGTCTCATTTGACTCCCAGTTAGCATCAATTTTTTTTAGATTACTGATCATGTGAGAAATGTTCAGAGATTTTATTGTGCTAAAGGCTCTAATTAATGCAAATAATTGCTGATGATTCTGCTGCTGCTCTTTCCATTACATTTTTCTTCATTGAAATTGAGTAAGTAATAATTACTTCCATGTTCTGCACAAGAATATAACTGAGATCATAGCTAATAAAACATGTGAAAGAAGCAATCTGGAAACTTTCTAGTAAACTAGATGATCCATTGACTCACAAAAGTATCCCTTTAAATCTAATTTGATTGACATAGAAAAATCATTCTCAGAGGATTTTGCCGTTTTAATATAAAATTGATGTTCTAATTGTATCATAGGATATATTTTAAACTGTACTTTAAACTGTACTCCAGAACTTGAATTGAAAAGAGACATATATATTGCCAAAGCTTTCACCTGACACTGATCATGACCAACGCAAGAATGCCAAATTTACAATAAACACAACTTTAACACAAAAAAAGGATGCTGATTAGTTAGCAAATTGACTCTGATTGGCAGAGGCATTGCCATGGAAAAAGCAATGCAGAAGTTTAAGTTCTCCTAGCCCCTGGGGAATTCAAAAACATCTCAAGCCTTGAACATAATCCTACTGCTTGTGGAGAATGGGTTCCCATGTATAGAACATGTTTTATTAACTGGCACCTATGGGAATAGGAGTATGCCAGTTGATCAAATATTCCAATTGATTAAGACGTCTATAATTAATGTAAAAACACATACTAAGTAATAGAAATGTAATGCAGAGGATATACACATCACTGTTTGAACATTGCAGAGATTGTGATAATACAATAAACTTTTGGCATTTGAGATATATAATTTTTGCCAAGAGTGTCAGTTCATAATGTGCCAGTTAAATTAAGGTTTACTGTATATTATTTGTTGCAAGTATAAATGAGTTACTTTATGAACTTGACTGATTTTCTTAAATATCTATATATTAACACAAAAGCAAACGCTGTCCAATCACAGAAACACCATGAATAGTCAGTGTTTTGCTTTGGGTTTTACTAAGAAAGATTGGTTGAGTATGGTTTGAACTCTACCTATGATGAATATATTGATGTGATCTATATGGACGTCAGTAAGGCGTTCGACAAGGTTCCTTATGGGAGACTGATTAGCAAGGTTAGATCTCATGGAATACAGGGAGAACTAGCCATTTGGATACAGAACTGGCTCAAAGGTTAAGACAGAGGGTGGTGGTGGAGGGTTGTTTTTCAGATTGGAGGCCTGTGACCAGTGGAGTGCCACAAGGATCGGTGCTGGGCCCCTTACCTTTTGACATTTACACAAATGATTTGGATGCGAGCATAAGAGGTACAGTTAGTACGTTTGCAGATGACACCAAAATTGGAGGTGTAGTGGACAGCAAAGAAGGTTACTTCGGATTACAACAGGATCTTGACCAGATGGGCCAATGGGCTGAGAAGTGACGGATGGAGTTTAATTCAGATAAATGCAAGGTGCTGCATTTTGAGAAAGCAAATCTTAGCAGGACTTATACACTTAATGGTAAGGTCCTAGGGAGTGTTGTTGAACAAAAAGACCTTGGAGTGCAGGTTCACAGTTCCTTGAAAGTGGAGTCACAGGTAGATAGGATAATGAAGAAGGCGTTTGGTATGCTTTCCTTTATTGGTCAGAGTATTGAGTACAGGAGTTGGGAGGTCATGTTGCGGCTGTACAGGACATTGTTTAGGCCACTGTTGGAATATTGCTTGCAATTCTGGTCTCCTTCCTATTGGAAAGATCTTGTGAAACCTGAAAGGGTTTAGAAAAGATTTACAAGGATGTTGCCAGGGTTGGAGGATTTGAGCTATAGGGAGAGGCTGAACAACTGGGGCTGTTTTCCCTGGAGCGTCAGAGGCTGAGGGGTGACCTTATAGAGGTTTACAAAATTATGAGGGGCATGGATAGGATAAATAGACAAAATCTTTTCCCTGGGGTGTGGGAGTCCAGAACTAGAGGGCATAGGTTTAGGATGAGAGGGGAAAGATATAAAAGCTAAGGAGAAACATTTTCACACAGAGGATGGTACATGTATGGAATGAGCTGCAGAGGAAGTGGTGGAGGCTGGTACAATTGCAACATTTAAAAGATATTTGGATGGGTATATGAATAGGAAGGGTTTGGAGGGATTGGGCCGGGTGCTGGCAGGTGGGACTAGATTGGGTTGGGATAACTGGTCTACAAGGACAGGTTAGACCGAAGGGTCTGTTTCCATGCTGTACTTCTCTATGACTCTATGCTCTAACATCTAAGGGAGTATAACATAGCCATTCAATGGGATGTATGGTTTATGTTTGAAGTCTGGCATTGTTGCATTTTTCCCCATAAATGCATGCCAAAAAGTTTGGCAATATGTTGCTCTTTTCAGTAAGATCCTCGTTAATATATTCATGAAGTCCCTGCCTATTCGTGACATGTGCTAGTCCAGATCAAGAATAACTAAGATGAACTTGGGAAGGAAGTATTGGAAATGCATCCAACTTTGTGATTGCTATTTCAATGACTTGCCTTCTTACCAGATAATCAGGGCTTAAGCGTTTGAGCAGATATTGACTTTGCAATTTTGCAAAAACATTTAGCATCTCTCCATATATTCACTTTGATTTTAATTCATTTACTTCTCTGTATTTCACTGACATCCCTATTTTCACATTACAATTTGAACATGTGCAAATATCAAGACATTTACCCACGTTTAAAAAATGGGTCACATTCGACAGAATAACAAATAGGAGCTTGCTTTGTTTATGTGGAAAAGTAATCCATTATTCATAACAAATGACTGCCTTGGGACTTGGGTTTTAAATGTCATTTGCCTTTTGGCAGAAACACTTCTGCACCTTACAAACTGTGTTCACTTTGAAACCTGAATGTTAAATAGATTTATGACTGACTGAACAATACTGCTGGCACCAAAGAAATAAAGGCATTATTGTGTGAATTTTAAGTATGTTGTACAGTTTAACACAGAGAAGGCAGTGACATAGCAGTATTGTTATTGTAGTAGTAATCCAGAGACCTAGGCTAATGATCCAGGAACGTTGTTTCAAATCCCAGTGTAATAGTGAATTTTAAATTCAATCAAGAAATCTAGAATTATTGACATAGTCTAACAATGATAATGCCAGTGATCAATTGTTAAAAGCTGGTCTTGTTCACTAAAGACCTTCAGGGAAACAAATTTCACCTGGCTTGGCCTATATGTGATTCCACATCCCCTCTGAAATAGCCTAGCAAACCTCTCGGTTATACCTAAACATGATAAAGTCCAATAAAAGAAATGAAACTGGACAGACCATCCAGCATCAACATCAGAAATGACAAGGAGGTGCCAGTGTTAGACTGGGGTGGATAAAATTAAAAATCACACAGCACTGGGTTATAGTCCAAAGGGTTTATTTGGAAGCAGCGCTCTGAAATCTAGTACTTCCAAATAAACCTATTGGACTATAACCTGGTGTTGAATGATTTTTAACTTTATCAGCAATGACAGCAGCAGACATTGCCCTGTTGACCCTCCAACATTCTCCAGATTAGTATCTTACGCCAAAGTGGGAGAGCTGTCTCATAGATTCATCAAGTAGCAGTCTGGCATGGGCATACTCATGGAATAATATCTTAGACATTACAATCACAATTCCTGGAAAAATCCTCTCCCACAAACAGGATAGACACACCAGAGGTGGAGGCACAGAGATAAACAGTAAGGAGGGAGCTGCCCTCGGAATCCTTAACATTGACTGCAGATGGCATAAGGTTTCATGGCATTAGGTCAAACATGGACAAGGAAACCTATTGCTGATTACTTGTAACTACATGCTCTCAGCTGATGAGTCAGTGCGCCTCCACATTGAACACAACTTTGCAGGATATACTAAGGGCAGCAAGAGCACAAAACATACTCTGGGTGGGGGTCCATCACCAACAATTACTTGGTAGTGAAATTACTCCATAGAGGCCAGTATCCCATTACCAGGTTGCCCTTTATTTACGTGCAGAGAGTCCTTGACACTGATCCAGCTCCCTCACAGCCAGCTCTCAGAGCGAACAGAACCTCAGACACTCTTGTTCCTATCTGTGAGCCAGGGCTCCCTGATTGGACCAAGGTTAACAGCCCCAATCAGGGAACTTATATTCTATGAAGGCCACTTGGCTACTTCATTAAAATCACTACAGGTAGCACCAATACTGACCAAGTTCTGAAGGATAAAACTGTCAATTTGGGCCTGCAGCCTGTGGTAAAGGAACAACAACAAGAGGAAAATACACTTAACCTCATCCTTACCAATCTATTTATAGAAAATGCATCTGTCCTTGATTGTTTTGGCAGGAGTGACCACTATGCAGTCCTTGTGGAGATAAAGTTCTGCCTTCACTTTGAAGATAGCCACCGTCATGTTGTAGACACTACCACCATGTTGAAATGGTAGAGTTCAAACAGATCAAGCAACTGAAGACAAGGCATCCGTGAGGTGCTGTAGGTCATCAGCAGCAGAATTATAATCAACAAAATCTATAACCTGCAATTATCACCAAGGGGATCAATCCTCATACAATGAAGGGTGCAGCAGAAACAATATCAGGGATTCCAAAAATGAGGTGTCAATATGGTTATGCTACAGTACAGGACTAATTGCATGCCAAACAGTATAAGCAGCATGCAATACACAGAGCTCAGCAACACCACAACAAATGGATCAGATCTAAGCTTGGCAGTACTGCCACATGCAGTCATCAATAGTGATGGAAAGTTACATAACTCACTGTAGGAAGAGCCTCAATTAATATTCCCATCCTCACTGAAGGAGAAAGCCAGTAGCTTACTGCAAAAGTCAAGGCTGAATGATTAGCCTGAATCCAAAAGCCCCAAATGGACCATCCATCTTGGTTGCCTTATGAGGTCAGTGATATCACAGATGCCAGCCTTCAGCCCATTTGATACATTCCACATGATATCAAGAAAAGGTTCAAGGTACCATGATTCTGAAGTTTATGGGCCCTTATAACATTCCGGCAATAGAACTGAAGATATACTTCCAAACTAGGCAAGCTGTGCTAGTATAACCCTGGCATTCACCCCGTAATATGGAAAATTGCCCAAGTATACTTGTCCACAAAAAGCATGATAAATCAACCTGGCCAATTACTGCTCCAAAGAGACATAATACTCAACCAGAAGATACTTACTGATGTTCAACTTGGACTCCACCAGACCTACTCGGCCATGACATCAATACAATCTTGGCCCAAACATGAATAAATGAGCTGAACTCAAGAGGGTCACTGTCCTTAGCACAAAAACATTATTTAACTGAGTGTGGCATCAAGGAATCCTAGCAAAACTGGAGTCAATAGAAATTCAGGGGAAGCCATTCCACTAGTTGGAGCTATACCAACTACAATCCAAACTCATTGTGCTTGTTGGATATAAATCATCTCAGTCATTGCTGGAGTTCCTCAGAATAGTTTCCTGGGCCAACCACCTTTCGTTGTTTTATCAATGCCTTATATTGTCATGAAAATGATCAAGCAGATAATAGTATTCTTGTTACACATATAGCACCCTTATTACTAGCAGTGCAAGGGACACATCCTTAAAGGGTCAAAGGTTGCCCTTGCCTAGAAAATCTGCCTTTTGGTGGTTACAAATGTCAGGGTCCTCTCAGTAGTGAATACTGAAGCAAAGTACTCATTAAGGATTCCCCCTACCTCCTTTGACACCAGGGTTAGGTTCCCTCCACTCTCCCTGATCGGTCTTACCCTCACTCTGCCCATCTGCTTGTTCCTCACATAAGTGTAGAATGCCTGAGGGTTTTCCTTAATCCTACCCATTAAAGCTTTTTCATGCCCCCTTCTAGCTCTCCTAAATCCATTCTTCAGTTCCTTCCTGGCTATGTTGTAACCCTATAGAACCCTGTCTGACCCTTGAGTGGGAGGTTTGCTAGAGCTCTTCAGGAGGATTTAAACTAGTTTGTCAGGGGGTTGAAACCGGAGGAAAGTATCTGAGGATGGAGTAGCTAGTGAACAGGGAGATACAGCATGCAGAGATTCTGTGAAAAGGGATAGACAGTTGATAGGGCAAAGTTGTCGTCAGTGTGATGGGTTGAAGTGTGTCTATTGTAACGCAAGAAGTGTCAGGAATAGGGGTGATGAATATAGAGTGTGGAGCAGTATTTGGAACTATGATGTTGTAACTATTACAGAGACTTGGATAACAAAAGGGCAGGAATGGTTGTTGGATGTTATATAAATGACAAAGAGCAGTGGACCCAGCACTGATCCTGCGGCACACCATTGGTCACAAGCCTCCCGTCTGAAAGGCAACCCTCCACCACCACCCTCTGTCTTCTACCTTTAAGCCAGTTCTGTATCCAACTGGCTAGTTCTCCCTGTCTTCCATGAGATCTAACCTTGCTAACCAGTCTACCTGATCTACTTCAATACCACTTTCCCACACTATTTCCACAACCCTTTATGATAGTAGTCTTCAGAATTTAATTGACTTCTGTCTTTAACAAGTTCAATGATTGAACTTCTCCAGCCTTCTGGAGTAGAGTATTCCAAAGTCTCTTCATCCTCTGAGTGAAGAAATCCTTCTCATCTCAGTTTTAACTGATTCCTATGCCTTATGCTAAGATTATATCCCCTGATTTTAGATTCACAAATTGGGGAAACATCTTATCCATATCTATCCTTTAATATCAGAAGTTTCAATGAGGTCACCTCACTTTCTTCAAACTCAATCTAATACATATCCAAACTCCTCAATCTATCTGCATAAAACAATCTTAACATCTCAGGGAATAATCTGCTGAACCTCCCTTGCATTCTCCCTATGGCCAGTATATTCCTACTCAGATTAAAGGACCAAAATTTACACAATATTCTAGGTGAGGTGTCAACAAGTCTCTATTCAACTGCAGTAAGTCATTTTCAGTCCTGTACATTAATTCCCTTGTGGATGAAGGCAGACATACCACTTGCCTTCCTAATTGCTTGCTGCATTGTGTGCAAGCTTTTAGTGACTCATGAACAAGGACATTCAGTTCCCTTTGGACACCTGCATTTCCCAACTTCCCATATTTAAAAAATATTTTTCTGTTCTTTCATATTAAAGTGATTGACTTCATCTTTTACCACATTTTGTTCCATCTGTTATGTTCTCGCCTATTCACTTAGTTTGTCCAAATCCTCTTGAAGCATCCTTGTTAATCCCAGACAATTAACATTCCTGCCCAAAAGCTTCATCAAGTTTGTTCAACATGGTTTCCCTTTCAGCTCCATATTGGCTCTGCCAAATGTTACCAGCCTTTTCTAAATGTGCATTGTCTCTTATCAGCTCAATCAAATATGAGGTTAACCCTGATTACTTCCTTTATTGATGTCCACATGCCCTCCTTATCTTCTCCTCCACCTCCATTTCCTTAATCCAATGCAGATTGACTTGAATGGATTTGGTTTAGCCATTCACTGGGGGAGGCGATGGCCTAGTAGTATTATTGCTGGACTGTTAATCCAGAGACCCAGGTAACATCATGAGGAGCTGTGCTCAAATCCTGCCATGGCAGATGCGTGGAATGTGAATTCAATAAATATCTGGAATTAAGAGTCTAATGATGACCATGAATCAATTGTCAGGAAAAGAAACCCATTTGGTTCACTAACATCCTTTAGGGGAGGAAACTGCCACCCTTACTTAATCTGGCCTAAATGTGACTCATAACAATTAGGGAAGGGCAATAAATGCTGGTCTGGCCAGTGATGATCTCATCCCGTGATTGAATTAAAAACTTACGTAAAGATATGATCAGATCCTCATTGTTCTAGGATCATTATGTACTGCACAGATAATGCCCAGCTTCTTATGTTGATTGAAAACTGGCTTTTTTCACCCTCACCCCCAACAACAGGCACCTTGGTGACCCTGTCAAATTACTGATAGGTCAGGAAACAGGTTTGATTCTGGAAAGTCTAGAATTCAGAGTTCGAACATGCCATGATTGGCATCTTAACAACCTCAGCTACTTTCTAATTAGTTAAATAATAGATAGAATGGACTTCTATCAACTTTAATCACAGTTTTTCTTTCCTGGGACATGGCTATTATTGGCAAGGTCAATGCTTATTGCCCAGCCCAATTAAAGTGATGATAAGCTATTACTTGAACCGCTGCAGTCTATGTTGTGTAAAATACCAAAAGTGATTTTAGGAAGTGAGTATCAGAATTTTACTTTGGGGATAATCAGGACAAGACAAGATCATGTTAGGATCCTAATCCAAATGTTGTTCTAATCCCCTTAGAGAACAATAACATGCTCTATAGATCATAAATTTGAGCCTCCAACTGATGATATGACAAGATTTCTCATTTTGAAATTCAGTTCAGTAAATAGCACTATTAACTAAACACATTTTGTTGTTTCAGGAAGGTGGAAAGAGAGAAATCTGAAACTTTTTTGTAAAATAAAAATATACATAACTTTTTTTTACACAGTAGAATCAGGCTGGATCTTAAGATGGCTGTTATTAACACAGAACAGTCAAATTGACTGCTTTTGGAATTATTCAGTAATTACCAGCATAAAAACAAAATCAGCACCTCCAGCCAAATTAAGACAAAGGACTAATAAATGCAATCTCCACTCAGCTAGTTTTGAACAAAGGAAACCATCAAAACCCATTCTGGCATGACTGGTACAAAAGCCTCTACAGTTACTACAAAACCACATCCGTTTCAGACAAGAGAATATCATGACCACCTGATTGGCTAAGTGGCTTAGCCTGAATCCCAGTCACATGACTGAATCTGTTGGTTTGTTTGAATCATCTTTAATTATATAGCTTTGACCTTTGTTCTTCAGTCAGCTTCCAACACCTGAATAATAAGCAGCTCCAAGTTTAGCTAAACACTTGTCTCCGATGTCAAATTCTCTGAAATGTCTGATTTCTGAAAAGAAACTGGTGTCTCACCTGCAAAGTGAAAAATTCCCAGTTAATGGGCACTGCACTCATCTTAGCAATTCATATAAATCTGAGCTCCTGCAAAAGTGACTTCAGTGCACAGTGAACTGAAACAACCAACCAGACGTCACTTACTGGACACTTTCATTCATTTGAACTAATTCTAGTATCATTGAACTTAAAAAATTTGCAAATTGTTACTTCTCTCCATTCCTTTCTCTTTCTTTCTTAGAAGTATGTGCATGAGAATGTGTCCAATTTTAATGTAACAATAAACCCTACTTTGTTTTAACTTTAAAGCCCTGAAACCTACCTTTCTAGCTCACCTTCCTAAAATTTTCATAAATTCTATCCTTGGCCGTCTCTTCTAATATCATCTCATGGGGGTCACTGTCAACCTTTTATAAATTATGTCTATGTAGCCTTTTGGGATGTGTGTAACACTAAAAACACTTCATATATTTATTGTCATTGTTTGAAAGTTCAACTCCTATGAGGAGAATAGCATCACCATCTTGAAGGGATCTTATCCATTTAAGACAATACAATCTGAGTGTTCAAATTTACTTCCCCTACTCTGCTGTATTTCAAGCCACCTGGGAGGTCTCATTCTTTACTTCCTGCCTAGAGGAACTTGTGTTGGGACCGTCAGAAGCAGAAACAGCACTTGAACTCTACACCTAGTAACCCATCTTCTGTCTCCTCATAGTCTGTCCACCATCTAAAACACACATGTCAGGATTGTGATGGAATACTGTCTACTTGCCTGGATTGGTGCAGCTCCAACAACAATCAAGAAGCTTGATGTTGTGAAAGAAAAACAAACTGTCCCAGTTGATTAGAATTCCATTCACCCCTTCAACATTCACTCCCTTCATCAGGGATACACAATGGCAGTGTACACCATCAATAAGAAGAATGTTCAATAGTCAGACCATGGATCACAATATGGCCTGCCAAAGGTCCTTTCCAGTCAACCACTGCGGTTCTTAATAGAGGAACTAAAAGCCCTGAAAGAAGCATTTAAGGCTGTAAATAGGGGTGCCCTGGTGTGAGGTGGGCCTTCATGAATGAGGAGGAGAAAAGGAGTGTGAGAGAGAGAGATGGTGAGGTAAAGTGAAAGTATATATGAGTAAAGGAATGCATGAGTGAGGAAGGGACCATGACTGAGAAAGTGACTGGGTAAGAAAGTGTGTGTGCATGAACCCTGACAGTGAGGCAAACACACACCACCTTTCACTTCTATCTTCATAAATCTATCCACAAAGCAAGCTACAAGAGGAATTAAACCCAGACTGGGAATAATCCATTTTTATGTGAATCCCCTGAGGTCTACTAGGTGTGTATGCTAACAAAGGAATGAAATGTCAGTGTTCATTAAACCCATCTGAGTTTGGCAACCATTTCCACCTTTCCCAGATGATCCACACTTGGGGCGTAGTGTCATCTTCCTCTTGCTCTGCTTTTTAACTAAAAAGGCCAAAAGGTAGTTTTATTAGTTAGCTCAACTGTTTGGCATTTTTTAATGATCATTTTTATTGAATTAAGCTTTTTTTCATACTTGCTCATGCAATTTGTGTGTCACTAGTCAGGCAAATTTATTGCCCATCCTTAATTGCCCCAGAGGGCAGTTAAGAGCCACTCACATTGCTGTGGGTCTGTTGTCACATGTAGGCCAGACCAGGTAAGGATGGTACACTTTTTATTTGTAATTGGATTCAATTTTCACCATCTGCCATGGTGGGATTAGAACCCGTGTCCCTAGGACATTACCTGGGTTTCTGGATTAATAAGTCAGGAGTGTGGTGGGAGAAAAGCACAGCAAGTCAGGCAGCAGCTGAGGAGCAGGAAAATTGATGTTTCGGGCATAAGCCCTTCATTAGGAAGGCTTTCTACATTAATAAGCCAGTGATAATATCACCAGGCCAATTGCCTCCCCCTCAGTTGTTGAGTGATTCCTTAGGAATTATTTCTCACAAAATTTAATGTCTTCTGTTGAAATTTGTTCAATAGCACCCTGAAGAAGAGGAAAATTGAAATCTGGCTCTCTGTGTGAAAAGGGTGGGCTACTGTGATCTACAAGATGCACTGGACGATTCACCAATTCTTGATGGATAGCACCTCTACCCGCAATGAGTTGCATGATAACTTCATCACCTGCAAGTTCCTCTCTAAACCACACACCATTTTGACCTGGAACCATATCACTATCCTTTCAGCGTCATTGGGTCAAAAACCTGGAATGTCCAGCCTACCAGCATTGCAGTCACCAAATGGACTGCAGTGGTTCAAGAAGCCAGCTCACCACCACCTTCGCAAAGACAATATATGACACCCAGTCAGTATCCCAACCCATGAACAAATAATTTTTAAAAACTGAAATGTCGAACAAATAAAGGATCTCCTCAATGCACCTAGTAAGAGAAAAAACTTCAAAAGGTTGAACACAGAACAACCAGTTGAGAGACCAAACCTAGATTATCTGATTGGAATTAGAGTGAAGGACAAGCCAGTTTCACCAGCATGAATGGCACCCTCAATATATTTTCCTTTCTCAATTTTTATAGGCAACAGTTAAAGGCCTCATGAAATCTGAAGGAGCAGGCATAATCATAATATGTTGTATGGCGCAAATAAATCAGGCAGAGATCCCTCATGTTCTTAGATTTAAAAATGAAACTGTAAAAAGCAGTCTGCATTGTTACCCTTAACATTAACATTAGTAAATCACAAAGGCATCAGGTAGTTAAAAGGATGAGAAACCAAGGAAGGAAATGACAAAGGAACTAGCAAAGCTTGGTTAATAACCTCAGTTGTAAATTCTTTATTTAAAAAGAAGTTGGAATGGTGAAATATAAGTTGGCTGAATTTATACTGCCAACTGTAGCTGGGAGAAATACAGAATATTGATGAAGTATGAATGTTTTGGAGTTTGTGGGGATTACCAAAATTGGATGGTGTAAAGCAATGAAAAGGGCCTGATAGAGTCATTGAGTCATAGAGATGCACAGCATGGAAACAGACCCTTCGGTCCAACCCGTCCATGCCGACCAGATATCCCAACCCAATCTAGTCCCACCTGCCAGCACCCGGCCCATTTCCCTCCAAACCCTTCCTATTCATATACCCAACCAAATGTCTTTTAAATATTGCAATTGTACCAGCCTCCACCACTTCCTCTGGCAGCTCATTCCATACACGTACCACCCTCTGCGTGAAAATGTTGCCCCTTAGGTCTCTTTTATATCTTTCCCCTCTCACCCTAAACCTGTGCCCTCTAGTTCTGGATTCCTATACCCCAAGGAAAGGACTTTGTCTATTTACCCTATCCATGCCCCTCATAATTTTGTAAACCTCTATAAGGTCACCCCTCAGCCTCTGATGCTCCAGGGAAAACAGCCCCAGCCTGTTCAGCCTCTCCCTATAGCTCAAATCTTCCAACCCTGGCAACATCCTTAGAAATCTGTTCTGAGCCCTTTCAAGTTTCACAACATCCTTCTGATAGGAAGGAGACCAGAATTGCATGCAATATTCCAACAGTGGCCTAATCAATGTCCTGTACAGCTGCAACATGACCTCCCAACTCCTGTACTCAATACTCTGACCAATAAAGGAAAGCATACCAAACACCTTCTTCACTATCCTATCTACCTGCGACTCCACTTTCAAGGAACTATGGACCTTCATTCCAAGGTCTCTTTGTTCAGCAACACTCCCTAGGACCTTACCATTATGTATGTAAGTCCTGCTAAGATTTGCTTTCTCAAAATGCTGCACCTCGCATTTATCTGAATTAAACTCCATCTACCACTTCTCAGCGCATTGGCCCATCTGGTCCAGATCTTGTTGTAATCTGAGGTAACCTTCTTTGCTATCCGCTACATCTCCAATTTTGGTGTCATCTGCAAACTTACAAACTATACCTCTTATGCTCATATCCTAATCATTTATATATAAATGACGAAAAGTAGGGGACCTAGCACCGATCCTTATGGCACTCCACTGGTCACAGGTCTCCAGTCTGAAAAACAACCCTCCACCAGCACCCTCTGTCTTCTACTTTTGAGCCAGTTCTGTATCCAAATGGTTAGTTCTTCCTGTATTCCATGAGATCTAACCTTGCTAACCAGTCTCCCATGGGGAACCTTGTCGAACGCCTGACTGAAGTCCATATAGATCATGTTTACTGCTCTGACCTCATCAATCCTCTTTGTTACTTCTTCAAAAATCTCAATCATGTTTGTGGACATGATTTCCCACGCACAAAGCCATGTTGACTATTCCTAATCAGTCCTCGTCTTTCCAAATACATGCACATTCTGTCCCTCAAGATTCCATCCAACAACTTGCCCACCACTGACCTCAGGCTCACTGGTCTATCCCTGGCTTATCCTTACCATGCCTTCTTAAACAGTGGCACACGTTAGCCAAACTCCAGTCTTCCGGCACCTCACCTGTGACCATCGATGATACAAATATCTCAGCAAGAAGCCCAGTAATCACTTCTCTAGCTTTCCACAGAGTTCTAGGGTACACCTGATCAGGTCCTGGGGATTTATCCACCTTTGTGCGTTTGAAGACATCCAGCACTTCCTCCTCCGTAATATGAACATTTTTCAAGATGTCACCATCTATTTCCCTACAGTCTATATCTTCCTTGCCCTTTTCCACAGTAAGCACTGTTGCAAAATACTCGTTTAGTACCTCCCCCATTTTCTGCGGCTTCACACAAAGGCCGCCTTGCTGATCTTTGAGGGGCGCTATTCTCTTCCTGGTTATCCTTTTGTCCTTAATGTATTTGCAAAAACTCTTTGAATTCTGCTTAATTCTATTTGCCAAAGCTATCTCATGTCCCCTTTGTGCCCTCCTGATTTCCCTCTTATGTTTACTCCTACTGCCTTTATACTCTTCTAAGGATTCACTTGAGCTATTCTGTCTATACCTGACATATGCTTCCTTCTTTTTCTTAACCAAACCCTCAATTTCGTTAGTCATCCAGCATTCCCTATATCTACTAGCCTTTCCTTTCACCCTAACAGGAATATACTTTCTCTGGATTCTCATTATCTCATTTCTAACGGCTTCCCATTTTCCAGCCATTCCAGAACATCTGCCCCAAATTAGCTTCTGAAAGCTTTTGCCTAATACCGTCAAAATTGGCCTTTCTCCAATTTAGAACTCCAACTTTTAGTTCTAGTCTATCCTTTTCCATTCACTATTTTAAATCAAATAGAATTATGGTCGCTGGCCCCAAAGTGCTCCCCCACTGACACCTCAGTCACCTCCCCTGCCTTATTTCCCAAGAGTAGGTCAAGTTTTGCACCTTCTCTAGTCAGGACATCCGTATACTGAATCAGAAAATTTTCTTGTACACACTTAACAAATTCCTCTCCATCTAAGCCCTTAATACTATGGCAGTCCCAGTCCACGTTTGGAAAGTTAAAATCCCCTACCATAACCACCCTATTATTCTTACAGATAGCTTACAGATAGATCTCCTTACAAGTTTGTTTTTCAATTTCTCTCTGGCTATTAGGGGGTCTATAATACATTCCCAATAAGGTGATCATCCCTTTCTTATTTCTCTGTTCCACCCAAATAACTTCACTGGATGTATTTCCGGGAATATCCTCCCTCAGAACGGCTGTAATTCAATCCCTTACCAAAGATTGCCACTCCCCCTCCTCTCTTGCCTCCCTTTCTATCCTTCCTGTAGCAGTTGTATCCTGGAACATTAAGCTGTCAGTCCTACCATCCCTGAGCCATGTTTCTGTAATTGCTATGATATCCCAGTCCCATGTTCCGAAACAATGCCCTGAGTTCATCTGCCTTCCCTGTTAGGCCCCTTGCATTGAAATAAATGCAATTTAATTTATTAGTCCTACCTTGTCCCTGCCTGCCCTGACTGTTTGACTCACTTCTGTTGTCAACTGTACCAGTCTCAGAATGATCTCTTTCCTCACGGGGTAGACCATTTAGGACAGAGATGAGGAGAAACTTCTTCACCCAGAGAGTGGTGGCTGTGTGGAATGCTCTTCCCCAGAGGGCAGTGGAGGCCCAGTCTCTGGGTTCATTTAAGAAAGAGTTGGATAGAGCTCTCAAGGATTGTGGAATCAAGGGTTATGGAGATAAGGCAGGAACAGGATACTGATTAAGGATGATCAGCCATGATCATATTGAATGGTGGTGCAGGCTCGAAGGGCAGAATGGCCTACTCCTGCACCTATTGTCTATTGTCTCACTATCTCCCTGGGTCCCACCTCACCACCCCCACCACCCCCACCCCCACCCCCACCCCAACCCCACCTTACTAGTTTAAATTCTCCTGAGCTGCTCTAGCAAATCTCCCTGCCAGTATATTAGTCCCCTTCCAATCCGTCCTTCTTGTACAGGTCACTTCTACCCCAAAAGAGATTCTAATGATCCAAAAATGTGAATCCTTCTCCTATGCACCAGCTCCTCAGCCATGCATTCATCTGCTCTATCCTCCTATTCCTGCCCTCACTAGCTCATAGCACTGGGAGTAATCCAGATATTACTAGTCTTGAGGACCTCCTTTTTAAGTTCCTGCCTAACTCTCTGTAATCTCCATTCAGATTCTCAACCTTTCCCCTTCTTATGTCATTGGTTCCATTGTGTACAATGACCTCTTTGAAGGGCTTAGGCCCGAAACGTTGATCCTCCTGCTCCTCGGATGCTGCCTGACCTGCTGTGCTTTTCCAGCACTACACTGTCGACTCCTCTCCAGCATCTGCAATCCTCACTTTTTCCCTAAAGCAGTGAAAAGACTGAAGTACAACGGTACAAATTTTACATTTTTGAGGATGATGCACTATGAACAAGTATAAGAAAAGAAACAGGAATTACTGCAGGAACAAATATGAGAAGCAGCGTTTTAATTGAGCTGAAAAGTAAAGAAGAGGAAGTCCACTAGATGCATATCAGCATAATGAACACTTTCGATGACAAACACATTTCTGTGCCATTTTGAGTTTAACAAATAATATGGGCGTACACCATTATTGTGCAAGAGACAAAGTCAAAATCCTGAAAGCGAGTTTAAGAGGGTACTAAATTGTTTTCAATCTTGGACAATCCAAGAGAGTTAGGGGAACAGATAGGGATGCAGTCACAAGATAGAATTTATGTTTGGTAGCAGTAAAACTGTCTCCAAATAAGAACTGCAGATGCAGGCAAAGAGATCCTGTCTGATAATTTGGAGATGTCTACCTTGCTCAACTTAGATATGTTTTGCAATCAGATGGCAGGGCTCACTGATCTCACTGATAACATTAAGTTTTCTTTCTGTCAGATCAATGTCAAGACAGGAACGTTGATGCTGTCTGTCAGATGAACCATGATCCAGCAACTTCTACTTGGAATATCTTGTATGGTGCTTCTGATTCATCTTTAAACCTGAAGTGTATTTTCAACAAATAAGTGCTCAACTATACTACTGGGATGTGAATGGAATTCTTTATTCTGATACTCAGCTCACAACCTGGGAAAGAATGGAAGTCTTGAGCCATTACCACTGAAATATAAACCTGAGACTCTGGGCCATCAGGTGGTGAGAAGGTAGGTGGGAAGCCTGGAAGAAACATAGTGCCTTCCCATCTCCACGCAAGTAAGGCCCAGGGTAAGAAAACTCAGGCTGCCCGCCTCTACTTTAAGATTCTTTGTGATCAATTAACAATTACTCAAGAGCACAGACATGAGCTACTCACACGACCCAAATCCCAATCTCCATAAATCCAATGTCCCTGCTACCATCATCTCGTGGAACTCTGCCTCCATCCCAACAACACCTACCTTTGGCCCTGGTTTCTCTTCTGTCCTGCAGGCCAAAGGTTTGCTGCACTGGCAGCAGCCACTGTCTCCTCTGTAGCGATACCAAAGTTTGGAGCTTGCAGCCTCGATTGGTGTCAGTTCCAGGAAGACAGCAAGTTGTATCCCGGGATCCTCAATCAGGAGGAAGACTCACTATGTCCATTTAGCTGCTTGACGGGCAGATGTTCTAGTGGCTTTCTTTCCAGGCATCAGTGAGGGTGTCTCAGTGCTTTTGCAGGCAGTGGTCGAGATATTGGTGCAGGAGCTTCCTCCCATAAGCTTTTTATCTCATGAAAGTCATGTAGAGAATTAATCTTCTGGGTCAGGTCATGTTGGAATGATGAATTGGCTTTATATAAAGGGAAAGCTGCAATTTCCAGAAAGATTCTGAAGTTGGCAAAATTACCCCCTGATTTTGAGAATGCTATCATTCTGCAAAAGTATAGCCGTTTGCTATGCTACTGTTGATTGACCACAAACGGGAAACTGAAATTGCTTGCTCTGAAAACTGTCAGGAAGTAACGTGCATTCTCGCATCCGGACTGCTGCATAACAGCAACCTCCCAGAATTTAGTGGTGCATATCCAAAATTGACATAACATGCTGACCACAATTTTCAAGTCTCAAATGTCAGAAAATCTTGAGTAGTACACCCTCAAGTCCTTAAATGTTCATCCATCTGAAAAAGCTTTACATCAGTAGGTTAGTCGAGTAAAACTATTCCTTTCATGCCAGAAACGTAAACTAACATCACCATATGTCAACTAACTCTGTAAATTGCAAGATAGGTATATGATTGCGATGAATTAATTCTGATATTATCAGAATTTTACCTCTCACCCATTAATTTTCATACCCTTTGCTAAAATTAAATTATTACAGTCGGTTATGATATAATACGTGTTTCTTCAACACGAATTTGTTTTAAGGTGATTGAAGAATTTAGACCATTATCTGTCGAGTGCGTATTTTCTTTACCTGTATTGGGTATAATGTGATTCTGGCCCCATTAGTTTAAATGGCACAGCTATTGCACGATTTTCTTATTACGCGAGATCACACGAGAACAGAATTATCACATTGTATGAGAACCGACTGTGTAACCTCTTCTTGGCCTCTCTGTACTTCTTATCCATCTTAGCTCCAGATCTCTCAGCCTCATCTGCTAGCAGTGCTGCCTGCTAGTTTGCTTTTTTAACTGAAATTTAATATCCAGAATTAATTAAAACTAGTTGGGGCACTAAGATGAAAGTAAAAGTGAGTAGAAGACTCAAACAGCAGCAGGGTAATAACTAGTTTGGAAATATGAGATCAGCCAGAAGGAAACTGTGAGGCAATTAATTTGGAATGTGTATAAATGCACATGACTTGGTCAGTAAGGTTGGTTGTTGCAGTTGCAAATCATCATGGATAAGCTAAGGGAAGGTCATATTTGACTAACCTGGATGGAATTTTCTTTGGAGGAATAGCTTACATGTATTTAAATGACACCGTTCAGAAGGTTCTATAGATAGAAAAGCAACAGCACATGGGATCTAAGAAAATGTAGGAGGTTGTATCTCGAGTGCAGTATGTTAGAAGTTATGGACAGCAAGACCAACCTGAACAATTCTGCAGTTGATGGCTCTGTCTGAAATCTGTCCAGCTCTGAATCTTGAGCTGGAGTGTAAATTTGAGACACTGGCACATCACAGAAAGGAAGCAGTACCTGGATAGTTTCTTCAGTCACACTCTTATATAAAGGTGCAGTTCAGTGCTGGCGAAGTCATGTGTATGCAACCAATAGCTCCCTGCACTCAAGTTCCTCCTTGCCACTTTTTAAAAGAAGACAATGCAGTCCTCTCACCAGCTGTCTGAAGCTTGTGTGACCTCCTGAAAGCAGCAACAGACGATAAACTGTGAGACGTTTACCGTGCTGTCTGTTCTTGGCTGGAATATCCCACTGGCACCAAAATTCAAAATCACTGTAACCTTAGCAGCCACTAGCAGTGCCATTCTTTCCCTGCATGAGGCTGCAGGTCAAGTTCTAAGAGGTGGCACAGTTCCAGTTGCAACCATCTTAATGGTGAAATGCAGACACTAACCACATTATTCCTGGTTTAGGTACACTTAGAGAAGTGCTTCTTAAAGATTTTAGATGGATAAGTCTTCCTTTTGAGTCTCTTTCTCTTACTGAGATCATCTGTCTTCACGGTTCCTTTTGCTCCATTTCCCTCATTCTCGCGACTCGGAATTTGTATACTCAGGGGCCATTCAGAATAATATAATGCCTTCCAAATGCTCACAAAACAAATTACGGATTTCAACAACTTTTCAGAACTCTTGCAAAGAGCTTCCAATTTATATACCTTTGAGAGAAGGGGATTAACGACTCATTGTTTTTTTTCTCTTCAAATGAAGTTTCCTGAATGGGTGTGCACATATTTACTGATATGCTTGAGATCCTCACCAATACAGTAAGATATAGAAGAGTCACTGGTTGGTAGTTTGCAGTTACCTCACAGATAACTGAAATGCCTGTTAGGAAACAGATAACACTATCAACTGGAATATCTGGCTTCTGATGTGAATGAAGATACCATGAGTGCTATCCAATAATGTAGCAAGTGTCTATCAGAAGCACACATTCTGCAATTTGCATCGTGAGAATCAATTATACTAATTTTCATCAAGCTGGGACAAATTCCTGCATCTGCTTGTTTACAAATCAGAAACGTATTGATTCAGCAATGCAAAAATCTGCATTCTTGAATAAAAATAACTTAATGCATTCAAGAAGTAACTAGATAAAGACATAATAGAAAAATGTTACGTTGGTAGGGTGAGTTGAGGAAAATGCCAGGAGAGATTTTCAAGTGTTAATACATTAGTGATTGCTAGGCAAAATAGCCTGTTCCCGTGCTGTTCACTCTATTTGTAAACACCAAAATTCAGCATCTTTCTTTCTGCTTAAGAGCCCCAGCCCAAACCACCTCAGGTTTTTGTTTTTTGACTGCTGATTAACTAACTTCATCTTTGTTACTTACTGTCCCTGCCATGAACAAAATGCTGCCTGAGTGATTATAAGGTAAATAATTTCAGTCTAAATGAGCTCATATTTATGCAACTAATGTAATTTCCATTAGTGTACAATGGAATTAATAGGAATCATGGAAGAAAATAAGCTTATTCTGTGTCCCAGTGTAGTGAAATATGCTGTAGCGTCATCATTCTTGTTTTTTTTGTATTTTACATTGTCTGACACGTCCATTGTCTCTTCTCTGAAGGTTGTAAATTAATTGTGAAGTTTTCACTATTGATCACAAATATCACCCATGCCATTTTAAATGCAATTATGGTAAAACCCTAACTAGTCAAATCCCAGGTGATTTTCCTACAAATTAAATGAGACAAAAGAAACTGCAGATGCTGGAATCCAAAATAGATAGGCAGGAGGCTGGAACAACACAGCAGGCCAGGCAGCATCAGGAGGTGCAGGTGCCCAGTCCAGAAGAAAGATTACACCCAAAAGGTCGACCCCAGTCCTGAAGAAGGGTTACATCCGAAACGTCAATGTCTCCACCTTCTGATGCTGTCTGGCCTGCTGTGTTCTTCCAGCCTCCTGTGGTCTATTTTAAAAATTGAATGAAGCTTTGAAATTGCCAAGGAGGTGCTGATGTAATCTGATTTGCATACATGCATATAGCTTGATCTTCAGAATCATGTGTAGCTGTAGTGTGTTTGAATCCAACAGTTGGCATGTGTGGTTTCCTTCACCATCTTCCACTTCTTCTTCATTATGATCATGACCTCCAGAAGAGATGGGTTGTACTTCTGCTTCCTATGAAATTCCTCGATATGCTGAGAGATCAGTTCCCATCAGCCTCTTTTTTACCCTCTTAATCGCTCCTGTTCCATTGGCTGCAGTCTGCCCATGGTGCTAGGAGGCAAGAATGCCAGCTTGACGCTCTTGAGACCAGCAATGTTGGGGTATGAGGGGCAGTCGTCTGCAATCATAACAATCTTCCATGTCTTTCATTAATGTATTTTGTCCTATTTCATGATCCCTACCTCAAAAATTGTGGAGATCATCAGATGGTTTTAACAACCTGGTCGTATTTGTGCAGGGCTTTGACATTTACAAAGTAATGTGGCTTTTGAACTTTACTTTCACAAGAAGTGGAAGTCTTTTGGTGCCATCCAGGTTGGCACACGTCACAGAAGTGACAAGTGTCTTTCTACTCTTTCCACTATTTTACGTTTCATTTTAAAATGGAAATGTGATCCGACCAATAAACCTTTTAAATAGTCCTATTACTTCGATATTAGCAATGTCTTTTGGTACATACTCATTCAAAACATGGGCAAGATCACTTTGAAACCAATCATCTCTTATTGCAAAATAAAAACTGAAAGAACTGTGGATGCTGTAAATCAGAAACAAAAATAGAAATTGCTGGAAAAGCTCTGTAGGTCTGGCAGCATCTGGCAGAACCAGTTCTGAGGAAGGGTCACTCAACTTTGTAGGGCGGCACGGTGGCATAGTGGTTAGCACTGCTGCCTCACAGCGCCAGAGACCTGGGTTCAATTCCCGCCTCAGGCGACTGACTGTGTGGAGTTTGCACGTTCTCCCCGTGTCTGCGTGGGTTTCCTCCGGGTGCTCCGGTTTCCTCCCACAGTCCAAAGATGTGCAGGTCAGGTGAATTGGCCATGCTAAATTGCCCGTAGTGTTAGGTAAAGGGTAAATGTAGGGGGTATGGGTGGGTTGCGCTTCAGCGGGGCGGTGTGGACTTGTTGGACTGAAGGGTCTGTTTCCACATTGTAAGTAATCTAATTGATGATTGTTGCAACCTATTCTAAAATATGAACCCAAAATGTTAACTCTGATTTCTCTCCACAGATGCTGCCAGACCTGCTGAACTTTTTCCAGCAATTTCTGTTTTTGTTTCATCTCGTATTGCTGCTGTGTGTTGTTGTTTCCACTCCAACAGATAAGGTCAGCACAGACAGTGTGGAGGCTTTGTATGTCCTTTCACTTGAAGATCTCAATGTGAAGTGATGGCTTGCCAATAGCTCCTGGATTTAATGCTCTTGTGTGCCTTAATTCAACACTTATTACACACCTTATTCATGTAATAAGTTTAAACAAGTCTGGGAAATCTCGAATTACCAGTTTGAAATTTGGGCTTATCACAAGCAGAAATTTATATTTGCTATTCTTTGAACAAGAATGGCTAAGAACTTTGATGAAACTGAAACTTCAGGTTTCCCAAATTTAACACACTGTAATTGTACCACTTAACCTTTTAAACTATTATGACATATAAGGAGAACTAAAGTGGTAATACAACATTCTTAGCTTTTGCTCTCATTTTAATTCCTTTCCTTTGTTTAGAGACTTGTTGCTATGAGAATTGAGTGTTTTTGTTTACTTTGTAGTTATGGACTCAGGAATCTCTAAAGGGATAATGAAAATATTTATTAAATGTTTCATTATTTGGGATTTTTGGTTTCTGCAGCTTTCTCTTGCCTTACGATGAAGAGAATAGCTGATGACAAAGATAATTAAGCCCTCAGTGGGTCAAGTATTCATTTGTGGATCCTCATCCCGACATCAAGAGGCAATGCTGATTGGAAACAAACTTTTAAGTTCAGAGAGTTTGAGACATTTGAGCAGGTCAGCAATTATGTAGCTGCTTCTCCGTTCCTCATTAAAATGGAGGGTAGGCTTACAAGACAGCATTTGCCCAATAGAGAGCTTGGCAGACACATTGTCGGAGATGGAAACTGCTGATGTAGGCAGGTAAAGGAGAGAATACATCAAGATGGAGGTGACATTGAAGACTTTTCAAAAATTTTATAAAGTAGACATATTGCAACTGCAGTATGTGCACCAAAGTATGTTGGCTTCAGATGGAGGTGGGTGGAGGCTTAAATAATGCTAAATCACTCACACTCACCCTTGGGTGGCCATCTCCATACATTGTCCATGCTTTGGATCCCATGGATGTCCAATAGGTATGTGTGCAAAATTCAGAACATTGGCCTGAAATAGGCCGTTAAATTGCCCCAATTTACTACCTGTCACTTACAGAGAGATAGCACTCACCAAGCCTTCCCCAATCCTGTTCCTACTAAAATGGTCCAGGACAAAACTTGACCTACTCTTGGGAAATAAGGCAAGAGATGTCAGTGGGGTAGCACTTTGGGGCCAGCCACCATAATTCTATTCGTTATAAAATAGTGATGGAAAAGGATAGACCAGATCTAAAAGTTGAAGTTCTAAACTGGAGATTGGCCAATTTTGATGATATTAGGCAAGAACTTTCGAAAGCTGATTGGAGGCAGATGTTCGCAGGTAAAGAGACAGCTGGAAAATGGGAAGCCTTCAGAAATGAGATAACGAGAATCCAGAGAAAGTATATTCCTGTCAGGGTGAAAGGCAAGGCTGGTAGGTATAGGGAATGCTGGATGACTAAAGAAATTAAGGGTTTGGTTAAGAAAAAGAAGGAAGCATATGTCAAGTATAGACAGGATAGATCGAGTGAATCCTTAAAAGAGTATAAAGGAAGTAGGAGTATATTTAAGAGGGAAATCAGGAGGGCAAAAAGGGGACATGAAATAGCTTTGGCAAATACAATTAAGGAGAATCTAAAGAGTTTTTACAAATAAATTAAGGACAAAAGGGTAACTAGGGAGAGAAGAGGGGCCCTCAAAGGTCAGCAAGCCAGCCTTTGTGTGAAGCCACAGAAAATGGAGGAGATACTAAATTAATATTTTGCATCAGTATTTACTGTGAAAAAGGATATGGAAGATATAGACTGTAGGGAAATAGATGGTGACATCTTGCAAAATGTCCAGATTACAGAGGAGGAAGTGCTGGATTTCTTGAAACGGTTAAAGGTAGATAAATCCCCAGGACCTGATCAGGTGCACCTGAGAACTCTGTGGGAAGCTAGAGAAGTGATTGCTGGGCCTCTTGCTGATATATTTGTATCATCGATAGTCACAGGTGAGGTGCCGGAAGACTGGAGGTTGGCAAACGTGGTGCCACTGTTTAAGAAGGGCGGTAAAGACAAGCCAGGGAACTATAGACCGGTGCGCCTGACCTCAGTGGTGGGCAAGTTGTTGGAGGGAATCCTGAGGGACAGGATGTACATGTATTTGGAAAGGCAAGGACTGATTAGGGATAGTCAACATGGCTTTGTGCGTGGGAAATCATGTTTCACAAACTTGGTTGAGTTTTTGAAGAAGGGCTTATGCCCGAAACGTCGATTCTCCTGTTCCCTGGATGCTGCCTGACCTGCTGCGCTGTTCCAGCAACACATTTTCAGAGCTGAGTTTTTGAAGAGGTAACAAAGAAAATTGATGAGGGCAGAGTAGTAGATGTGATCTATATGGACTTCAGTAAGGTATTCGACAAGGTTTCCCATGGGAGACTGATTAGCAAGGTCAGATCTCATGGAATACAGGGAGAACTAGCCATTTGGATACAGAACTGGCTCAAAGGTAGAAGACAGAGGGTGGTGGTGGAAGGTTGTTTTTCAGATTGGAGGCCTGTGACTAGTGGAGTGCCACAAGGATCGGTGCTGGGTCCTCCACATTTTGTCATTTACATGAATGATTTGGATTCGAGCATAAGAGGTACAGTTAGTAAGTTTGCAGATGACACCAAAATTGGAGGTGTAGTGGACAGCGAAGAGGGTTATCTCAGATTACAACAGGATCTGGACCAGATGTGCCAATGGGCTGAGAAGTGGCAGATGGAGTTCAATTCAGATAAATGCAAGGTGCTGTATTTTGGGAAAGCAAATCTTAGCAGGACTTATACACTTAATGGTAAGGTCCTAGAGAGTGTTGCTGAACAAAGAGACCTTGGAGTGCAGGTTCATAGTTCCTTGAAAGTGGAGTCGCAGGTAGATAGGATAGTGAGTAAGGTGTTTGGTATGCTTTACTTTATTGGTCAGTGTATTGAGTACAGGAGTTGGGAGGTCATGTTGCGGCTATACAGGACATTGGTTAGGCCACTGTTGGAATATTGCGTGCAATTCTGGTCTCCTTCCTATCGGAAAGATGTTGTGAAACTTGAAAGGGTTCAGAAAAGATTTACAAGGATGTTTCCAGGGTTGGAAGATCTGAGCTACAGGGAGAGGCTGAACAGGCTGGGGCTGTTTTCCCTGGAGCGTCGGAGGCTGAGGGGTGACCTTATAGAAGTTTACAAAATTATGAGGGGCATGGATAAGGTAAATAGACAAAGTCTTTTCCCTGGGGTGGGGGAGTCCAGAAGTAGAGGGCATAGGTTTAGGGTGAGAGGGGAAAGATATAAAAGAGACCTAAGAGGCAACCTTTTCATGCAGAGGGTGATACATGTATGGAATGAGCTGCTAGAGGATGTGGTGGAGGCTGGTACAATTGTAACATTTAAGAGGTATTTGGATGGGTATATGAATAGGAAGGATTTGGAGGGATATGGGCCAAGTGCTAGCAGGTGGGACTTGATTAGGTTGGGATATCTGGTCGGCATGGACAGGTTGGACCGAAGGGTCTGTTTCCATGCTGTACATCTCTATGACTCTATCACTCTTTGACAGGAAACTTCACAGCAATGGGCACACTATTCACTAACGCCAATTTTCCAGCCCTCCAATGCATTTCAAAAATTCTGTCCACTATCTCGGCACTACATTCACATTACTTTTAAAATGTTGTAGAAAATGTATTTTCCCAGGATTTCAGCAGAAGTTCAAGGGGAATTTCTCTTTACCTATTGATGCCATGATGACAAAGAGGAAGATGTTTTAAGGAAATTCAACACCATAATCTTTGCTTCAATTACTGTTTGAACATTTTCATAATCTGACATATGAAAACAATTCAACTTCCCAGCTGCTTCTTTTACTGATAATTTTGCATCTATACCCCTTATTCTCCTGTTACCAAGCAATGGAAATTGTCTTGTTATATGCTGAGTTATTTCAACTATTACATGTGCCCATTTTTGCTGAAGGTCATTTACCAGTTATTTCAAAAGTTAAAAAAAATTAATGTCAAATCCACAATGTTAAATCAGAGAGCGAGGATATTTAATTTCATGAAAAAAAAGATACAATCGTACTTTCTCGTAATTATGTCTAATAATTTGTTTACTAAGTTCTGCCATGATAATGAGATTCCAATTATAGATAGAGTCATTGACCAAATGTAGATGACTCTATAGGCTCCCCATTACAATACTAAAAGTTAAAGGATTTGTAAGAGCTAACCTGCGATTAATGTGCATGTCATTGGTCATGCACAGATCATAGCATGCCATGATACCTTCATCCTGAGGCAGTCTGGTATTATCACAATCTTCAAACCTACAGAAAGAACCTGAGAATGACTGCTGGAGACATGGGAGATGCATCCACCATCTAGCTGATAATCTACCTCCACCACTCGACTATTCCAAGATCACAGAGCTATAATAAAAGCTACATAGTCACCAGAAATATTATGCAGCGGACCATCAGCATTATAAAACAATGCTTCGATTATGCTTGGACCATATGGGAGAGGTCAGTGGAAGGGAAACCCTCCAGTAAATGGCAGAGTACGTCTCCAAGCTTTTAGCAATCTGTTGAAACCTCCTCAAGCCATCATAAGGATGCAGACTTTGCCATTAGGCATTCAAAGATCACCTTGGAAGAAGGAGGACAATGAAGAGTAAAAAAAGCAGGGAAGAGGCAGCTGGCACTCCAAGTAAGCTGTTCGTGAATGCCTGATTAGACTGCACTTTCATTTGTGGAAACATTCCTTCACTAATATGCCACTGAAAAAAGGGTGAGACGAGGAGGAATTTCTATTCTCAGAGGGTTGTGAGTCTTTAGGAAACCTTAACAGAGAGCTGTAGGGGCACAGTCCTGTGTTTATTTAAAGCTAAGATAGATAGATTCTTAATCAGTAGGGGAATCATGGGTTATGGAGGAAGGGCAGAAACATGGATGTTAGCAATGTCAGAGCAGCCATGACCCTATTTCTTATGGTCTTATGTTCTCTGCCATGTTATCATCCATATGACCCACAGCATTTTCTTTGTCAAGATCCTGCAAGAAAAACTACCAAAAATAACCTTTCCTTAACATCTTTAGCTACAACCACATCATGTGAACAAACAAATAAGAATTTTTCATTCTTATGCATTCCATTAGCCTAGGAGCTTTTGTCTGATCCAATGATTGTATGTAGTGATATTTCGGTGGTAGCAGCAGAGCTGACAGAAGGCTGCAGACCTTCATGGGGGAGGTTGCAGGATGACTCTGCAGGATGCTCTCAAGCAGCTTTGGGCCTAGGAGTGGGCAACAAATGGAGGTCTGCCCAGGACACCCACATCCCATGAATGAATAAATTAAACTCTGCACCATCTAGGATGGGCAGTTACAGTCTGCTGACAGCCAATACAAAGGCATTGGCAGAATGTCCATAATCTTAGTGAACACTCAGAGGGCACATTGCTTGACTTTAGAGTACAGAGCTTCGCAAACTTGCTGGCTCAAACTTTGGGCCTGACTGGCACCAATTGTGAATCTCATGATTTCTGACTGAGCCCTTGCAGCACTGAGACAGTGGATGGCTGCTGTGAAAGTTGAGTCAGCAGCCCTCAAGTCCTGCATCCTGCTAGTACTCAAATGCTATCATGGAGTTAGTCACCTATTCCACAAAGGTAAAGATAGACTCCAAGCTCTCCAAACAGCCCTGAGCCAGAATCTTCCGCTGTATAAGATAATGGCTCTGACGAGGTTAATGCACATGTTACATTGGCTCCACCCATTCCTCTACTGATATACATTCTGTGAGTGGAGTCAAAGCACTCTACTCTACAGATACTTCTGTATCAGCTCCTTAAGGTGCTAGTAATTATGCTTGATTAAATATAGTTTTACTATTGCTTTCAAGTACTAAATTTTCTTGTTAACTCAAGCAGTACCTTGGCTGTAGATAATTTATAGTAATGTATCCTCTACCACTAATCATGAGAAAGGCAAGGACAAAGGAAGATTGGCGGCAGTGAACCCTCTGAAAAGCTCTTTTTCACTGAACACATACTGTTAAAGCTGGCAAATACCACAATAGTGCCAGTCGTGGTCATCTGGGTGAATACAACATTCTCTGTGCCTCTGGGCAGTAACAAGAGGCTGTTTGGGAGGCCTGTCAATGCACCAAGCATTTTGGCATACATTGTGATAAATGTTACCCTGTCAAAGTCCTAATCTGAGTTCATTGTAGCAGAATCCATCTATGACCATGGCCTCTGGTGAGCTAGTGTGCAAGCAATCATTTTGCCACTACCAAGCCCACTCCCAACCACACCCACACCCCACTGGTAAAAGTCAAGCTCTTTCTGATCAAAATTTACATGAACTGTAGGGAATCAAATTACACATGAGAAATATTTTTGAGGAGTGGAATGATCCATTTTTTTCTCAACATCAAATTTGCATAATTCTTTGAGTTGCCTGGTCACTTTTTAAAGACAATAAGGAGGCAAGCAACATTTCAGTTTTAGAATGAGAGAAAGAAAGGTTAAAAAGTTCTAACACAATTAATCATTGCATTGAGCCTTGCATGAAGAAGCAGGCTGAAATAAGAGTGGCTGTCACCATATCAGAAAAGGACTGGGAGCCAGGGGGCGGGCTGAATGAAAGTCTGTCTGCTCAGAAACAGGGGTAGTGAAGACGGCTGAATCATGAAGGAGGATTCACTGGAGTCCGAAGAAGTCTGAAACATGATAACGGCACCTAAAACAGGAGTGCCATGTCTTGCCCACTCTCCTGGACCCCTTCAACAAAATCAGTTAAATGGGGGCTACCTCCTGAGACTCCAGTTGAATGATGAGGTGGAGGGAATCCATGAGCGCAACGATGGGAATAGTAACTGTTGCAAATGTCTATGAACATATTACTGATGGAAGTTCCTTCCATATTTTAGCTCCTTAGAGTCATAGAGTCATAGAGATGTACAGCAAGGAAACAGACCCTTCGGTCCAACCCGTCCATGCCGACCAGATATCCCAACCCAATCTAGTCCCACCTGCCAGCACCCAGCCCATATCCCTCCAAACCCTTCCTATTCATATACCCATCCAAATGCCTCTTAAATGTTGCAATTGTACCAACCTCCACCACATCCTCTGGCAGCTCATTCCATACACGTACCACCCTCTGCGTGAAAACGTTGCCCCTTAGGTCTCTTTTATATCTTTCCCCTCTCACCCTAAATCTATACCCTCTAGTTCTGGACTCCCCCAGCCCAGGGAAAAGACTTTGTCTATTTACCCTATCCATGCCCCTCATAATTTTGTAAACCTCTATAAGGTCACCCCTCAGCCTCCGACGCTCCAGGGAAAACAGCCCCAGCCTGTTTAGCCTTTCCCTGTAGCTCAGATCTTCCAACCCTGGCAACATCCTTGTAAATCTTTTCTGAACCCTTTCAAGTATCACAACATCTTTCCGATAGGAAGGAGACCAGAATTGCACACAATATTCCAAAAGTGGCCTAACCAATGTCCTGTACAGCCTCCCAACTCCTGTACTCAATACTCTGACCAATAAAGGAAAGCATACCAAATGCCTTCTTCACTATCCTATCTACCTGCGACTCCACTTTCAAGGAGCTATGAACCTGCACTCCAAGGTCTCTTTGTTCAGCAACACTCCCTAGGACATTACCATTAAATGTATAAGTCCTGCTAAGATTTGCTTTCCCAAAATGCAGCACCTCACATTTATCTGCCCTTGTTGGCATTCTGCATCCAAAAGTTGCCTTGGAGATGTTGTTAGTTTTTCCAGTTATATGACACATTCTATTTCCATTCAAGTTCCCAAATCAGAAATCTATCAGACTATTGTCATGTAACATGCAAAATACACTTTACTATCCCTCAGATATTAGAGTAAACTTGTACATGAAATATAACAAAAAATGAGGAATATTTTAGCCAAAATTTGACATTTGCAAACTATCAACTATTCCTTTAGTATGGATAGTAACTCGAAGCAGAAATTCAGAAGAGGAGCGTTCAGCTGAGGGAACGGCATAATGGGTGGAAAGCAATAGTTGCATGGTCACACACATGCAGTTGCACTTCAAGCCAGAAAGCCATATGATCATGATGTGGGAGTTGAGAAAGGACATAAAGCAGAACCATACTGTTATCCTGCATGTCCTCGGTCACACTGAATGCAGTTGACCTTTCAGCAGGGCTCAAATGATGTTGGCGTGTCTGTCCTTTGCTGCTCTGCCGCCTTTTATTTCATACCGCCTAGACCTATGAAGAAGAGGGCAGAATTTTAATGATTGCATTGGGTAATGTACCTGCCATGTAACAAAAGATGGCACATGAAATAAAATTTAATGGTCACTGTAGGAAGAGTTTTGATGGAGAATGTCCTGAAGATTGGTTGGAGCTCCAGCATGACCATACACAGGACTCAGTGAGGGCTTCCCAAGGAATCAAACCTGTTACAGGGTAGGGATCCCACACTAGTGAATCAGAGGCTGACAGCTCTCTGGTACTGGCAATTCCATTGGGAGCTGTAGTCACTGTGGTATGTCATTCAGGCCTTTGGAGGGTTGTCAGTTAGTTCAATTGGCTGGATGGCTGGTTTGCAATACAGAGTGACACCAATACAGTACTTCAATTCTCTTACTGGCTAAGATCACCATGAAAGTCCTGCCTTCCCAACTACGCCCCTTGTGTGAGATATAGTTTCCCTCAGGTTAAATCTCCAACCTATCACCTTTACCCCCACCTCCATCCACCTATTGACTCTCAGCTATCTTCTCCCCAGACCCACCCCCCTCCCATTTATCTGTCCACCCCCAAGGCTCCCAGCCTCATTCCTGATGAAGGGCTCTGGCCCAAAATGTCGATTCTCTTGCTCCTCTGATGCTGCCTGACCTGCTTTGCTTTTCCAGCAACACACTCTTGACTTAACTCACTACCTGAAAATGTGTTGCTGGAAAATCGCAGCAGGTCAGGCAGCATCCAGGGAACAGGAGAATCGACGTTTCGGGCATAAGCCCTTCTTCAGGAATCAGGATGCTGATCTTCAGCATCTGCAGACCTCACTTTCTCCTTAAATCACTACCTATCAATCGTCTCTGTCTAACGACACAGCAGCCACATGGTCTTCTGGAACTCTAGTGACTGCACCTCTGCCTTAACCAGACGTAGACACTGCAGCCATGAGAGAAAGCTAAGTGGAGCAGAATGTGAGAGGGATTACCAGGAAGGCTCAGGGAGGTTTTTCTGTGGGCTTCATCCTCCTGAGGCCGGGACTCTGGCACAAAGTGCCTGAAACAAAGGGGCTCTCTACAAATTGGCCATAGACAAGTCAGACAAGTCAGACAGGATTGCTTTGTGGTTGTCCCAGTAGAGTTCCAATGGCGCCAGCATAAGGCCCTTAATTAGCTCTGAGGTAACTACTTAAGGGACTCAATTGGCCTCCAGGGAGGATTGCTACATACCCTCTACAGTTTCTGCTTGGATCTTACTCGGGCAATGTAAGATCCGCAAAGGTACCTTTGGATCAGATCCAATAGGATACTTTATCTCCTCAAAGCTTACCCTATCTATCCAAGCAAATCCATATGGTTTAGATCTGCTGTTATCTGATTTAATGTGCACACTTCAGGTTTCAGACACCTTCCTCATTAGAATCATTAGAATCATAGAAGAATGGAAGTAGCCAATGATTGAAATGACTAGCTGCTTCCATAACAGTCCACACATGAATCCTAAGGTGACTCTGTTTCCAAACCATTTCAGGGGGATGGGAGGAAATGGCATAGTGGTATTAGCACCTGGCTATTAACCTAGAGACCCAAGTAATGTTCTGGGAACTGGATGCAAATCCTGCCATGGGAGACGGTGGAATTTGAATTGAATAAAAATCTGGAATTAACAGTCTAACGATTACCACTGTCGATTGTCAAGAAATAAAAAACTATCTGGTTCACTAATGTCCTTCAGGGAAGGAAATTGCCATCCCTACCTGGTCTGGCTTACATATGATTCCAGACCCAGAATAATATGGTTGATTCTCAACCGCCCTCTGGCCAGTTACGGATAGGAAAATAATGCTGGTCTCACCAGTGACACCCTTATCCTGTGAACGAATAATGAAAAAAAGGGAGATGCTATGTCTGGGGACAAGACTAAGACTTTCTGTGGACTTGGTTATTTTTGCCACTTCAGAGGGATGCTACAACTGGATCAATTATGAGATGGAACTGTAGGAGACTGCCGAATGAAAGATGGGAGAAAGCAAAAAAATCTAAAGCATTAAATGTGAACAATGAGACCCTGACGCATACCATGCATACCAACGATGTTTTACTATTTACTGAAACATGTGCCTAGGAATCTGAATTTACTGCCAGGGATTTCACCATGCAATTGGGAGAATGCCTTAAAAAGTCACCTCTCCTGTGTAGGCTTCTCAAGCGTTTGCAAACTCAGCAGTGACCGGAAGCTGGAAGTTACTGAATCAACAGTGTTTTCCTCAGCCCCCCTTGTAATTCAGAAAGAGCAGGCGTATTTTCTCAGGCATCAAAAAAACAAACCATCCTCCACGTTCCTGATCAATTACTTGCTTTTGTTCCCACCTTAACCTTATAACTTCTCTTCCTCCCACAACTTTGACAACAGACCGTATTTCCTCCTAATAATAAACACACGCTTTACTGGTTACCCACTTGCTAGTCACCAACTTCAACGGTTCCCTGCAACATCATTTTGACATTGAAGGTCCCTCTCAGTAGTTGGCCAATTTGATTGGCTTTTGGGAAACAAGATCATAAAACAGAGGAGCAAAAGTTAGGCCATTCGGCCCATTGAATCTGCTCCACCATTCAATCATGGCAAATAAGTTTCTCAAGCCCATTCTCCCGCTTTCTCCCGTAACCTTTGATCCTATTGATAATCAAGAACTCTGTCTTAAATATAGTCAATGACCTGGCCTCCACAGCCTTCTGCAGCAATGAATTCCATAGGTTGACCACTCTGACTGAATAGGTTTCTCGTCACCTCTGTTCTAAAAGGTCTTCCCTTTACCTTAAGGCTGTGTCATCAGGTTCTAGTCCCTCCTGTTAATGAAAACATCTTCCCAATTTGCACTCTATCCAGACTGTTCAGTATTCTGTAAGTTTCAATTAGATCCCCCCCCCAACACCCTCCCCCCCAACCCAACCCCCCCCCACCATCCTTCTCAACTCCATTGAGTATAGACCCAGAGTCCTCAAACATAAATGTCAAGCCTTTAATTCTTCGGATCATTCTCGTGAACCTCCTCTGGACCCGCTCCAGAGCCAGTACATCCTTCCTGTGGTATGGGGCCCAAAATTGCTCACAATACTCTCAATGTGGTCTGACCAGAGCCTTTTAGAGCCTCAGATGCACATCCTTGCTTTTACATTCTAGTCCTCTCAAAATAAGTGCTAACATTCTATTTGCCTTCCTAACTACCAACTCAACCTGCAAGTTTATCTTAAGAGAATCCTGAAACAAAATAAAGAGTTACCTTGGCAGGACTTCCAGTCCTCTCACCTGGACAGATTCTTCAACCATTTCAGCCTCACCCACAACATGAATTGAAGTATTAGTGAATGCCAATATTTAATCACTGATATAAGGTCATCAATTTGAAATAGCAATTATTTCTATCCACATAGATGCGTCCATGACTCCTTGTGCGTTTTGCATATCTTCTGTCTTTATTTTAAGTCCCAAAGTGGGGCTTGAATATTAATGAGGAATTAGCAGTCCTACAGTTCTGTCATGGCCAGATGGTCTGTTCAAGGATGAATGAACAGTGACATAATGCAGTGAAGCACATTTAATATAATTTAAAAGGCAATGTGCTAAATAGAAACCAAGTTTTGAAAGATATGTGTCCTAAAATGATGCAAAGCACTAATTGGTATTGTTTCAAAACTGTAGTAATTTGTAATATTTCAGCATTTATTACACAATTTTATGTTCTATTTCAAAAGGAGAAAATTACTTTCCACCTAATACTATATGCCTTTATCTTACGTTACAATTAGCTTTACTCCTTTTTTATTCAGGTCGGATCACCTACAGCATACTCTGAATTCCTATGGATATAGAGGGAAAAGAGAATGATCGACAGCAATTGCGCAGAACATACAATACCAAGAAAGTGTAGCGCACTGTCCAGACAACACTGGAGGACCCTCTCATACAGCTCCAAGCTGTGAATCACAATTTTAGCAGCCCCATCGTTTGCTCCACCGTGGCCCTGATCATTGCTTATGCACCAAATTGACAAAGGTGCCATGCTGCCTGAGTGGCTAACACATTATATCCAAAGGACTGTGCCAGCTCTTCTATAAACCTCTTCCTGTCTCACACCCACCTCAACTAATTCACACATGATACTTACATGATATATGAAGCAGCGTTCAGTTGTCTCCTCAATGGCTAAGGTCCAGCAGATTCCATGCTTTCACTTATAAAAGTGACACAGACCCTGCTCACCCTGTGCATT